>NC_134690.1:61851641-62184975 GCF_050947455.1 Rhinoderma darwinii
AGAGCGTACAAAAAACTCAGGCTGATAGAAAACGTTCTGCTAACCCCCAGTTTATGGTCGGGGATCTGGTGTGGTTGTCGTCTAGGAACTTGCGTCTCAAGGTTCCGTCCAAGAAGTTTGCTCCCCGGTTTATTGGGCCGTATAAGGTCATTGAGGTCCTCAATCCTGTCTCCTTCCGGCTGGAGTTACCCCCGTCTTTTCGTATACACGACGTGTTTCATGCCTCCCTCCTTAAACGCTGCTCCCCATCCTTGGCTCCCTCGAGGAGACCTCCTGTTCCCGTCCTCACCCCTGAGGGGGTGGAATTCGAGGTGGCCAAGATTGTGGACAGCAAGATGGTCCAAGGCTCCCTCCAGTACCTGGTCCATTGGAGAGAATACGGGCCCGAGGAGAGGACTTGGGTACCCGCCCGGGATGTTCACGCTGGGGTATTGGTCAGGAGGTTCCACCTGCGTTTCCCCAGTAAGCCAAGTCCACTTAGAAAGGGTCCGGTGGCCCCTCATAAAAGGGGGGGGGGTACTGTAAAGGATCTGCCAGGCACAGCTTCGGGGTTAACTCCCATAATTAATCAGTCAGCACCTGAATCTACATCCCTGAGACTGACTGCAGCTTCCACCACTCAGGCTGGCAGGCTTAGGAGTGGGATAGCCTATCGCAACCTGGCCAGACTCAGCTAGCTCCCGCCCTCGGTCTATTTAAGCCTGCCCTTCCTGTCCCTCGGTGCTTGTGATTCTTTTCGTGTGGTTTCCTGGCCCAGCTACAGCTCCTTCTATTTTGATCCTGCTCCATACAGACCCTGGCTTACTGACTACTCTTCTGCTCTTCGTTTGGTACCTCGCACACTCCTGGCTTGACTCGGCTCGTTCACCACTCTGGTTGCTCACGGTGTTGCCGTGGGCAACTGCCCCTTTCCCTTGCTTGTATTCCCTTGTATGTTTGTCGTGTTTGTCGCGCACTTACTGAGCGCAGGGACCGCCGCCCAGTTGTACCCCGTCGCCTAGGGCGGGTCGTTGCAAGTAGGCAGGGACAGAGTGGCGGGTAGACTAGGGCTCACTTGTCCGTTTCCCTACCCCCCATCATTACAGTAGGTCAAATTTTTTTGGGGAGTTGGGGATGCTGTATGGCGTTCCCTACAGGGGGGGGGCTGTATAGCGTTCCCTACAGGGGGGGCTGTATGGCGTTCCCTACAGGGGGAGCTGTATGGCGTTCCCTACAGGGGGGGGGCTGTATGGCGTTCCCTACAGAGGGGGGGGGGCTGTGTGGCGTTCCCTACAAGGGGGCTGTATGGCGTTCCCTACAGGGGGGGGCTGTATGGCGTTCCCCACAGGGGGGCTGTATGGCGTTCCCTACAGACCCCCCCTGTAGGGAACGCCATACAGACCTCCTGAGATAACGCCATACAGTCCCCCCCTGTAGGGAATGCCATACAGACCCCCCCTGTAGATAACGCCATACAGACCCCCCCTGTAGATAATGCCATACAGACCCCCCCTGTAGATAACGCCATACAGACCCCCCCTGTAGATAACGCCATACAGACCCCCCTGTAGATAACGCCATACAGCCCCCTCTGTAGATAACGCCATACAGCCCCCTCTGTAGATAACAACATACTGCTCCCTCTGTAGATAACAGCATACAGCCCCCTCTGTAGATAACAGCATACAGCCCCCCCTGTGGATAACGCCATACAGCCCCCTCTGTAGATAGCGCCATACAGCCCCCCTGTAGATAACGCCATACAGCCCCCCTGTATATAACGCCATACAGCCCCCCTGTAGATAACGCCATACAGCCCCCTGTAGATAACGCCATACAGCGCCCCTGTAGATAACGCCATACAGCCCCCCTGTAGATAATGCCATACAGCCCTCCCTGTAGATGGCACCCTACAGCCCCCCCTGTAGATAACGCCATACAGCCCCCTCTGTAGATAACGCCATGCAGCCCCCCTGTAGATAGCGCCATACAGCCCTCTCTGTAGATAGCGCCATACAGACCCCCCTGTAGATAACGCCATACAGACCCCCCTGTAGATAACGCCATACAGACCCCCCTGTAGATAACGCCATACAGCCCCCTCTGCAGATAACACCATACTGCCCCCTCTGTAGATAACAGCATACAGCCCCCCTGTGGATAACGCCATACAGCCCCCTCTGTAGATAGCGCCATACAGCCCCCTCTGTAGATAACGCCATACAGCCCCCCTGTAGATAACGCCATACAGCCCCCCTGTAGATAACGCCATACAGCCCCCCTGTAGATGGCGCCATACAGCCCCCCCTGTAGATAACGCCATACAGCCCCCTCTGTAGATAGCGCCATACAGCCCCCTCTGTAGATAACGCCATACAGCCCCCTCTGTAGATAGCGCCATACAGCCCCCTCTGTAGATAGCGCCATACAGCCCCCCTGTAGATAACGCCATACAGCCCCCCTGTAGATAACGCCATACAGCCGCCCTGTAGATAGCGCCATACAGACCCCCCTGTAGATAACGCCATACAGCCCCCTCTGTAGATAACACCATACTGCCCCCTCTGTAGATAACAGCATACAGCCCCCCTGTAGATAGCGCCATACAGCCCCCTCTGTAGATAACGCCATACAGCCCCCTCTGTAGATAGCGCCATACAGCCCCCTCTGTAGATAGCGCCATACAGCCCCCCTGTAGATAACGCCATACAGCCCCCCTGTAGATAACGCCATACAGCCCCCCTGTAGATAACGCCATACAGCCCCCCTGTAGATAGCGCCATACAGCCCCCTCTGTAGATGGCGCCATACAGCCCCCCCTGTAGATAACGCCATACAGCCCCCTCTGTAGATAACGCCATACAGCCCCCCTGTAGATAACGCCATACAGCCCCCCTGTAGATAACGCCATACAGCCCCCCTGTAGATGGCGCCATACAGCCCCCCTGTAGATAGCGCCATACAGCCCCCTCTGTAGATAACGCCATACAGCCCCCTCTGTAGATAGCGTCATACAGCCCCCTCTGTAGATAGCGCCATACAGCCCCCTCTGTAGATAGCGCCATACAGCCCCCCTGTAGATAACGCCATACAGCCCCCCTGTAGATAACGCCATACAGCCGCCCTGTAGATAGCGCCATACAGACCCCCCTGTAGATAACGCCATACAGCCCCCTCTGTAGATAACACCATACTGCCCCCTCTGTAGATAACAGCATACAGCCCCCCTGTAGATAGCGCCATACAGCCCCCTCTGTAGATAACGCCATACAGCCCCCTCTGTAGATAGCGCCATACAGCCCCCTCTGTAGATAGCGCCATACAGCCCCCCTGTAGATAACGCCATACAGCCCCCCTGTAGATAACGCCATACAGCCCCCCTGTAGATAACGCCATACAGCCCCCCTGTAGATAGCGCCATACAGCCCCCTCTGTAGATGGCGCCATACAGCCCCCCCCTGTAGATAACGCCATACAGCCCCCTTTGTAGATATCTACAGAGGGGGCTGTATGGCGTTATCTACAGGGGGGACTGTATGGCGCTATCTACAGGGGCGGCTGTAAAAAACGCACTATCTACAAGGGGGGAGGGTTGTGTGACACCCAGGGGAGGGGGGGCCCCAGTCAAAAGTTTGCTATGGAGCCCAGTCTTTCCTAGTTACGCCCCTGCCCTGTGGACAGCGCTTGATTGGAGCCGATTTCATCCCACAACAGGACAATGACCCAAAGCACACCTCCAAATTATGCAAGAACTATTTAGGGAAGAAGCAGGCAGCTGGTATTCTATCTGTAATGGAGTGGCCAGCGCAGTCACCAGATCTCAACCCCATAGAGCTGTTGTGGGAGCAGCTTGACTGTATGGTACGCAAGAAGTGCCCATCAAGCCAATCCAACTTGTGGGAGGGGCTCCTGGAAGCATGGGGTGAAATTTCTCCCGATTACCTCAGCAAATTAACAGCTAGAATGCCAAAGGTCTGCAATGCTCTAATTGCTGCAAATGGAGCATTCTTTGACGAAAGCAAAGTTTGAAGGAGAAAATTATTATTTCAAATAAAAATCATTATTTCCAACCTTGTCAATGTCTTGACTATATTTTCTAGTCATTTTGCCACTCATTTGATAAATATAAGTGTGAGTTTTCATGGAAAACACAAAATTGTCTGGGTGACCCCAAACTTTTGAACGGTAGTGTATATATATATATATATATATATATATACATACATACATATACACGTACAAAATCATTTTCATGATCTCTCATGAATAAAACACCAGGTTATGTACACCAGACATTAAAGAGAGCACTTTAAAATGATATTAACGTTTCTAACTACAAACATTTTTCCTGCTCATAGGTCTGCCACAGTGTGTCCTCCCAGTACCCGGGCCTCTACATTTTCATCTTCAGATTTTTTTTATTTTTCAATAAAAAAAATAATTATTTACTACTATGAGATGTTATCCCTATTATTATTATTATTATTATTATTATTATTATTATTATTATTATGTACTCCCCTAATAAGATTTTGGTCCTACCGTTGGGCAAGGCGACTGTGTATAGGCGCGAGCAGGGTCTGCTTGGGGAGGGGTAGGGGGACCCAAGTTGAATTCTTGCACCCGGGCCCACGAGCCTTTAGCTATGCCCCTGTTGATGACCATAAATATTGATGGTCGTTAAGGAGCATTTAGAAGCAGTGTCAGCAGACCAGCATTTCAGCCATGACGTCCGCAAATGAGCCATGGGAGGGGAAGCATGAGCCACAAGGCGACCCGCATCCAGATAGCTGTTGAGAGCGACCAAATTTTTAGCAGGCCCCCCTGAAAGGAGACTATTACGGAGTTGGCAAACTCATCCAGTTGAGCAGATTTTCCCAACCTTTTCAGGCTCGAGGCACACCTGGAAAAAAAAAATTTCCTCAGGACACCCCTACCAAAAATGGTTTACAAAACGACAAAAACCGGCTAAAAACAAGCATTAAACTCTTAGGCCGGATTTACACGAGCGTGTGCGTTTTGCGAGCGCAAAAAACTGCGTTTTGTGCGCGCAAAAGGTACTTAACAGCTCTGTGTGCAATCAGCATATGATGCGCGGCTGCATGATTTTCGCGCAGCTGCCATCATTATGACACTCTGTTTGTATGTTTGTAAACAGAAAAGCAGGTGGTGCTTTTCTGTTTTCATTCATAGTTTGTACTGCTGTTGCACGAATCACGCGCGTCACACGGAATGGCTTCTGTGTGCTGGGCGTGATTTTCACGCACTTATTGACTTCAATGGGTGCGTGATGCGCGGAAAACGTAGAAATATAGGACATGTCGTGAGTTTTACGCAGCGGACTCCCGCTGCATGAAACTCACGGACAGTCTGCACGGCCCCATAGACTAACATAGGTCTGTGCGAGGCGCGTGAAAACCACGCGCGTTGCACGGACCTATTATACGTTCATCTAAATAAGCCCTTAGGGTATGTTCACATGGAGTGTTTTCGTCCGTTTTTCGGGCCGTAAACATCCCGAAAAATCGGAAGCAGAACGCCTCCAAACATCTGCCCATCTATTTCAATGGGAAAACTGCGTTTTGTTCCAACGGGGCGTTTTTCAAAACGGCTTCGTAAAAAAAAGCCTGCGAAAAAGAAGTGCATGTCACTTCTTCAGCCGATTTTTGAGCCGAGACTATAGAAAAACAGCTCCAAAAACGCAGCAAAAACGTGACTTTGATTAAAAAATATCTGAAAATCAGGAGCTGTTTTCCCTTGAGAAAACAGCCTCTGATGTTCAGGCGTTTTTTAAGTTGAAAATGAAGCTTCTTTTAATTTGTGGCTTGTTTTGAGGCGTTTTTCATAGTGTTCAATGGAAAATCAGCTCCAAAAAACACCTCAAGGAGTGACATGCACTTCTATTTACAGAGCGTCCTTTTACGCTCCGTTTTTTTTTTTTTAAAAAACAGCAGCGTAAATAGGTGCCCCGTATGAAATAAATGCTGTTTTTCCCATTTATTTCAGTGGTCTGTAGGCGTTCAGCTTTAGTTTTTTCAGGCGTTTTTCGAGGCGTAAACGCCCCGAAATATGCCTGAAAACACTGCGTGTGAACATACCCTAAAGGTATGTTCACATGGCGTATTTTTGGAAGGCAGAAAAAAAATAATCTTTTGAGGCAGTTTGAATTGACAGCGTTGTTTGACGCTTTTTGCCCACATATTTTTAAAGCCGTTGAAGCTAATACAAAAACCTCAGGCAAAAAAGCACTCCACACAAGAGCCGCAGGTTTTTTTTGCCTCCTATTAATTTCAATGCGAGGCCAGAGGTGGAAACCACTCAAACACCATCAGGCCCCACTCACAGTAAAATGACCATCAGCCCCCCACTCACAGTAAAATGACCATCAGCCCCCCACTCACAGTAAAATTACCATCAGCCCCCTCCAGTAAAGTGACCATCAGCCTCAGCCCCAGCCCCACCAGCAAAGAGACCATAAGCCCACTCCAGTAAAGAGACCATAAGCCCCCTCTAGTAAAGTCACCATCACCCCCCCCCACTCACAGTAAAGAGACCATAAGCCCCCTCTAGTAAAGTCACCATCACCCCCCCACTCACAGTAAAGAGACCATAAGCCCACTCCAGTAAAGAGACCATAAGCCCCCTCTAGTAAAGTCACCATCACCCCCCCACTCACAGTAAAGAGACCATAAGCCCACTCACAGTAAAGAAACCATAAGCCCACTCACAGTAAAGAGACGATAAGCCCACTCCAGTAAAGAGACCATAAGCCCCCTCTAGTAAAGTCACCATCACCCCCCACACAGTAAAGAGACCATAAGCCCACTCCAGTAAAGAGACCATAAGCCCCCTCTAGTAAAGTCACCATCACCCCCCCCCACTCACAGTAAAGAGACCATAAGCCCACTCCAGTAAAGAGACCATAAGCCCCCTCTAGTAAAGTCACCATCACCCCCCCACTCACAGTAAAATGACCATCAGCCCCCCACTCACAGTAAAATGACCATCAGCCTCAGCCCCACCAGCAAAGAGACCATAAGCCCACTCCAGCAAAGAGACCATAAGCCCCCTCTAGTAAAGTCACCATCACCCCCCCCACTCACAGTAAAGAGACCATAAGCCCACTCCAGTAAAGAGACCATAAGCCCCCTCTAGTAAAGTCACCATCACCCCCCCACTCACAGTAAAATGACCATCAGCCCCCCACTCACAGTAAAATGACCATCAGCCTCAGCCCCACCAGCAAAGAGACCATAAGCCCACTCCAGCAAAGAGACCATAAGCCCCCTCTAGTAAAGTCACCATCACCCCCCCCCCACTCACAGTAAAATGACCATCCGCCCCCCCCAGTAAAGAGACCATCAGCCCCCCCAGTAAAGAGACCATCAGCCTCAGTCCCCCCTCACAGTAAAGGGACCATCAACCCCTCTAGTTAAGTGACCATCACAGACAGAAAGTGTGCTTAATCCTGGGGAAGGAATAATTAAGGAGGCATAAGAACTACAACGCCCAGAAGGTCCAGACTGTTATGGGATATCAGAGGACATCACAGGGAGGAGGTATAAGAGGAGAGAATTACAACTCCTACCCAGCATGTCCAGGCTGTTATTAAGGGATATCAAAGGACATTACAGGGAAGAGGTATAAGAGGAGAGAACTACAACTCACAGCATGTCCAGATTGTTTTGTGATATCAGAGAACATTTACAGGGAGGGTGTATAAGAGGAGAGAACTACAACACCCAGCATGTCCAGACTGCTGTTATGTGATATCAGAGGACATTGCAGGGAAGAGGTATAAGAGGAAAGAGATACAACTTCCAGCATTCCCCTGGCTCTAGTTCTCACACAATTGCTAACAAACTATATAAGAAATACTTACCCTGCCCAGCGTTAATGGCTCCTCTCCCTCCGTCAGGCTCTTCTAGTGGTGGGTGGTACTTGTAGCGGACATGTGTGCATCACGTCTACTATGCGTCGGGGGCGGAGCTTGGATGAGTGGAACCCTGGATGGTTCTCGCAGCACACTCCGGTGGGGAACTACTGCAGTAGAGGCTCTGCTTCCATGCAAACTCAAAAGGAGGACCACGAGAAAGTCAATGCATCGGCCCATAGCATCGCAGCATGAGGCGGAATCTGCCATAGGAAAAGTAGTGGTCTTGGCCAGACGGTAGATCGGAGGATACATGGGCTTCGCCCATTTTGAGGAAATATCCTCTGAAAAAGGATACTCAAGCTCCAGGAAAGAAAGCCTGGGCAAATATCTTTTTGGGATGTTTCTATTCCTTGTAGACTACCTCCTCTAACTCCAAGTGGGAGGAGAAAGGATTGTGCGATCACCCGGAGCGAAAGAAAGTGACCGTCTCCACAGGAGGTCAGCATCTCTAAGGCCCTGTTCACACTGAGTTTTTTTGCCTTGGAAACAGCGGCAAAAAACTGCCAAAATCGCCTCCCATTGAGTTCAATGGGAGGCGGATGCGTTTTTTCCCCGTGAGCGGGATGCCTGACAGAATTTTAAAGCAGATTTTTCTGCCTGCAAAAAAACTCAGTGTGAACAGGCCCTAAGATGTAAAGGCTGTCCACTGTAGAGGACAACATGGAGGATTGCTCATCATCCAGCTCCGCATTGGAATTGGAGAGTTCACCCTTGGACAAGAGTTTCTGGTGAGGAGAAGCAGCAGCAGACAGGTCCGCTGGAGGGAGAGCTGATGAGGCAGGTTTAGATCAGCAGCACTGGACACACAAATGAAGTGGGTGCATGCCTTCTAGGTCATAGTCCAATGACCCTTCAATATAGATAGAGAAAAGTGAGACAGCACTACCAAATGAGTGAAAAAAGTGATCCTGTTTAATTCCACATGCAACGTTTCAGCTCAGTGTGAGCCTTTCTCAAGCGCTTGATTAAAACGTTGCATGTGGAATTAAACAGGATCACTTTTTTCACTCATTTGGTAGTGCTGTCTCACTTTCCCCTATCTAGACTGATGAGTCAGATGATATTGCTACCGGAAGACGACGTGGTCGAAAAGTCCCCAGAAGGTAGGTAGGCAAGGCGAACTAAGATGCGCCCATCATGGACTGGGTTACATTCAAAAGGTCACCGACGGCCCTGGGGAGTGAATGAGCCCTTTGTGGTTCAGCTTCAATATTAGGCGTGGGCCGTGCTGTGGGTGGCCAGCAGTGATCCACTTAAGGCACCCCTGTGGATGGATCCCGTTGCCTGCCAGTAGCGGTGCTGCGAGCAAGGAGTCGCTGAAACACAGGAAAACCGTGTAGAATAGTGCGGCTCAGGCATGCACCAAACATGTGCCAGGTGCACCATGAAAAAGTAGAGGAAAGAAAGGGTGGGAGGCTATACTTACCTGTCCTGAAGTACACTTCATGCCCAGAATGTAAGACCAGCAGTGAAGACTCTCTGTGTGCCAGCTGCAGTGAGGTGGGACACTGGCGGGAAGCAAAATTGGGACGACAATAAGGGTATGTGCACACGATAACGGCAATTACGTCTGAAATTACGAGGCTGTTTTCAGGAGAAAACAGCTACTGAATTTCAGACGTAAATGCATGTACTGGCTCCAATTACGTCCCAAGAAGTGTCCTGCACTTCTTTGACGAGGCTGTTATTTTACGCGCCGTCTTTTGACTGCGCCGCGTAAAATGACAGGTCGTCGGCACAGTACATCGGCAAACCCATTGAAAGTAATGGGCAGATGTATGCCGACGTATTGGAGGCGTTTTTTCAGACTTAATTCGAGGCGTAAAACGCCTCTAATACGTCTGAAAATTGGTCGTGTGAACCCAGCCTTAGGCTGCTAAAACTTGCGATCTTGCCTTCAGCATGGCTGGGGAACAACAGTGTGTTAACACTGAGCGCCCACCAGACATTGGGGTAGGGGGACAGCATCAACTGTTAGGGTATGTTCACACGGCCTATTTACGGACGTAATTCGGGCGTTTTTGCCCCGAATTACGTCTGAAAATAGCGCCTCAATAGCGCTGACAAACATCTGCCCATTGAAAGCAATGGGCAGACGTTTGTCTGTTCACACGAGGCGTATATTTACGCGCCGCTGTCAAATGACGGCGCGTAAATAGACGCCCGCGTCATAGAAGTGACCTGTCACTTCTTTGGCCGTAATTAGAGCCGTTATTAATTGACTCCAATGAATAGCAGCGCTAATTACGGCCGTAATTGACGCGGCGTTCAAGCGCCTGCACATGCCGGTACGGCTGAATTTACGGGGATGTTTTCAGGCTGAAACATCCCCGTAATTTCAGCCGTAACGGACGCCCTCGTGTGAACATACCCTTAGGGTATGTTCACACGCAGTAGCAAAATACGTCTGAAATTACGGAGCTGTTTTCGCCTGAAAACAGCTCCAGATTTTCAGACGTTTTTGTTACTACTCACGTTTTTCGCAGCGTATTTTACGGACGTTATTGGAGCTGTTTTTCAATGGAGTCAATGAAAAATGGCTCCAAAAACGTCCCAAGAAGTGACATGCACTTCTTTGACGCCGGCGTCTTTTTACACGCCGTCTTTTGACAGCGACGTGTAAAATTACACCTCGTGGGAACAGAACATCGTAAAACCCATTGAAAGCAATAGGCAGATGTTTGTAGGTGTAATGGAGCCATTTTTTCAGGCGTAATTTGAGGCGTAAAACGAGTGAACATACCCTTACCCCACTGGAGTAAACAAAAACAAAAAAAAGAGGGTGTCTGCCTCCAATGGACACTAAACCAAAACTGACAAACACTAGCCTGTAGGAGGGGTATATACTGTAGAAAGATAAAACACCTATTCCTAGGGTCACACCACCTACTGGCAACAGCATATACTCAAGGTCTTTGTCCCCCAATAAGACAAACAAGAAATTGTCATTGCATATTTTTTTATTTTTTTTAAATCTTCGTGGCGATGTAATGTTTAAGTTGCCCGGGCATTAAACCCTTTTGGAGACAAATTTTAAACCAATATTAAACATATTCTGTAAAACTAGTCCCAAATGCGTCTCCGACCACCTCACTATGCATTTTACCTAGCTCTCTGGCCCAGATCTAATAGAACATATTGAGGCACCTTTTGACAGCAGCTGGGATGGCGATTCCATAACACAATGCACCATGTTCCTGTGAATGGGCTGCTGAACTGAACAACATCTTGAGAATGGAAGAGTTGATTGCGAAAGAACACGCACCTATGCATTTCACAAAACTTAGGACGCTTGGAGAATTTGAATGGACTCCCTGCTTTACTTTGTTAAATACATTGCACCCCTCAATAGCATATGGAGGCGCACAATTATCACCCCCTCCTTTCCCGTTCTACTTTCCCCCTTAATTACATGTTATTATTCTTTTGCCTACTTTTTCTTTTATTGCATTAGAGGTCAGTCTTCTGGTGAGCAATAGGCTAAATTTATATTGCAAAACTTTGTTGTCAATAGTCCCTCACCACTATTACATGTTATCTAGCTAAAAGGGTTTATGAGGAATAATTTGTCCTCGCCCTTTTCAGTATGGACGGATTTGCAATATCTTTAGCATTGCAACCACACTGGACATTGCTCAAATAAATTGTTGTGTTTTGTTCTGCATGGGATTATGGTGGCATACGCTTATTAGCCCCAGCCAGGACTCACAGCTGTTTTCTTCTGCCGAGGCACAACATGCAGAGAAGGACTATGTTAATTGGATTTCGCATCTTTATTGGTCAGCATATTTGTGTACAACCTGTATAATGGTTTCTTTGAAATAATTCAATAAAAATGGATTATGCAAAAAACGTTTTCACGGCCGATTCGCACCTGTGCGGGACCGGTTTTCACATATCCCGAGTTTATTGAGGGATCCGTGAAAACAGACATTTTCCTGATGTCCTATATTTCACTGGCCCTTCACACGGTCTGTTAAAATAACGGCCGTGTGAACAGCCCCATAGAAATACATGCAGCCGCGTGACGGCCGTTAAAAAAAAATGTCCATCACATGGATGATTTATACGTTCCTCTGAATAAGCACTTAGGCTGGATTCACACGAGCGTGGCGTTTTTGCGCGCGTAAAAAACGCAACGTTTTTGTTGTGTTGTAGTGTCAGGGATCATTACTATGTATATTGTTTGAAAAATATTATCCTCACACATATGTATATACATTTCAGTTCTTTGTGTAATATACTGATATATAATAAGTTCTTTGTTCATGTCGGACACACCTATGGAAGACACCGCCCCTTTGAATGCAAGAAGAGTGAGTCTGAGAACTTACAGCTGAGAAACCGGTGGGGGCTTGGGCACTCCCACATCTCTGGGGAGGAGGCATGTGTTTTTTTCTGTGTTTCTTTGTTCTGAATAAAAAGTTTCAGTCTTCCTCCTGGCTGATATAGGGAAGCTGTGTACCAAACATCTTGGCTGGTTTACTTCTTTCCAGGCATGCCTTCAGCTTTCAATTTACAGAGGTGGTTATTCGGTGTGAAATACGGACCTGACAGTAGTTGCGTGTGGCATCCGTAAGGGCTGCGTTAGTGGGTTTTTAACGCGCGTATAGCATGCGTTTTTTTACGCACGTAAAAACAACGGAGGGTGGAGTAATGGAGAGGGCAGCCTACAAAAAGACACCTTCTCCAACACCTGCTTGATGTGAGCACATGTTCGCATCCTGTTGGCACCTTGCAAACTACTTTTGGTCGTGTAGGGTGTTTCTTGCCTTGTTTGCAGGTATAAAATCAACATTATGCCCTTGACTCCGCTGGGCCGTGTGCTGATATCCTGGATGGTTTCTCGGAGATTTGGTGAGCGGCGACCCATGCTTTAGGAGGGAACCCGGAGAAGAGGGAGGATTTGGGTTCATCCTCTTGTGGCCCAGCGCACCTCCAAAGGCAATTTTCATACTCTATATGATGACCTTCGCAGCCACCCCGAGAAATTTAGGTCGTTTTGCCGCATGTCTGTGTCGACATTTGATATTCTGCTGGACCAGATTCGCCCAGGAATCACCTACCAGGACACAAACATGCGGCGCTGCATTTCCCCCGAGGAGCGACTCCTTGTGACGTTGAGGTATGTGTGTTTTATACGATTGCAGCTTACAGGATGGTGTGTGGGTGTCATGTCCTACATCACGTTTATTTGTGTGTTGTGTTTTTGCATCTCGCCCATGTAGATTTCTTGCTACAGGAAACAGCTATCATTCGTTACATTTAGAATTCCTTCTTGGAGTGAGCACAATTTAGGGCATTGTGACCGGCACCTGTGTTGTGATGTGGCAGTGATTGAAGGCCACAGTGATGCCTCAGCCCATGACAGAGCACTGGCTTACGATTTCTGCGGATTTTCTCACCACCACCCAATTTCCAAATTGTATTGGTGCCCTAGACGGCAAGCATATTCGTGTCAAGAAGCCCCCCCACTCTGGATCCCGATTCTATAATTACAAACAGTTTTTTTTACATCGTCTTGTTGGCCTTGGCCGACAGCAATTATTGCTTTACCATTGTACACATTGGGTCCTATGGAAGCTCTGCTGATGCCCGCATCTTTCGCACATCCAGAATGGGCCATCGTCTGATGGGCAATCAACTATCTGTGCTGGAACCGAGCCTCCTGCCTGGCTCGCGAGGACCACCAGTCCCTTATGTAATCGTGGCAGATGAGGGTTTTGGCCTCACAAGCCAAGTAATGCGCCCATTTGCTCGAAGAGGCTTGGATGACCGTCGGCGCATATTCAATTACCGGCTTAGCAGAGCACGCAGATGTGTGGAATGTGCATTTGGCATAATGTCAACCAAATGTTGTGTTTTTCTCACCACTATGCAACTGACGCCGCAAAATGTCACCCGCGTCATACAAGCGTGTGTCGTGCTTCATAATTTTTGTCGCATACATGACGGCGGTTGTGATGCAGAATATATTCGCCAAAATGTTTCAACATCAACCATTCCGCACCAAATTCCACTCGGAAGGGCTCAAACATCTGGTATTCGAGTACGCGACATATTTGCCCAATATTTTGACAGCCCCGATGGAGCACTGCCATGGCAGGAGGATGTTCTGTGAAGGGTGTCCTAGTGGAGATGAGTGGCCCAATGTATCATTTGTTCATTTAATTTTGCATAATTTGGGGTGGGGATTTTTGGATTAGGGACTCGCAAGACATGAGGACCCTTGACGTGGGTTGCGAGCTTATATCTTTTGTGGTTTTGCGGTTTTGTTTTCATGTCCTAAACTAAATAGCATGTGAGGCACATTGGCTTAGCCAATGTTCACAAATACAAAGCCAAAAGTCATTCGCCCGGAATTTAACACAGCACTGCAATGCAGCAGAGCACAGTATGAGGAATTGAGCAAAACCACAAAAGATACACTAATACCTCAATAATGGCATGCAACTATCTCGGGACGTGGCCATAATGTTCCAACGTTACCTAAAAGGACCTGTTGGGGAACCTGGGTTCCAGCACATAGATGGAGGCAAACACAACAAATTTTCCTGCCCAAAAAAAACACACTTTATTGTGTAATGTGGAAAATGCACTTAAACATAAACAAGCAGGGGAAAAAAATAACAAAAACGCACCAACATGATGCAAAATTAACCTACTTGTTCTTCTAGGTTTAGCTCACAACGCGCACACCATAATCTGCCGACACAGCGCTACAAATCCTGATATCTGTGTGATGGCGAGTGATAGCTTTGCATTTCAGCACCACTATACTGTCCCTGTGCCTACTGACGATGTTCCTCAACAGCATAGTGGTGCTGATACAGTGTTGAACCCTGCCGGGGGGCCCTGGGCAAAGGGTTGCTGGGGTCTGGCGTAGGGTGCGAAAGGCCGGTCCCGAACTACCACATGACCAGGTGACATTATGCTCCCCATTGGCCGCTGGAACTGTGGCCGGGGAAAGGGGTTGGCAGGCTGGGAAGGGAGAGGTGCAGTGAAGGGCACCGATTCCCCCGGCAATCCACGCCAATGCTCTATTACCTGGAAGCACTGGCGTGGATTGTTAGGAGGAGTGGCGGAGTCAATTATGGCAAGGATGGAGCCTTGGACGCGCGCCATCCGGTAGTCAGGTACTCGCCGGAGTAGCGGCGCTATGCTCCGGCCAAACTCATCACAGGCGTCCTCCTCAGAACAGCGGCGGAGGTACTCCAGGACTCGGGAGTCCACGTTGGCACCTGTTGTGGCAACCTGCCGGCGCCTGGCTGGTGGCGTCCGGGGATTGTCGACATCCCCTGGCAGCTGGGGTTGGCTGCTTGACTGGGTGGCTGCTTGTGGTGCCGTCGCCTCGGGGGTCAAGGGCAGCACAGGATGTTGTTCCGGGGCCGGCTGCGACTCCTCATGGCCAGCCTCCTCCTCGGTGTCGAGAAGATTATCACTGTATCTGCCAGAAACAATTTGTGTTACTCCTTTTAACATGGGCACAAGAGACAAAACCATTTTTGTCTGATTTTTAACTGACCACACACATGTCATAAAGGTACAGTCAGTACTTACGGCCGCATCTCCATAATGTCCTTCAGGAACATTAGTTGTTTCGTGTAGATGTATTGGCTCTTTTTGGGCACGCCGTCCCCACTTCGCCCTCTGCTTCCCAATTCCCTCCGGAATTGATCCCGACAGCTCCTCCACCGGGTTTTAATATCATCAACTGGACATAGGAACACCAATCAAAAAAACAAGGTCACCAGGTGACATCACTGAAAACGGCACTTGTCCGAAACGTCGCCATCCCTTAAACACCACTAAACATTATACACCTGCCTAATGATGCTGTGACACACCCGCGACCAAGCACAGTAGGAACATGTGAAACACAAGGATATACACTATAGCATGGGCGATTGCATTAGCATAAATACAGATCTGCACTTACCCATGCTCTTGCGGTCAGGGGCATAACTAGGAAAGACTGGGCCCCATAGCAAACTTTTGACTGGGGCCCCCCCTCCCCTGGGTGTCACACAACCCCCCCTTGTAGATAGTGCCTTTTTTACAGCCCCCCCTGTAGATAACGCCATACAACCCCCCTGTAGATAACGCCATACAGAACCCTCTGTAGATAGTGCCATACAGCCCCTTGTAGATAACGCCATGCAGCCCACTGTAGATAACGCCATACAGCCCCCCCTGTAGATAACGCCATACAGCCCCCCCTGTAGATAACGCCATACAGCCCCCCCTGTAGATAACGCCATACAGCCCCCCCTGTAGATAACGCCATACAGCCCCCCCTGTAGAGAACGCCATACATCACCCTGTAGAGAACGCCATACATCCCCCTTTGTAGATATCTGTAATGGCAGGAAGGAGGTGAAGGGAACAAGTGAGCCCTAATCTACCCACCGCCCTGTCCCTGCCTACTTGCAACGACCCGCCCTAGGCGACGGGGTACAACTTGGCGGCGGTCCCTACGCTGTCTAAGTGCAAGGGAGTACAAACAGGGAACACGCAAGGGAATACAGTAGCCCACGGAACGCCGCGAGGAAACGGAGCGGTGAATGAGCCAGTCAGGATCAGGAAGTAGTGGAGTATACAAACGGGAGCACGGAGCAGAAGCAAGCCAGGGGCAGAGCAACGCAGGATAAACGGAACTGAAGCAAGGCAGAAGCACGGCAGAAGCAGGCTGGAGCAAGGCAGCAGTGGGGCCAGGAATCCAAGAAGAATAACAAGCAAGGAGGAAGAGAAAACGGCAGGTATAAATGGACAGGGGGCGGAGCTAACTCTGACTGACCAGGCCGCGATAGGCTCTCCCACTCCTGAGCCTGCCACCCTGATTGGTGGGAGCAGGTGTCAGTCTCAGAGGTCTGGCCTCAGGTGTCGACTGATTAATTCTGGGAGTATACCCAAATGTAGTGCCTGGCAGATCCTTTACATATCTACAGAGGGGGCTGTATGGCGCTATCTACAGGGGGGTCTGTATGGCGTTATCTACAGGGGGCTGTATGACGCTATCTACAAAGGGGGCTTTGTGGCGTTATCTACAGGGGGGCTGTATGGTGCTATCTACAGGGGGGGCTGTATGGCGCTATCTACAAAGGGGGCTGTATGACGCTATCTACAAAGGAGGCTGTATGACGCTATCTACAAAGGCGGCTGTATGACGCTATCTACAGGGGGGGCTGTATGGCGCTATCTACAGGGGGATGTATGGCACTATCTACAGAGGGGGCTGTATGGCGTTATCTACAGAGGGGCTGTATGGCATTCTCTACAGAGGGGCTGTATGGCGTTCTCTACAGAGGGGGCTATACAGCCCCCCCCCCCTGTAGGGAATGCCATACAGCGTCCCCCCCCTGTAGGGAAAGCCATACAGCGCCCCCTGTAAGGAACGCCATACAGCCCCCCTGTAGGGAACGCCATACAGTGCCCCCCGTTGGGAACGCCATACAGCGCACCCCCCCTGTAGGGAACGCCATACAGCGCCCCCCCTGTAGGGAACGCCATACAGCGCACCCCCCTCCTGTAGGGAACGCCATACAGCGCCCCTCCCCTGTAGGGAACGCCATACAGCGCCCCCCCCCCTGTAGGGAACACCATACAGCGCCCCCCCCTGTAGGGAACGCCATACAGCGTCCCCCCTCCCAAAAAAATGCAACCTACAGCGTGTCCTACAAAAGACATGTATCCCCTCTCCACAGGATAGGGGATACATGTGTGATCGCTGGCAGCGATAGGGAGAACGGGGGACTGAAAGTCCCCTGAAGTTCTCCATGACTAACCTCTGACTTCCGGCGTCTGCGCAGCTCACTAAAAATGAAAGGAGCGCTGGTCACGCATGCGAACAAGCGCGACCGGCGCTCCATTTATTTCTACGGAGCTGCCGACACAGACCCTGGAAGTCCGAGGTTTGTGATGGAGAACTTCAGGGGACTTTCAGTCCCCCGTTCTCCCTATCCATGCCAGCGATCCCACATGTATCCCCTATCCACAGGATAGGGGATACATGTCTTTTGTTTAATGGCAGAGCGAGGAGATACCTCCCTGCTCTGCCGTAGTGTTTAGTGGCGTCCCGCTGTAGCAGCCATAGCGGCTGCTAGCGGAGCCTCCGGCCATGTTGGGGGCCCGTGCCGGCGGGCGACACAGGCCCCCCATGCCGCGGGCCCCGTAGCAGCCGCTACGGCTGCTATAGCGGTAGTTACGCCACTGCTTGCGGTCTCTTGTGGTGCTTTTAGCCCACTCCTGTCCGAATAAGCTCTGCGCGACCTCATCCCAGCCAACCTCCTTGCCCGTGTGGTCGTGGTAGGCCTCTGCGCTTGTGTTCCACAACTGTGGCCTCTCATGGACCAAGCAGATGAGCTTTTCCACATCGCACGCACGTGGCATTGCAGCAGATGTCGGTTGGAACTGTGCGCATGTGCCCAGAAAGTGAAAACCCACTTCCTGGTTTGTGCTTGTTTTGTCTAGTTTGGTCAACTCATTTACATAGGCTTAGCAAGTGTTGCGTGAAAAACGCTGTGCGTACGGAGGTGCTTCCGTGTGCCATGCGTTGTTTTCACGCACCCATTGACTTCAATGGGTGCGTGATGCGTGGAAAACGCAGAAAGAACGGACATGTCGTGACTTTTTCGCAACAGACCAACGCTGCGTAAAAAGGACGCACATGTCTGCACGGCCCCATAGACTAATATAGGTCCGTGCGACGCGCGTGAAAAGCACGCGCGTTGCATGGACGTGATTCCCGTTCGTCTGAATAAAGCCTTAGGGTAAGGGGTCATGCACACAACAGTCTCAGTTTTGCATGCTGCAGAACACGGATCCTCGTGGTCTCCGTGTGCTGTCTGTTTTTTTCGCTCATTCATGAACTAGAATGGGTGTGAGACTGCAAATATGGACAAGAATAGGACCTGTTATATAATTTGCGAAACGGACACACACACAAAAAAAAAAAAAAACACGGATGTGTACATGGCACCATAGAAATGACTGGTTTAGTATGCAACGGTCGTGTGCATGAGCCCTTATACTATATGTGACAGTTGCTTTTCACCTGCCCACTATGCAATATGTAGTTTTACTGCAAATTTGGGCGGTTTTCAAGTGCTTGTTTATATCTAGGAGGTTTCTGTAGGTAAAAAGGCTGTTTACCTGCAAAAACCGTGTGGACTTATACAAGCAGACAACCTATAAGCAAAAACCACAGGGAACATAGCACCCAAAGAAATATATGTAACTCCCAAGTATTGTAAAAAAAATAAATATAAATCTTTATTACATGATATCAACAATACAGGGTATCAAAAGATGAATATATAGAAAAGACTGATAAAAAAAGGTGATATACTGAGAACAATATCAGTTAGGTAAGATGTTAATATAACTAAGGGTTAACAGAACAACCCATCTCAAAAATAGCGTAACCACCCCATGCACGACCCCACCACTAATGCCTCAAAAGAGCAAAAATGCTACAATATAAAGCGCAGTTAGGCCTGATTTACACGAGCGTGTGCGTTTTGCGCGCGCAAAAAACGCTGCGTTTTGCGCGCGCAAAAGGCATTTGACAGCTCCGTGTGTCATCCGTGTATGATGCGCGGCTGCGTGATTTTCGCGCAGCCGCCATCATAGAGATGAGGCTAGTGGACGCCCGTCACTGTCCAAGGTGCTGAAAGAGCTAACTGATCGGCAGTAACTCTTTCAGCACCCTCGACAGTGAGTTCCGATCACAATATACACCAACCTGTGAATAAAAAAAGACGTTCAAACTTACCATGAACTGCCTGCTTCCTCCAGTCCGGTCTCCCGGCCGTTGCCTTGGTGACGCGTCGCTCTCTTGTCATCCGGCCCCACCTCCCAGGATGACACGGCAGTCCATGAGACCGCTGCAGCCTGTGATTGGCTGCAGGCTGTGCTTGGCCTGTGATTGGCTGCAGCTGTCACTTGGCCTGAATTGTCATCCCGGGAGGTCGGACTGGAGGAAGGAGCCGGGACTTATCGGTAAGTCCGAACTTCTGTTTTTTTTTTACACGTATATGTATATTGTGATCGAAAGTCACTGTCCATGGTGCTGAAACAGTTTAACTCTTTCAGCACCGTGGGCAGTGACTGTCTCCTGACGTCGCGTACCCGAACATTTTTTGCCGGGTTCGGTCAAAACGAGTTCGGCCGAACCCGGTTAAGTTCGGTGCGCTCATCTCTAATTTGACACTCCGTTTGGATGTTTGTAAACAGAAAAGCACGTGGTGCTTTTCTGTTTACATTCATCCTTTTGACAGCTCTTGCGTGATTTTCGCGCATGCAACGCAGTAGCGTCCGTGTGCCATGCGTTGCTTTCACGCACCCATTGACTTCAATGGGTGCGTGTTGCGTGAAAAACGCACGATTATAGAACATGTCGTGAGTTTTACGCAACGCACTCACGCTGCGCAAAATTCACGCATCGTCTAAACTGCCCCATAGAGTAATATAGGTGCGTACGACACGCGTGAAAAGCACGCGCGTCACACGCGCGTATATTACGCTCGTGTAAATGAGGCCTTACTAGATAATATTAATGCATAATGTGCCGATCGCCGATCTCAGGTCACGTCACAGGGGTGAACTACACTACTGAGCTTATTAATTTACCACATAAATCCACGCCCACCTACTCTAGATGACAGGATTATGCTAAATTACTCACATAGGTTTCCAACAGCCCAATAATTTATACCACAGTGTGCTACCACCACCTATACTTATCTAGGCAATAGGGGCCTACGTCTCTATGTTCCCTTACACCAGTTACAATAACAGATTATCTAAATGGAACACAAAATACAGGTAACATTCCTCACCTTCGGAAGATTAAGTTCTGTAAGACTACAAGGAAGAGACTTATTAATATTTCAAATTTAATACACAATAGTGCAGTGCAATACAAAAAATAGTTGTCAGATTAAAAGATGAAAAATATACATACAGTTACAATGCATTCAGTTTATAAAAATAAAAGAAACAGAACAAAACCTTACTGATGTACAGCAGTGATATCCTGGCTGTGGGGACAGATGAAAATATGGGCAGTCACTCCAACCTGAGGGCTATTTCCCCTGATCATAACTAGCTATGTGGGTCACTACAAATATCAATTATGATGGGGTGCACCTTGATGTATCATATTTTCTTTAAAGGCATATTGTTGCCAGAAAAACTTTTTTTTTTTTTTTTAATTAAACATTTAGTGTGTGGGTGATTAAACATTGTTCAAATTTTTTTTATTTTTTTCACGAGTCAGGAAATATTATAAATTAATTCTAATTTATAATACTACCCATTTTTGGTCACTAGATGGAGCTATTCCCAAAATTGCAGCATTGCAACATTGGGTTAAAAGCCCTCGCTCTAGTGAGCTCTCAGCATCCCCCCCTCCTTTATCCTGGCTAGTGCCGGGATAAACGAGGGGTTTGAACGGTGTAACCTCCTACACTGTGTGTCGCAATTTTTGGAGCTAACACACAGTGTAGTAGGTTTACATACAGTAGTAAACACACACAAACACGAACATACATTGAAATCTCTTACCTGCTCCTGCCGCCGCGGCTCCCTCCGGCCCGTCCGCTCAGTTTGCTGCCGCTGGTCCAAGTGCACAAATCCGGAAGCCGCGACCGGAAGTAGTAATATTACTGTCCGGCCGCGACTTCCGGTCCACAGGAAAATGGCGCCGGACGGCGCCAATTTCGAATTGGACTGTGTGGGAGCGGCGCATGCGCAGTTCCCACACAGACGCCGTACACGGAAGTCAATGGGACGGGAGCCGTTCGCAGTCCCTATGGGACTGTGGCTGCCGTATTCCATGTCTGTATGTGTCGTTAATCGACACAGACAGAAATGGAACAAAAAATGGCAGCCCCCATAGGGAAGAAAAAGTGTAAAAATAAGAAAAAGTAAAACACAAACACACAAATGAATATAAACGTTTTTAATAAAGCACTAACATCTTTAACATATAAAAAAATAATTTGTGATGACACTGTTCCTTTAAGCATGGGCCATTGTTACATGTTTCAACTTGTCCACATGGCAGACACACCACAGGTAACCATTTGCATAACTTTAGATGTTTGGTCAGGATGTGTGGGCAATTACTTCTGGGTGAGAAGGTTATCTGATGCTAGATACAGGCCCTAATGACAAATTCTTAATCAACACATCTCACACCTTGGTGAGGAAAGGGCCAATTAAACATTTGTCAGACAGTAAACGTCCTTTGATGGCCAAAGATCTGCATTTCTTAGGTAAATCAGATGTATCTTCTGTCAGAAGGAGTTATGAACTGACCTCTTAATAACCTACTTTTGATATTACCTAGAACACCACACATAAATATAGGTACATATAATAGAATACAAACTAGTAATATATACTCATAATGACAAATACTGGATAGAGTTAAATCAAAAACCCAACCAAAATAACGGCTAGGCACAACCAGAGAGATATTAAAGAGACGTACCCAAAGTCATTGTGGGGAAAGGAGGGAATGGCCGTGTGAGACGTAGAAAAAAGGTCGCCCCTGCGTGCGTTTTGCCTAAGAACGGCTTCGTCAGGAGGTGAGTAATATCATTACTAGTTGGTATTCTATTATATGTACCTATATTTATGCATTAATATTATCTGTGAACTTTATATTGTAGCATTTTTTCTCTATTGAGGCATTAGTGGTGGGGTCATGAATGGGGTGGTTACGCTATTTTTGAGATGGGTTGTTCTGTTAATCCTTAGGTATATTAACATCTTACCTAACTGATATTGGTCTCCGTATATCACCTTTTTTTATCAGTCTTTCCTATATATTCATCTTTTGATACCATGTAGTGTTGATATTTATCATGTAACAAAGATTTCTTATTTTTTTACTATACTTGGGAGTGATATCTATTTCTTTGGGTGCTATGTTCCCTGTGCTTTTTGCTTGTAGGTTGTCTACTTGTATTGTGGGAAACCCTTTTTTCTTTAGCTTGTTGAGGTTTTATGCAGGTTTATAAAGACTTATACAAGCAGTCAAATTGTTTTTCATTTTTCTGTTATAGGTATATTTTACCAATCAATTTATTGTTCACTTTTAACTTTCACAACTCGTGAAGTTTAATTTTGTGATCAATAAATTATGTATTTTATAAGTCGAGTTTTCAGAGTTCTGGTGTATATGCTCATCTGGTTTAAAGGCTATGTACGCCTTTGAAAACATTTTTTTTTATATAAAAATGTGCATTAGTGTGTTTGGTGTAATTACATTTTATTTAAAATAATTTTTACTTTTTGAGATACAGCTACTTTGAATCCTGTACACAGAGCAGCTGTATCTTGTGCTGAATCGTGTATCCATCAGGTCAGTGGGACTGATGGGTTCAGTTACAGCGGGTCCTGCGTGTCTCTGACACGTAGGATCAGACTCTTACTGATCACATCTAAGTTCATAACTTGGATGTGATCAATTACAGGTGGATCCTGCGTGTTACAGACACGCAGGACCTGGTGACACTGACCCCATGAGTCAGACTGACCTGATGGATTTAGGTCTCAGCGTGAGATACTGATGCTCTGTGTACAGAAACAAAGCAGCTGTATCTAAAAAAGTAAAAATTACTTTTAATAAAATGTAATTATAAAATGTGGAAGCAAACACACCGATAACAATTTTTATTGAAAAAAAAACAAACAAAGTTTTTGAAGGTGTACATAGCTTTTAATATTCAAACACTCAATAGATTTTGTGTAAGGCTGGGTTCACACGACCATGTTACGTCCGTAATGTACGGAACGTATTTCGGCCGGAAGACCCGGACCGAACACAGTGCAGGGAGCCGGGCTCCTAGCATCATAGTGATGTACGATGCTAGGAGTCCCTGCCTCTGCGTGGAACTACTGTCCCGTACTGTAATCATGATTACAGTACGGGACAGTTGTCCTGCAGCGAGGCAGGGACTCCTAGCATCGTACATCACTATGATGCTAGGAGCCCGGCACCCTGCACTGTGTTCGGTCCGGGACTTCCGGCCGAAATACGTTCCGTACATTACGGACGTAACATGGTCGTGTGAACCCAGCCTTAGAGTATTGCACTTTGCAATCAAGGTGCGTTATTGCAGCCATCACATGTTTGCATGTACTCATGCTCGCCGAACAGGTTAATAGCAGTGATAATGCACAGCGATTGCAAAGTGAAATACTCTTAGTACTTAAAATGTCTATTAGCAATTCATTGACACAACAGGGGAAAATAATATTAAACTACTCATTGTCATGAAATAGCAATTTAATACCTTGTCCACTGGATGAAGGGTAGTCACATCCACGTATGAAGTGTTGTGCTTGCTCATATGTTGGGAACTTTTTGTACCTTGCATTTGGATAGTGGGTCACCTGTTCTCTGCATTCATCCCTGGAGCAAAGATACACAATTTAATTATATTTATAGTAATCATTGGGGAAAGGACACATTCATATGTTGAAGACACTTCATGGGGGGATGGTACTCAAGGCTTCTGCACTACCCAAAGGAATGGCACAAGTGATATCCAGAGATTATAAATGCGTTGTACGGTTTATTAAAGATAAAATTACAAGTCTAAAAATAACACCTTTTGGGAATAATTCCCCTTCATCAGATCAAATAGACATAACAGTATATAAACAAAGATGACAATAAATAGGTTCAAAGTTCTTCTAGTGGGCAGAGTGTAGGGGGCACAGAAGCCGGGAGGTTTTTTTAAAAATAAAAAAGTTATGGCTCTTGGAAAGCGTTTTTTGTGCAAAAGTAGTAAAACAAAAAAACCTCGACGTATGTGGTATCGTAGTAACCGTACCGACCCATAGAATAAAGGTAACATGTTATTTACGCCGCACAGTGTAGATTTAAAACTAAAGATCACGGGGGCTGCCGACAATTGGCATGGCAATCGGAGGCCAAAAACTGGCCTCCGGGTCTGCCATTAACGGAAGCCTATGAGTGACAGGAAGTCACCGAGTGGTTCCCGGTGCACAGTCTCCGACAGCTGACACTCCAGTGTTGCCGACCAGGGGTCCATCGCCGCTGATTTGGGCAATTAACCCCTTAAAGGCGGCAATCGGTTGCGATCGCCGCATTTACGGGGTTTGTAGCAGATCGGCAGCCCCCACTAAAGATCATGGGGGTTTTTGATGCTGGTCATGGCAACCGGAGGCCAGACAATGTACGGAAGCCTATAAGGACCAGCCTCCGGCTGGTCCTCATAGGCTTCCTGTCAGAGTGACTGTCAGCGTCACAACGACAGTTGGAATACATTACACTACGGTAGTGTAATGTATTATAGCAGCGATCAGAGCTGCAAGTCTTCAAGTCCCCTAGTAGGACAAAAAAAAAAGTTTAGAAAAAAAGTACACATATTTGGTATTACCGCATTCGTAACGACCCAAACTAGAATGTTGTTTTTCCCGTACTTTGAACACCGCAAAAAAACAACAAACAATGATAGAATTGCTATTTTTTTGGTCACCACCCCTCTCAAAATATAGAATAAAAAAAGTGATCAAAAAGTCGCATGTACCCAATAGTACAAATAAAAACTACAACCCGTCCCGCAAAAAACAAGCACTTACACAGCTTCTTTGACTGAAAAATAAAAGTCATGGCTCTCAGAAAATAAAGACACAAAAAATCAATACATTTGATAAAAAAGTGACTTTATTGCGCATACGCTGCAAAACATAAAAACAGCTATATACATTACAGTATCGCCGAAAACGTATCGACCCACAGAATAACGTAAAATGTCATTTATATCGCGCGGTGAACACTGTAAAAAAAAAAAACCATTGTCAGAATTGATGGTTTTTGGTCACCTTGCTTGCCATGGAATACAAAGTGATCAAAGAAATCCGCAAAATGGTACCAATGAAAACGACAGCTTGTCCCAGACACGGCTCCATTGGTGGAAAAATAAAAACTTTCTGGCACTCAGAATATGGCGACACAAAATGTGCAGAGCGTTTCAAAAGTGGATAAGATTGGGCGCCATTTATCAGTGCGACACTGGCCACACATCTGCGGATTATTAGTTTACCGCATTATTATACCCTCTTATTATGCCCTACTGTACTCTGCAGTTTACACATACCCTGATGTACTCCGCACAGATGACATATACCCTGATATACTCCGCACAGCTCACATATACCCTGATATACTCCGCACAGCTCACATATACCCTGATGTACTCCGCACAGCTTACATATACCCTGATGTACTCCGCCCAGCTTGCATATACCCTGATGTACTCCGCCCAGCTTACATATACCCTGATGTACTCCGCACAGCTTACATATACCCTAATGTACTCCGCCCAGCTTACATATACCCTGATGTACTCCGCCCAGCTTACATATACCCTGATATACTCCGCACAGCTCACATATACCCTGATATACTCCGCACAGTTACATATACCCTGATGTACTCCGCCCAGCTTACATATACCCTGATGTACTCCTCCCAGCTTACATATACCCTGATGTACTCCGCCCAGCTTACATATACCCTGATATACTCCGCACAGCTTACATATATCCTGATGTACTCCGCACAGCTCACATATACTCTGATGTACTCCGCACAGCTTACATATACCCTGATGTACTCCGCCCAGCTTACATATACCCTGATGTACTCCGCACAGCTAACATATACCCTGATGTACTCCACACCACTTATATAGACCCCACACTATATAATTAAATACCAGTAAAACCCCAAACAGAACTCCTACCAAGCAGTAGGATAGGTCATCAGTACATAAGCTGTGGGGGTCCGACACCCAGGCCCCGCACAGATCAGCTGCTCCGGTGCCTCCGTGCACCAGACAAACATGCCGGAAGCAGATAGCTCCGGCGACGGAATAGCGTCCAAGCTGCAGTACTGCTCCAATTCAAGTGAATAGGAGCGGACCTGCAGTTCTGCAGCACGGCCGTTATGCTAACTGCTGCCACAGGAGTGGCTCATCGATGCGAGGTCCGAGTGTCGGACCCGCACAGATGATATACTGATGACCTATCCGGTGGATAGGTCATCAGTTGTCAGAAGCTGGACAACCCGTTTAATAGCGGTGCGGGCTTGATGTATGGAGCGGGCTCACTGGCGGAGCCTGCTCAATAAGATGCGGGTGTCAGCTGTGTGTCACAGCTGACACCTGGGACTAAGGGCTCATTTACACGAGCATGTTATACGTCCGTTCAACGCGCGTGATTTTCACGCGCGTCGCACAGACCTATATTAGTCTATGGGGCCATGCAGACAGGTGCGTGATTTTCACGCAGCGTATGTCCGCTGCGTGAAATGCACGACATGTCCTATATTTGTGCGCTGTTCGCGCACCCATTGAAGTCAATGGGTGCGTGAAAACCACGCATGTCACACGGAAGCACTTCCGTGTGACGAGCGTGATTCGCACAACAGCTGTGAAAAGGATGAATGAAAACAGAAAAGCACAACGTGCTTGTAAAGGATCTGCCAGGCACAACTTCTGTGGATACTCCCATAGGTAATCAGTCTGCACCTGAGTCTTTGTTTCTGAGACTGACTCCATCTTCCACCACTCAGGATGGCAGGCTTAGGAGTGGGAGAGCCTATCGCAGCCTGGCCAGACGGAGCTAGCTCCCGCCCTCTGTCTATTTATACCTGCCTTTCCTGTTCCTCCTTTGCTTGTGATTCTGCTCGTGTGGTTTCCTGGCCCAGCTACAGCTTCTATCTATTTGATCCTGCTCCATACTGACCCTGGCTTTCTGACTACTCTCCTCCTCTGCGTTTGGTACCTCGTGCACTCCTGGTTTGACTCGGCTCGTTCACCACTCTTGTTGCTCACGGTGTTTCCGTGGGCAACTGCCCCTTTCCCTTTGCTTTGTGTTCCCTTGTCTGTTTGTCTCGTGCACTTACTGAGCGTAGGGACCGCCGCCCAGTTGTACCCCGTCGCCTAGGACGGGTCGTTGCAAGTAGGCAGGGACAGAGTGGCGGGTAGATTAGGTCTCACTTGTCAGTTTCCCTACCCCCGCCATTACATAATCACAAGCCCGTATACCTAGTCTACCCTGCTCCATAACACTACTATGGACCCCCTTGAGTCCCTGGCCCAGCAAATGCAGGGTCTCTCCCTACAGGTCCAGGCCCTGGCTCAGAGGGTCAACCAGCCTGATGCTACCATGGTAGTGCCCCTCACCTCACCTCTTGAACCCCACCTCAAGTTGCCTGACCGGTTCTCAGGGGACCGGAGGACTTTTCTCTCCTTTCGGGAGAGTTGTAGGCTCTACTTTCGCTTAAAGCCTCATTCCTCAGGTTCTGAGAGCCAGCGGGTGGGTATAATTATGTCCCGGCTCCAGGAAGGGCCCCAAGAGTGGGCCTTCTCCTTGGCTCCTGACGCCCCTGAACTTTCCTCCGTTGATCGTTTCTTTTCTGCTCTCGGACTCATTTATGACGAGACTGACAGGACTGCCTTTGCCGAGAGTCAGCTGGTGACCTTACGTCAGGGTAAGAGACCTGTTGAGGAGTACTGTTCTGACTTTAGGAAGTGGTGCATAGCTTCTCGGTGGAATGACCCTGCCTTAAGGTGCCAGTTGAGGTTGGGTCTGTCGAACGCCCTGAAAGACCTGCTAGTTAGCCATCCCTCTTCTGACTTCCTAGATCAGGTTATGGCTTTAGCGGTACGACTTGACGGACGTCTCAGGGAACGACAGCTTTAACGTTTCTGTGTTTTCCCCTCTGACTCCCCCATGATGCCTCCCGAGGTCCCGTTGCTTCGCTCTTCCACGGAAGACTCGGAGGTACCTATGCAACTCGGGGCCTCCGTGTCCCCCCGACAACGTAGAGAGTTCCGCAGGAAGAATGGTCTCTGCTTCTATTGTGGGGATGACAAACATCAAGTGAACACCTGTCCTAGGCGTAAGAATAAGCAGCCGGAAAACTTCCGCGCCTAAGTGATCATCGGGGAGGTCACTTGGGCGCACAGGTATTTCCCGTTAATATGAAACGTAATAAAATATTGCTTCCCTTTCAGGTCTCTTTTGGTGGTAGGTCTGCTACCGGCAGTGCCTTCGTGGATTCAGGGTATTCTGCTAATATCATGTCTGTGGAATTTGCTATGTCTCTAGCTATGCCTTTGATTGATTTGCCTAAACCTGTCCCGGTAGTGGGTATCGACTCCACTCCTCTTGCTAATGGTTATTTTACTCAGCATACCCCTGTTTTCGAACTCCTTGTTGGCTCCATGCATTTGGAGCAGTGCTCTGTACTGTTGATGCAGGGATTATCGTCCGATTTGGTTTTAGGCCTTCCCTGGTTGCAGTTGCATAATCCCACGTTTGACTGGAATACTGGGGAGCTTACGAAATGGGGTAATGAATGCTTGACGTCATGTTTTTCTGTTAATTCTATTTCTCCCCCTGAGGAGGTGAACACGCTACCTGAGTTTGTTCAGGACTTCGCTGATGTTTTCTCTAAGGAGGCCTCCGAAGTGTTACCTCCTCATAGAGAATACGATTGCGCTATCGAATTGGTACCAGGAGCTAAGCTTCCTAAGGGTAGGATATTTAATCTTTCTTGTCCCGAACGTGAAGCCATGAGAGAGTATATCCAGGAATGACTGGCCAAGGGTTACATTCGCCCCTCTACTTCTCCGGTAGGTGCTGGCTTCTTCTTCGTAGGGAAGAAGGATGGTGGTCTTAGGCCATGCATTGACTACCGTAACTTGAATAAGGTCACTGTAAGGAACCAGTATCCCCTTCCTTTGATTCCTGATCTCTTTAATCAGGTTCAGGGGGCCCAATGGTTCTCTAAGTTTGATCTACGGGGGGCGTATAACCTTATCCGCATCAAAGAGGGGGATGAGTGGAAGACTGCGTTTAACACGCCCGAAGGTCATTTCGAATACCTCGTCATGCCCTTTGGGTTGTGTAATGCTCCTGCGGTCTTCCAGAATTTCATAAATGAGATTTTGAGAGATTACCTGGGGGTATTTCTTGTAGTGTACCTTGATGACATACTGGTGTTTTCCAAGGACCTGTCCTCCCACATTGAGCATGTCAGGAAGGTGCTCCAGGTCCTTCGGGAAAACAAACTGTTTGCGAAAACCGAAAAATGTATGTTTGGGGTACAGGAGATACCATTTTTGGGTCAAATCCTCACTCCTCATGAATTCCGCATGGACCCCGCCAAGGTCCAGGCTGTGGCGGAATGGGTCCAACCTGCCTCCCTGAAGGCGTTACAGTGTTTTTTGGGGTTCGCTAATTATTACAGGAGATTTATTGTTAACTTCTCGGTCATCGCTAAGCCTCTTACGGACCTCACACGCAAAGGTGCTGATCTCCTCCACTGGCCTCCTGAGGCTGTCCAGGCTTTTGAGGTCCTTAAGAAGTGCTTTATCTCGGCCCCGGTGATGGTTCAGCCCAACCAAATGGATCCATTTATCGTGGAAGTTGACGCATCCGAGGTGGGAGTGGGGGCTGTCTTGTCCCAGGGTACCAGGTCCCTCACCCATCTCCGTCCCTGTGCCTACTTCTCCATGAAGTTTTCGCCCACTGAGAGTAACTATGATATTGGCAACCGCGAACTCTTAGCCATTAAATGGGCATTTGAAGAGTGGCGCCACTTCCTGGAGGGGGCTAGGCACCAGGTAACGGTCCTTACCGACCACAAGAATCTGGTTTTCCTAGAATCTGCCCGGAGGCTAAACCCGAGACAAGCTCGATGGGCGCTATTTTTTACCAGATTCAACTTTTTGGTTACCTATAGGGCTGGGTCTAAAAATATTAAGGCCGATGCACTGTCACGTAGCTTCATGGCCAGCCCTCCTTCGGAGGAAGATCCTGCTTGTATTTTGCCTCCTGGCATAATCATTTCTTCTATTGATTCTGATTTAGTCTCTGAAATTGCGGCTGAAATTTCAGCTCCCGGGAACCTTCCTGAGGACAAGCTGTTTGTTCCCCTGCAATACCGGCTAAGGGTACTTAGGGAAAATCATGACTCCGCACTATCTGGTCATCCAGGCATCCTGGGTACGAAACACCTCATTGCCAGAAACTATTGGTGGCCTGGGTTGCCTAAAGACGTTAAGGCCTACGTCGCCGCTTGTGAGGTTTGTGCTAGGTCCAAGACTCCCAGGTCCCGACCAGCGGGCTTACTACATTCTTTGCCCATTCCCCAGAGACCTTGGACCCATATCTCCATGGATTTTATCACCGATTTGCCTCCATCTCAAGGCAAGTCGGTGGTGTGGGTGGTTATAGACCGCTTCTGTAAGATGTGCCACTTTGTACCCCTCAAGAAACTACCCAACGCCAAGACGTTAGCTACTCTGTTTGTCAAACACATCCTGCGTCTCCATGGGGTCCCTGTCAATATTGTTTCGGACAGTGGGGTACAATTTGTTTCTTTGTTTTGGAGAGCCTTCTGTAAAAAGTTGGAGATTGATCTGTCCTTCTCCTCTGCCTTCCATCCTGAAACTAATGGCCAAACTGAGAGGACTAATCAATCTCTAGAACAATATTTAAGGTGTTTTATCTCAGACTATCAATATGATTGGGTCTCATTCATTCCCCTCGCCGAATTTTCCCTTAATAACCGGGTCAGTAACTCGTCAGGGGTATCCCCCTTTTTCTGTAATTTTGGGTTTAATCCACGGTTCTCCTCCGTTTCACCTGGTAGTTCCAACAATCCCGAGGTAGAGGTCGTTCATCGGGAAGTGTGCACAGTCTGGGCCCAGGTTCAGAAGAACCTAGAGGCGTCCCAGAGCGTACAAAAAACTCAGGCTGATAGAAGACGTTCTGCTAACCCCTTGTTTATGGTCTCGGATCTGGTGTGGTTATCGTCTAGGAACTTGCGCCTTAAGGTCCCGTCCAAGAAGTTTGCCCACCGGTTTATTGGGCCGTATAAGGTCATTGAAGTCCTCAATCCTGTCTCCTTCCGACTGGAGTTGCCCCCATCTTTTCGAATACACGACGTGTTTCATGCCTCCCTCCTTAAACGCTGCTCCCCGTCCTTGGCTCCCTTGAGGAAACCTCCTGTTCCCGTTCTCACCCCTGAGGGGGTGGAGTTCAAGGTGGCGAAGATTGTGGACAGCAAGATGGTCCAAGGCTCCCTCCAGTATCTGGTCCATTGGAGAGGATACGGGCCTGAGGAGAGGACTTGGGTACCCGCCCGGGATGTTCACGCTGGGGTATTGGTCAGGAAGTTCCACCTTCGTTTCCCCAATAAACCAGGTCCACTTAGTAAGGGTCCGGTGGCCCCTCATAAAAGGGGGGGTACTGTAAAGGATCTGCCAGGCACAACTTCTGTGGATACTCCCATAGGTAATCAGTCTGCACCTGAGTCTTTGTCTCTGAGACTGACTCCATCTTCCACCACTCAGGATGGCAGGCTTAGGAGTGGGAGAGCCTATCGCAGCCTGGCCAGACGGAGCTAGCTCCCGCCCTCTGTCTATTTATACCTGCCTTTCCTGTTCCTCCTTTGCTTGTAATTCTTCTCGTGTGGTTTCCTGGCCCAGCTACAGCTTCTATCTATTTGATCCTGCTCCATACTGACCCTGACTTTCTGACTACTCTCCTGCTCTGCGTTTGGTACCTCGTGCACTCCTGGTTTGACTCGGCTCGTTCACCACTCTTATTACTCACGGTGTTGCCGTGGGCAACTGCCCCTTTCCCTTTGCTTTGTGTTCCCTTGTCTGTTTGTCTCGTGCACTTACTGAGCGTAGGGACCGCCGCCCAGTTGTACCCCGTCGCCTAGGGCGGGTCGTTGCAAGTAGGCAGGGACAGAGTGGCGGGTAGATTAGGGCTCAATTGTCAGTTTCCCTACCCCCGCCATTACAGTGCTTTTCTGTTTACAAACATCCAAACGGAGTGTCATAATGGTGGCGGCTGCGCGAAAAGCACGCAGCCACGCATCATACCCTGAACTCACACAGAGCTGTTAAGTGCCTTTTGCGCACGCAAATCGCCACGTTTTTTGCTTACGCAAAACGCACAAGCTCGTGTAAACCCGGCCTAACGGACAGGAACAGTGATTGCGCTGTTACAGAAGCCTGTAAAAAAAGACAATATACTGCAATACAATGATCGCTGGTTCAAGTCCCCTAGGGGGACTAATAAAATGTGTAAACAAAAAGTAAAATAAAGTAATTAGCAGTGAAAAAAAATATGAAAAGTTCAAAAGAGCCCCCTTTTCCCATTTTACTTCAAAAGTAATTAAAAAAAAAAATTAAGCAAAATGTAGTATCGTTATGTCCGTAAAAGTCCAAACTATTACAATATACCATTATTTAACTCACACAGTGAACGCCGTAAAAAATAAAGATTTTAAATTTCCTCCCTGACAAGTTCATATTCTTTTGTGTTTAACATGCAACTGGATGTATAAATATATACTTGGTGTTTATCCGTTTTCCCTCCCTTCCCTTCCTGACTCCCCCCCCCCCCTCAGGTCACTTCCCAATTGATTGCCTTCAATTTCCATGATTGTACTGTTAGTACTTTTGTGAGCGTGCGATTTTGTATCTTTTGTAACCTGTTGGTATTATTTGATAAATCAATAAAAAAAACAAATGATTGTAAAAATAAAGATTTTAAAACGCTAAAATCACTATTTTTTGGTCACACCTTAGCTCTCAAAAAAGATGTACTAAAAAATGATCAAAAAGTTGTATGTACCAAAAAAAGAAAAAAGTCATTTAATCGATTAAAAAAAAAAAAAGTTATAGCTCTCGGAATGTGGTCAAACAAAATTATTATTTTTTTTTAACAAATAAGTTCTTTCTTTGAAAAATAAGTAATATAAAAGAACCTATGGAAATTCAGTATCACCCTAACCGTATTGAGCCGCAGAATAAGTTAAGTTGTTGTTTTTACCGCAGTGAAAGCCATAAAAACGAACCCCAAAAAATTAGAGGAATCGCTGTTTTTTCCAATTTCAGCCCACAAAGATTTTTTTTTCAGTTTCCTGCGCGCTCTCCTCTCCAGATCTCTGTCCGTAGCAGTGACACTACCCCTTGCCTGTTCGGATGAAAAGACTGCAATCGCTCACTCTCTCATGCTGTGGCACAGTCCATATCTGATTGGACAGTGTCACATTCAGGGCTTATTCAGACAAACAGGATATATGTCCGTGCAACGCACGTGATTTTCACGTGCGTCGCACAGACCTATATTAGTCTATGCGGCCGTGCAGACATGTGCGTGATTTTTACGCCGTGTGAGTCCGCGGCGAAAAAGTCACGACATGTCCGTTCTTTCTGCGTTTTTCGCAGTAAATGGGTGCGTGAAAATCACGCATGTCACACGGAAGCACTTCCGTGGGACCAGCGTGATTCGCGCAACAGCAGTGAAAAGGATGAATGAAAACAGAAAAGCACCACGTGCTTTTCTGGTTACAAACATCCAAATGGAGTGTCATAATGATGGCGGCTGCGCAAAAAGCACGCAGCCGCGCACCATATGATGCTGCCACACGGAGCTGTCAAGTGCCTTTTGCGCAGGCAAAAGGCCGCGTTTTTTGCGTGCGCAAAAGGCACACGCTTGTGTGAATCCGACCTCATAGTAACACGCCCCCTTGACAGTACACGCCCCGTTGATTGTTCAGGGGGTTATTTAAATATCGGGCGCAAAATATAACGGCACCGATATCTAAATAACGGTGGGAGGTTGAAAAAAATGTAAAGTGCCCCAGGGTTTGTGCAGCCCTCCCCATTACATGCTGCACTCAGCTGCTCATGTATGGGGAGGTGAAAGGTTCTCTTTAATTCCTGTAAAAAGCCTAAGGGTATGTGCACACACACTAATTACGTCCGTAATTGACGGACGTAATTCGGCCGCAAGTCCCGGACCGAACACAGTGCAGGGAGCCGGGCTCCTAGCATCATACTTATGTACGATGCTAGGAGTCCCTGCCTCGCTGCAGGACAACTGTCCTGTAGTGTAATCATGTTTACAGTACGGGACAGTTGTCCTGCAGCGAGGCAGGGACTTCTAGCATCGTACATAAGTATGATGCTAGGAGCCCGGCTCCTTGCACTGTGTTCGGTCCGGGACTTGCGGCCGAAATACGTCCGTAAATTACGGACGTAATTAGTGTGTGTGCACATAACCTAAAGGGTTAAGAGACTTTCTGAATGCTGTTTTAAATACTTTGAGGGGTGCAGTTTTTAAAATGGTGTGATTTATGGGGGTTTTCTAATATATAAGGCCCTCAAAGCCACTTCAGAACTGAACTACTCCCTGAAAAAATAGCCTTTTTCTTGAAAATGAGAAACTGCTGCTAAAATTCTAAGCCTTGTAACGTCCTAGAAAAATAAAAAGACGTTCAAAAACCTATGCAAACATAAATTAGACATATCGGAAATGTAAACGTTTGACAAACTTCTGACATGTCAGGAGTTTGGATTGGTGGGGGTCCGAGCCGCTTTGTGTCTGTTCGACACATTTATTTCCGGAAAAAGCCGAACAGACACGAAGTGGCTGAGCTCTCACACGAGGGCTTCAGCTGCTTCGTTCTAGCGATTGGTGGTGGTCTCAGTGCTCGGACCCCCACCAATCCAGGCCACTTCTGGCCATTTAGCTAGTTAAATGCTGTGGTCAATAGCGACCGCGGCATTTATAGGGTTTTTCCCATGAAGGACATTTATGACATATCCACTGGATATGTCATAAACGTTAGATTCCCAGAGGTGGGACCCGCTCTTATCTCTAAAAACGAAAGGCCCTAAGCCCCGTTCAACCTTACTCGCTCCGCTGTCTCCCGGTCACTTCCTGGTTAGGTGGTCGGGAGTTACGGAAACAGGCGAGTGCTCGCTGAGCTACACTGTTTCTGTAATTCCCATAGAAGTGAATGGGAGTTACTGAAACAGCTTAGCACCGCAAGCTACGCTGTTTCCGGAACTCGGTAGCTCCGAAAACAGCGTACATGGTCGAGTTACGGAAACAGCGTATCTCGCTGAGCTACGCTGTTTCCGTAACTCCCATAGAACTGAATAGTAGTTACGGAAACAGCGTAGCACGCTACGCTGCTTCTGTAACTGCCGTTCACTACTATGCGAGTTACGGAAACAGCATAGCTCAGCGAGTTACGCTGTTTCCGTAACTCATCCATGTATTGCAGTGTATTGTACCAGCGATCTAAGTTAGATACATTTTCAGGAGTGTAAAAAAAATATTAAAAGTAAAAAAAACAAAACATTTTTTCCCCATTTTTCCACAAGTACCATGTAAAAAGGAATGAAAGAAAAAGTGATAAAAAAAATTGTATGTACAAAAAATGGCTCTCATAGTGTGGTGAAACAGAACAAATAATTTTTTACATATTCAACATTTTTATTGGTTTTAATACAAACAAGTACAAAACAGAGTTGGAGAAGATGTGTCCCCATAATAAAAAGAACATGACAAATAAGTGCACAGCCCAAACAGGAGGGTGAACATCACAACCTATAGGAAGCGCAAAATACGACAGCAGTGTGTAAGCATAATGGAAAGGAGGATTACTTAAAAAAGGAAAAAAAAAATACAATAATTCAGCTTCCTATACATCCTACAAATTATTATTTTTTAACAAATAGTTTTTGCTTTGTAAAAGTAGTAAAAAATTTAATTTTTTGTTGTCTAAAACCTGGGTGCGTCTTAGGGTATGTTCACACGAGGGCGTCCGTTACGGCTGAAATTACGGGGATGTTTCAGCCTGAAAACATCCCCGTAATATCAGCCGTAACGGCATGTGCAGGCGCTTGAACGCCGCGTCAATTACGGGCGTAATTGGCGCTGCTATTCATTGGAGTCAATGAATAACGGCTCCAATTACGGCCAAAGAAGTGACAGGTCACTTCTTTGACGCGGGCGTCTATTTACGCGCCGTCTTTTGACAGCGGCGCGTAAATTACGCCTCGTGTGAACAGACAAACGTCTGCCCATTGCTTTCAATGGGCAGATGTTTGTCAGCGCTATTGAGGCGCTATTTTCGGACGTAATTCGGGGCAAAAACGCCCGAATTACGTCCGTAAATAGGCCGTGTGAACATACCCTAATAGTCAGGGGAGTCCTATAGTCCGAAAAATATGGTATTCCTCTCTTCTGAGCAGAGCCCGGCCTCCTGGGATGACGATTTATCCATGTGACTGATGCAGCCAATCTAAGGGTATGTGCACACACACTAATTACGTCCGTAATTGACGGACGTATTTCGGCTGCAAGTACCGGACCGAACACAGTGCAGGGATCCGGGCTCCTAGCATCATACTTATGTACGATGCTAGGAGTCCCTGCCTCGCTGAAGGACAACTGTCCCGTACTGAAAACATGATTACAGTACGGGACAGGTGTCCTGCAGCGAGGCAGGGACTCCTAGCATCGTACATAAGTATGATGCTAGGAGCCCGGCTCCCTGCACTGTGTTCGGTCCGGTACTTGCGGCCGAAATACGTCCGTCAATTACGGACGTAATTAGTGTGTGTACACATACCCTAAGGGTATGTGCACACGATGAGAGGCTTTTACGTCTGAAAAGACAGACTGTTTTCAGGAGAAAATAGCTGCGTAGTTTCAGACGTAAAAGCTCCTGCTCGCATTATGCGAGGCGTCTTTGACGCACGTAATCTTGAGCTGCTCTTCATTGACTTCAATGAAGAACGAACGGCTCAAATTACGTTTCAAAGAAGTGTCCTGCACTTCTTTGACGAGGCTGTCAAACGACGACGCGTAAATGACAGGTTGTCTGCACAGTACGTCGGCAAACCCATTCAAATAAATGGGCAGATGTTTGCCGACGTATTGTAGCCCTATTTTCAGACGTAAAACGAGGCATAATACGCCTCGTTTACGTCTGAAAATAGGTCGTGTGAACCCAGCTAAAGGATGCAGTGATCACATTTTACAGCATCATCCCGGGCTACGCTCAGACGTGTCGTCTTAACTATGGCCGGGGTAAGTCTAAACCTTTTTTTCCCCCCTCAAAGGCCTCATGCACACGACCGTAAAAACTCCCGTTATTACGGGTCGTAATTACGACCCGTAATAACGGGCTCATAGACTTCTATTGGCGACGGGTGCCTTCCCGTTTTCTCACGGGAAGGTGCCCGTGCCGTTGAAAAAGATAGAACATGTCCTATTTCAGGCCGTAATAACGGCACGGACAGTCCATAGAAGTCTATGGAGCTCTCGTAATGACGGGTGGCTACATGTGTGCACCCGTCATTACGGCAGCGTTGCTAAGCGACGTCAGTAAATAGTCACTGTCCAGGGAGCTGAAAGAGTTAACCTGATCGGCAGTAACTCTTTCAGCACCCTGGACAGTGACTACCGATCAGTATAAACCTGTAAAAAATAAAAATAAAAGACGTTCATACTTACCGACAACTTCCTGCTTCCTCCAGTCCGGTCTCCTGCCCGTTGCCTTGGTGACGCGTCCCTCTCGACATCCGGCCCGACGTCCTGGATGACGTTTCAGGCCATGTGACCGCTGCAGCCAATCACAGGTCAATCACAGGCTGCAGCGGTCACATGGACTGCCGCGTCATCCAGGGATGTCGGGCTGGATGTGAAGAGAGGGACGCGTCACCAAGACAACGGCCGGGTAAGTATGAATTTCTTTAACTTTTATTACAGAAAAGGCTGTCCCTTCTCTCTATCCTGCACTGATAGAGAGAAGGGGCTGCCGATTAGTGCAGTGCTATTTTGCCGCCAAAAACGTGCCCGTAAATACGGGTGGAATACGGGTGACACTGGACCCATATTTACGGGCACGGGTCCGTAAATACTGGTGCAAAACGGGTGGAATACGTGTGACACCGGACCCGTATTTACGCCAGTATTTACGGGTGGGAAAAAATACGGTCGTGTGCATGAGGCCTAAAATTTCCACAGCATTATTGACGGTCTATGTTAGGGCTTGTCCACACGTAATGAAATTGCTGTGTTATCTTCCGTCCGGAATTGCAGACAGAAAATACGCAGCGGAATACAATAGAATCAAAGTGGGTGTGATTTAACAAATGTCATCCACACGCAGCAGAAAAATTCAGTCCAGAAATTCACCTGCGGTGCCTAATTTTAGTTCCGCAGGATGTCAATTATTGCTGAGGAAAGTGGACTGATTTCCTGCTTTTTTTTATATGTAATGAGTAATTTGCTGCGGAAACGCTGCAGAATTTCTTACAGGGAGGAGAAATGACAACACAAAATAAAAAAAATAAAAAAATCGCACCAAAAATTTGGATTATTTTCTGCAGTATAAAAAATACGCATGAAGTGGTGCGGATTGTCTGCTAGTTAATGTGTAGATGCTGTGGAAATTTTCTGCAGCAAATCTGTTACGTGTGGACAAGCCGTTAGGCCTCATGCCCACTTCAGTTTTTTTCGTCATGGTGCTAGCCGTTGTTTTACTTGCTAGCACCCTGACACATTCATTTCAATGAGGCCATGCACACTTCCATTGTTCTAACGGAATCGTGCGGCTAATACGTCAAAAATAGGGCAGGTCCTACTCCTGCCCGTTTTTGATGGAACAGTCTCGGCCTTTTCATTAAATTTGGTCCATGAAACAACGGACTGAACACGGAAAAACGCCCGAAATACCGGAAGCAGAAAAACGGCGTTCTGTTCCGACGGACCGTCTTGAAATACGTCCGCGTAAAAAACGTCCGCGTAAAAAACGGCCGCGAAAAAGAAGTGCAGGTCACTTCTTGGGACGTTTTTGGAGCTGTTTTTCAGACTCTATTGAAAACAGCTCCAAAAACGGCTGTAAAAAACTCCCTTAAAAACAGCTCCGTATTTTCAGACGTTTTTGACTCAGCGTGTGAACATACCATACCCTAAGGGTATATTCCCACACAAACTTTTTCAAAACGGCCGCGTAAAAAAACGGCCTTTCGGAACAGAATGCCGTTTTTCCCATTGATTTCAATGGGCAGATGTTTGGAGGCGTTTCGCTTCCGATTTTTTGGACCAAAAAACAGCCGAAAACACTCTGTAAACATACCGTCAAACTGACAGACAATCTATTAGGCAATGCAATGGGCAGTTACTAAAGGCAGACCTGGGGCCTTTATCTGGGCCACGGCTACCATGGAAACCCACCGACACCCCGCGATCATGTCGCGGGGGTGCTGATGGGGTGACAGAGGGCTGTCAAAAAACACCATAGATGCCCCGATCGCCTTTGAGTACTCTGCAATTCCGGCAGGAGCCTGGCTGCATATAACAACCGTGCTCCTGCCGCAGATCTCGTGGGTACAGTGGCAGTACCCACGAGACCCGAGGGACGGATATATTCATCACAAACACCTGCTTTTAACAGATATATCCTTCACTAGTTGTTAAGGGGTTGACAGGGATTAGGAAAGAAAAAAAGTATTCATGGGCTATGTCTCGTATTGCAAAATTTTGCAAGGTACCACCAGAAAATACCACTTCCAAACGCAGCAACATTCTGCCATGCAGGTTTTTATTCAATTAAATAGATTTTCCTATGAATTACATTACAGTTTAATAAAGTTTAGCCTTGTGACTAAGAAACTAACAAACAGCTTGCAATAATAAAAAAAAAACTATTTAATTTCAAGGGGATATACTTTTAACTAGCTGTACATAATAGACAGACTTATATTTTCACTCACAGTCGCCGCTCACGTCTGTAATTGTCGGCGCTTTACATTCAGAAAATGGCCGCCATTTGTGAGCGTAGGCGTTCCTAGCGCTTCCCGCCACTGACATGGCCGTCCCTGCACTACGCAGACATCAATACACATATTAAACGTCCCTTGACCTACTATATCGAATACTCTCCATACAACTGAGGTAATAATGTCATATGTAACTATGATAAAATGGCGCCCCTGTGCCCGCTCCTCACCAGCTGTAGTAGACGCCAGGCTGGCGGCCTCTGCGCACCGCGTAGTACATGGTGTCAGGTTATTACAAGTAGGACACTCGTTTTATGCCACCTCCTCTGTAGAAATGATGTCCATGAGCAGCTGCTATTATAAGTGAGTGGGCGGGAAGTGTGAGGACACGCGTGTGGGAGGATTTATCATCTGTCCTGTTATAATATATGGATAATATGAGCTATAATAAATAGCGGCTCTCCCCTCCACAGGCTTCATGCCGGGTCATTCTTTTATTTTAGGATGAAGTTGAGCCTGCACCTAAAAACATGCAAGAATAATAATAATAACAGGGTGGAATTGTGGGGGTTGCATTAGTTTCATATATAAGGAGTGCCTGCATTGGGGAGATGCATAATTTTGCCAAAAATAGCGCATATTGGGGGATGTGTGCTAATACTATGTATGAACAGTGAGCCAGTGTCTTCCTCAGTGCAGCGTGCGCCACTTTGGTTGTTTTCTGACACTTTTCTAACCAAGCCTATACCCCTGGCCACAGGTGCACATATATGAAAAAGCGGAACAGGGGCTTTGTAAATAAGGTCAACACCCGCAGGCGAGACACGGAGTAAGCAGTCACATTTGGTACCATTTATGGATTTAATAAGTATTTGCGTCAAAAATGATTAGGCTGAGTTCAACCTGGTTTTGCTTGTCGTATGCCCTAGGAATGTTCCCGGCGCATAGATCAAACATATCCATAGGCCCTCATTCACTCACTGAGGTCACAAGCGCGTGCTTTTGGCTTCTGTCAGGCTGGTATACGTCAGTATAATTTTTTTTCAACTGTATGGAATAGCGCATTCTGCTGCACTATTCCATACAGCGGCATCCTACATTCAAATGTTTACCATATGGTATGCTTTTGTTTTTTTAATATGGTAGCTTGTGGGTGACGAATGCCACTGTATGCCCATACAGTGGCACCCATTAGAGGCAATTGTCAGAGGTATAAGACCCCATGCACACAACCGTAATTTTGATCCGCAAACGTGCAGTTGTGGCTGTATACTATCCACAATTGCGGAGCAGCAATTGTGGATAGTATAAAACACATGCTAACTGATGGGTCAATGCACACGACAGTGCATTGCTCGGACTGCAATAAAATAGGAAATCTCATTATACATTCCGCAATTGCGGTCCGGGCTCATTGTAATTAATGCACATTTTCTTTGCGCGGCCAGTGATTGCGGATGGCCCGCAGATGACACTCCACTGCCCATCCGTGCTGTAATCACGGACCATGCACACAGCTACGGCCGTGTGCATGAGCCCTAAGGGTATGTTCACACGATTAACAAAATACGTCTGAAAATACGGAGCTGTTGTCAAGGGAAAACAGCTCCTGATTTTCAGAAGTTTTTTGAGCAACTCACGTTTTTCGCTGCATTTTTTACGGCCATTTTTTGGGCTGTTTTCATTGGCCTCTATGAGAAAACGGCTCCAAAAACGGCCCAAGAAGTGTCCTGCACTTCTTTTGAAGAGTCGTCATTTTACACGCCGTATTTTGACAGCGACGCGTAAAATGACAGCTCGTCTGCACAGAACATCGTAAGACCCATTGCAAGCAATGGGCAGATATTTGTAGACGTATTAGGGGCGTTTTTTTCAGGTGTAATTCGAGGCAAAAACGCCCGAATTACGTCTGAAAACACTGCGTGTGAACATACCCTTAGGGTATGTTCACACAGCAGCCTCCGTCACGGCTGAAATTACGGAGCTGTTTTCAGGAGAAAACAGCTCCGTAATTTCAGACGTAATGGCATGTGCAGACGCTTTTCGCTGCGTCCATTACAGACGTAATTGGAGCGGTTTTTCTATGGAGTCAATGGAAAACGGCTCCAATTACGTCTCAAGAAGTGACAGGCACTTCTTTGACGCGCCGTCTTTTGACAGCGGCGTGTAAAAAAAATGACCGTTGGCACAGAACATCGTAAAGCCCATTCAAATGAATGGGCAGATGTTTGCCGACGCTTTGGAGCCGTATTTTCGGATGTAATTCGAGGCTAAAACGCCTGAATTACGTCCGTAAATAGGGTGTGTGAACCCAGCCTCACTGTTCAGATGCTGTGGTCACTATTGAACCCGACATCTAAGGGGTTAAATGTCTGAAATCTGAGTTATCTGTGATCCCAGCCATGGAAGGCGGGTGCCAGCTGTTTGAAACAGCCGGCACTCGCCGCTTATGGCGCAGGGTCAGCTCCTGAGCCCCCGCCGTCTTGGGATAGTGCACATCCAACGTGACTGTACATTGAATGTCAATACTATTATATGTAGATCAGTGTTTGTGATGAGGCAATTATTTGGTGTTGGTTGGTAATACGGGACATTTATGGATCCAGATTCCCCGTTACATAACATAACTTTGGAGTTTATAGCGTCCACTCTTGCAGCAGAAAAGCGATTCCTACTTTTTCAGTCATATTCCAAAAAAAAGTTTGTATCACCAAAAGTGGTGAATGCAATTGGTTAAAAGCTACCGTATTACATCTGTGTTTATAGATTACAGCAATTGTCTATGTTGGGCGTATATCGGCAGCAGTGCCCACGGCAGTGTGAGCTAGAAAATACTTCCCTGGTGTGGATGCTATAATTGGTGGACATCTTTGTGTAAATATGGACTTACAAAGAGAGGAACCGTGTAATAAATTGCAGTAAAGCCCTGGACTTGGGCTCCGTTCCGACGGAACGTCGGAGCTTTCCGTTAGAACGGAGCCCTGACTGACAGAAACGGAAACCATAGGTTTCCGTTTCCATCAGCATTGATTTCAATGGTGACGGATCCGATGCCCGTGGTGTCCGTTTGTCTCAGTTGTGTAGGGGTTCCATTGTTTTGACGGAATCAATAGTGACTGAACCCTTGCACAACTGAGACAAACGGAAACTTATGGTGTCCGTCAGGGCTCAGTCAGTCAGGGCTCCATTTTGACGGAAAGCTCAGACGTTCTGTCGGAATGGAGCCCTGGCGCAGATGTGAACGAAGCCTAATCTAGGTGGTGGCAAGAGGGTGAATAGTTTGTAGGACCTGGAGGTAATTGGGATGCAGTTATTTTGGGACAAGCGTTTATTGTGACATTGGATGTTTATGGGTGTCAGCACACTCAGGAGCGGGGCCCGTGTTTCCTGTGGGCCCTATCGCTTCAGTGTACCCTATATAGGGATATGTTCCTGTTTTATTGCAGCCATTGGTGGACTAACATATAACAATCAGTGATTGCGACATTATAAGCAGAGCACATTTAGTTCAGCATGTCCGGCCATCTTGTGTTAGTGGCAGGATAAGTGCGCAGTTACATTAGTCAGCTCATGATGTAGTTGTCGGGGGGGCATAAACCCTCCCATACAAGTGTATTACAGTATCCGCCCCTGCACCCACTATAAATATCCAGGACGGTGAGGACACCCTCACTCCTCAGTACAGTGCCGTGCAGGGTGACGCTGATTCTGCGCTTCTCAAAACTCATCGCCATGTCTAGACGACAGCAGTCCGGGGGCTACAGGAGCAGGTGAGGAGCGATGTAATATGCGGGGGTATGGCTGACCATTGGTCCTACTTATTAGAAAGTTATAATGCAGCGCGTAGGGAGGCTTCTCTTCATGTAAATGACGAGAGACTACACACACGTGTGTGTATATATCTATCATTGTGACACTGCGTACTCTCATAGTTGTTGGATTGACAACCACTTACTTAGTCATTATAACAGTGCATGGTCCCCCATCTCTGCCCGACGACTACAGTACGGGTGAGTGTGGGGAAATCTAAAGACCGCGCCCTAAATTAACCGAATGACGCATATAAGAATAGCCAGCGCAAGGATTCATAACGGGGACCATAACCAATGGAGGCCATTTACCTCATACGTAAAGAGCCAGCCCTCACCCTCCAAACATCCTCTAACCCCGCTCTGACTCCTCACTTACTACCCCCTACTCAGCCTAGTCCCTGTTGTCCGTCCCTTATTTCACACCTAGCCCCCAGGTGAACAATAGGTGGGCAACACCCCCACCCACTTCATGTTCCCTATCTAGACATCCCGGAGCCATGGAGCACGCAGCTGCCTCCATCTTCACCCAGTACTTAGATCATGGCCCAGAGATGTCCCCTAACTAACCCCCTTAGTGCTAGGACCACCTGGACCCCTTGGAACCTGTCAGTGCCCTCTCCAAGGACCGCATGAAGTAGTGGCAGACACTCAGGTCTGATAGTTTAGTGATGTAGGATAACTTAGGGTATGTGCACACACACTAATTACGTCCGTAATTGACGGACGTATTTCGGCCGCAAGTAGTGGACCGAACACAGTGCAGGGAGCCGGGCTCTAGCATCATACTTATGTACGATGCTAGGAGTCCCTGCCTCGCTGCAGGACAACTGTCCCGTACTGAAAACATGATTACAGTACGGGACAGTTGTCCTGCAGAGAGGCAGGGACTCCTAGCATCGTACATAAGTATGATGCTAGGAGCCCGGCTCCCTGCACTGTGTTCGGTCCGGTACTTGCGGCCGAAATACGTCCGTCAATTACGGACGTAATTAGTGTGTGTGCACATACCCTAACTCTCAGACATAAGTGATCAGGATCCACCTGTTATCCATCATATCCAAGGCCCCATTTACATGGCCGTGCCCGTAATCCCGGATTGCGGGCATGGCCGACCGTGGGCATACAAAATATGGGAGCACGGCCCGTAAAACGCAAAAGATAGGACATGTCCTATCTTTTGCGGTACACTACCACGGCCCGGACACCTTCCTGTAAATAAATTGGAAGTTGTCCGTGCACAATAGAAGTGAAAAGGTCGTAAGTTCGGACCGCAATTCCGGACTATTTTTACGGTCGTGTTTTCATAACTAAGGGCCTGTTCACATCAGCGTTGGCTTTCCGTTGAGGGGTTCCGTCGGAGTCGACTGCGCTATTGAGTCCGTCGAAAAAACGGAAACCTGCCGGAACGGTGACAAATGGAAACCATTAGCAATATTTCCGTCACCATTGATGTCAATGGTGATGCAAATGAAAGCTACGGTTTCCGTTTGACTTTCCGTTGAGGGGTTCCACGACGGAAACCTCAGACTCAACGGAAAGCCAACGCTGATGTGAACAGGCCCTTAGATGTGGTAGATTACAGGTGCATCAAGGTTCATAAAACCTTTGACACGTCATAGTGACATGTCAGAAGTTTTGATTAGTGGTGTCTGAGCACTGAGACCCCCACCAATCACTTAAACGAAGCCGCAGAATCGCTATGGTGAGCGCTGTGCCACTTAGTTTCTGATCGGGTTTGCTAGGCTCTCGTCGGAAAGCTGAGCAAGCGGTGTACAGGTTCAATAGAAAGTCTGTGAGTCCATACACCGCTGACTCAGCTTTCTTCGGAAAGCAGAGTAGATCCGATCAGAAACAAAGTGGCACAGGCCTCACCCGAGCGCTTCTGCAGCCCCATTTTAGTGATCGTGGGGGTCTCAGCGCTTGGACCCCCACCGATCAAGACCTCTAACATGTCAACATTTTAATGAAAATTTAGTAACACTTTAAAGGGGTTTTCCCACGAGGGACATTTATGACATATCCACAGGATATGTCATAAATGTCAGATAGATGCGGGTCCCACCTCTGGGACCCGCACCTATCTCTAGAACGGGGCCCCCTAAACGCCTGTTCTAGCTTTGTCTACTATCACTGACTCCCGGCCACTTCCTGACTTTATGGTCGGGAGTTACGAAAACAGCGTAGCTCAATGAGCTACGCTGTTTCCGTAACTCCCATAGTAGTGAATAGCAGTTACAGAAGCAGAGTATCATGCGAGCTATGCTGTTTTCGTAGCTACCATTCAGTTCTATGTGGCTTACGAAAACAGCGTAGCTCAGCGAGTTACACTGTTTTCACCTTCATGGCCGGAAATCAGCCGACACACAAAGAGGTAGCACGGGGTTTAGGAGGCCCTGTTCTAGAGATAGGTGCGGGGTCCCAGAGGTGGGACCCGCATCTATCTGACATTTATGACATGTCCTGTGGATATGAATCACATAAACAACACAAAAGTTTGAACAGCACATTCCAACAAAATGATCAAAACGTGTATACAGGTGCAAGAACGCCTGTGACTGCAAATTTATACGGCACACAAGAAAATGGCGACCGCACTAATTTTCTTGTGTTCTGTATACATTTGCAGTCACAGGCGTTCTTGCACCTGTATACACGTTTTGATCATTTTGCTGGAATGTGCTGTTCAAACTTTTGTGTTATTTATGTGGTTCATATATGTGGGGTTAGCGCAGGGGTGGGCAAACTTTTTGACTCGCGGGCCACAATGGGTTCTAAAATTTGACAGAGGGGCCGGGCCAGGAGCATTTGGAGGGAGTGTTTGGGCCGGATATACTAAAGCATTAAATGTAGTGTGTGCAAACCTCATAGCACAGTAAGGGCGGGTTCACACATGGCGGAATTTCACTTAAATTCCGCTGCGGACACTCCGCAGCGTTAATCCGCAGCGGAGCCGTTTCTCCATTGACTTTCACTTTAATTTAGCAGTGTTCGTTTACACGATGCGTACAATTCCGCTGCGGAGCATAGGCTGCGGAGCGGAATTTGGTGTCCGCAGCATGCTCTGTCTGTTGCGGAGCAGTGGCGGACTCATGGCGGAATTTCTCCATTGACTTCAATGGAGATTCAAAGTTCCGCAATGAAGTCCGCAGCTGTCATGCACATGTCATGTGTGCTGCGGATGTGTCTTGCTTTTTTCACTTGACATTTCTTCATTCTGGCTGGACCTATGTATTTCTAGGTCTACAGCCAGACTGAGGAAGTCAATGTGGCTCCCGTAATGACGGGAGCGTTGCTAGGAGACGTCAGTAAATAGTCACTGTCCAGGGTGCTGAAAGAGTTAAGCGATCGGCAGTAACTGTTTCTGCACCCGGGACAGTGACTACCGATCCCAATATACATGTATCTGTAAAAAAAAATGAAGTTCGTACTTACCGAGAACTCCCTGTTTCTGTCTCCAGTCCGGCCTCCCAGGATGACGTTTCAGTGTAAGTGACGGCTGCAGCCAATCACAGGCCAAGCACAGGCTGCAGCGGTCACATGGACTGGCGCGTCATCCAGGGAGGTCGGGCTGGATGCCGAAGGAGGGACGCGTCATAAAGACAACGGGCGGTAAGTATGAAATTCTTTTACTTTCACTAGGGAAAGTGCTGTCCCTTCTCTCTATCCTGCACTGATAGGGAGAAGGGAAGCACTTTTCCCGCAGTCCGCAGCAGCTAGTCCGCATCAATTTTCTGCACATTTTGTGCAGATCCGCAGCCGTAATCCGCAACCCGGATTAGGTGCGGCATTGATGCGGACAGTTGCGGAGGAATTCCGCCATGTGTGGTCATGCCCTAAGAACACTACAACCCAATTTATTAACTGTCTTTCAAATGTGAAAAATAGCCCTTATCAGTTAATAAATTTGTCTCAAGGAATATGCAAGATATGGCATTTACATACTATTTCGCAGATACTGGCTGATATTGTACTCTTTGAAAACCGCAACATCTTCTTGGCATATCAGACATACAGCCGTTGATCGGACTTCAGTGAAGAAGTATTTTGTTGTCCACTCCTTATTAAACACTCGGCATTCGCTGTCCACTTTCCTTCTCTTTGGTCCGCTCATTTTCACAGAAGGGCTTAATGGTGACGTGAAACGAAGTGAAAATTAAAGTGAAATAAAGAGAAATACGCGCCACATTAACAACGGTCAATGTGTTTTGAGTGCGCCATCTATTGGGAAAACGTGGGCATTGCAGGGAAAGGGGAAAACAAAGGAGGTTTTTACTATAATTTGGACAAGTTCGGCGGGCCGGATTAAAAAGCCTAACGGGCCGTATGTGGCCCGCGGGCCGTAGTTTGCCCATGTCTGGGTTAGCGACTGCCTCCATTTTTGATCTTGCACTCCTCCCATTCTGCCCTGGGTGATTTTAATTAGTGTAATGCTGGATCCTACCATCCCCAAGTATATATGTAGGCTTAGTCCCAGTTCTGGGTGTATGTGCAGCGTAGATTCCCATCTCATAGACGTCGCCTTGTCGTGGCAGGTGGGCTCACACAATTTGATCAAAATGTGCGCTAAGAACCTCCCTATTGTAAGTAGATTTACCAGTATTGCATATTTATTTATATTTAGTGGCTTAGGTGGCATTAGTGTACGGAGTGTGCTATATCCTGTGGATATGTCATAAATGTCCCTCGTGGGAAAACCCCTTTACTGATCAGGGACCAGCACCCTGGCAAGCTTTAGTACCCCGTGGCCCCCCTGGACTACGGGGCCCAGTCGCAACTTCGACCCCTATAGTTACGCCACTGGCTGTAATGCAAACAGATTAAAGAGACTCTGTCACCACATTATAAGTGTCCTGTCTCCTACATAAGGAGATCGGCGCTGTAATGTAGGTGACAGCAGTGCTTTTTATTTAAAAAAACGATCTTTTTTCACAACGTTACGAGCGATTTTGGTTTATGCTAATGAGCTTTCTTAATGCCCAAGTGGGCGTACTTTTACTTTCGACCAAGTGGGCGTTGTACAGAGGAGTGCATGACGCTGACCAATCGGCATCATGCACTCCTCTCCATTCATTTACACTGCACTAGCGATATAGCTATATCACTATGTGCAGCCTCATACACAAGCCCTAACATTACTACAGTGTCCTGATAATGAATACACATGACCATCCAGCCTGGACGTCATGTGTACTCAGAATCCTGACACTTCTGACTCTTTTTTTGTGAGATTCCGGCAAGTGAAACCAAATCTCGTTTAGCTCCGTAATCTCACGAGATTTGGTTTCACTTGCCGGAATCTCACAAAAAAAGATTCAGAAGTGTCAGGATTGTGAGTACACATGACGTCCAGGCTGGATTTCATGTGTATTCATTATCAGGACACTGTAGTAATGTTAGGGCCTGTGTATGAGGCTGCACATAGTGATATATCTATATCGCTAGTGCAGTGTAAATGAATGGAGAGGAGTGCATGATGCTGATTGGTCAGCGTCATGCACTCCTCAGTACAACGCCCACTTGGTCGAAAGTAAAAGTACGCCCACTTGGGCATTAAGAAAGCTCATTAGCATAAACCAAAATCGCTCCTAACGTGAAAAAAGATCTTTTTTTTAAATAAAAAGCATTCCTGTCACCTACATTACAGCGCCCATCTCCTTATGTAGGAGACAGGACACTTATAATGTGGTGACAGAGTCTCTTTAACCCCTTCCCGCAAATGGGCGTTACTGTACGTCCTTTTTAGCGGCTCGTTCCCGCAAATGGGCGTACAGTAACGTCCTGAGGATGAAGCAGGCACAGGAGCTGTGCGCGCTTCATCCTCAGCGGGTGTCGGCTGTAATATACAGCTGACATCCCGCTGCAACGGTGGCGATCACTGTTATGTCCGATCGCCGCCATTTAACCCCTCAAATGCCGCTGTCAATAGCGACAGCGGCATTTAAGTGATTGATACAGAGGGAGGGGGCTCCCTCTGTACCCCGTTGGCCCCCCGTGAAAAATCGCGGGTTTCTGATGTTTGCAATGGCAGGACGTAATAGGCTCAACTGTCAGTTATAAAATGACAGTTATAATACACTGCACTGCACAAGTAGTGCAGTGTATTGTACAGGGGATCAGAAGATCAGATCTTCCAGTCCCCTAGTATGTGTAAAATAAAAAGTAAAAAAAAGTTTTAAATAAATAAAAGTTTTATGTAATAAAAACAATAATCATCTTGTGTCCCTGATCAAGTCCTTTATAATTAGAAAAAAATGGAAAAAAAGACAAAAACTAGACATAATAGGTATCGCCGCGTTCGTATCGGCGTGACCTATAAAAATATAATATTATTTATCCCGCACGGTGAACACCGTAAAAAAAATACAATAAAAAACAATGCGGGAATTTCCTTTTTTGGTCACATTGTTTCCAATAAAATGGAATAAAAAGTGATCAAAAAGCCGCATGTACCCAAACTTGGTACCAATAAAAACTACAGTGTGTCACGCAAAAAACAAGCCCTCACAAAGCTCCGTCGACATAAAAATAAAAAAGTTATGACTCTCAGGATATGGTGACACTAAAACATTTTATTTATAAAAAGGGTTTTTATTGTGTAAAAGTAGTATAAATTTGGTATTGCCATAATCGTATCAAACCGCAGAATAAAGCAAACATGTTGTTTATGCAGCACAGAGAACGCCGTTAAAAATTGATTTAAAAAAAACAGCGAGAGAATTTCTGTTTTTGGTCTCCAAAAAATTGAATAAAAACTGATCACATTATCACATTTACCCCAAAATGATACTAATAAAAACGACAGCTCATCACATGAAAATCAAGCACTCGCACAGCTCGTCAACGGAAAAATAAAAAGTTATGACTCTTGGAACGCAATAATGCAAAACGACGACCCAGACTAATTTATATGTGCAGCAGTTCTTCACCTAAAATCCCACGTCATCATTTGCAGCCCCCACTGGTAGACCCTGTAAATGCAGTGGAATCTATGAAATTTTGGGGTCTGTGCTACATATGGGGCTAGTGAAGTCAAAGATTAGGCAATGCTGGAGTGCGGATATTTTGTACAATACCACGGACACCCTTTAGAAGTGCGACTCCTACACCCAAAAATTCGGCCTGTGCATGAAGGATTGGTTGAAAGCGTACGTCACTATCCATGGATCATTCATTTTATTATTCATTCTCCCCATTATTACATCATCCTATTATGACCTGTTGCACTCCGCACAGCTTACATATACCCTGATGTACTCCGCATAGCTTACATATACCCTGATGTACTCCGCACAGCTTACATATACCCTGATGTACTCCGCACAGCTTACATATACCCTGATGTACTCCGCCCAGCTTACATATACCCTGATGTACTCCGCATAGCTTACATATACCCTGATGTACCCCGCCCAGCTTACATATACCCTGATGTACTCTGCACAGCTTACATATACCCTGATGTACTCCGCATAGCTTACATATACCCTGATGTACTCCGCACAGTTTACATATACCCTGATGTACTCCGCATAGCTTACATATACCCTGATGTACTCCGCACAGATTACATATACCCTGATGTACTCTGCCCAGCCTACATATACCCTGATGTACTCCGCCCAGCTTACATATATCCTGATGTACTCTGCACAGCTTACATATACCCTGATGTACTCCGCCCAGTTTACATATATCCTGATGTACTCCGCACAGCTTACATATACCCTGATGTACTCCACACACCTTACATATACCCTGATGTACTCCTCACATATTACATATACCCTGATGTACCCCTCACATATTGCATATACCCTGATGTACTCCGCCCAGTTTACATATATCCTGATGTACTCCGCCCAGCTTACATATACCCTAATGTACTCCTCACATATTACATATACCCTGATGTACTCCGCCCAGCTTACATATACCCTGATGCACTCCGCCCAGCTTACATATACCCTGATGCACTCCGCCCAGCTTACATATACCCTGATGTACTCCGCTCAGTTTACATATATCCTGATGTACTCTGCACAGCTTACATATACCCTGATGTACTCCGCCCAGTTTACATATATCCTGATGTACTCCGCACAGCTTACATATACCCTGATGTACCCCTCACATATTGCATATACCCTGATGTACTCCGCCCAGTTTACATATATCCTGATGTACTCCGCACAGCTTACATATACCCTGATGTACCCCTCACATATTGCATATACCCTGATGTACTCCGCCCAGTTTACATATATCCTGATGTACTCCGCCCAGCTTACATATACCCTAATGTACTCCTCACATATTACATATACCCTGATGTACTCCGCCCAGCTTACATATACCCTGATGTACTCCGCACAGCTTACATATACCCTGATGTACTCCGCACAGCTTACATATACCCTGATGTACTCCGCCCAGCTTACATATACCCTGATGTACTCCGCATAGCTTACATATACCCTGATGTACCCCGCCCAGCTTACATATACCCTGATGTACTCTGCACAGCTTACATATACCCTGATGTACTCCGCATAGCTTACATATACCCTGATGTACTCCGCACAGTTTACATATACCCTGATGTACTCCACATAGCTTACATATACCCTGATGTACTCTGCACAGCTTACATATACCCTGATGTACTCCGCACAGTTTACATATACCCTGATGTACTCCGCATAGCTTACATATACCCTGATGTACTCCGCACAGTTTACATATACCCTGATGTACTCCGCATAGCTTACATATACCCTGATGTACTCCGCACAGTTTACATATACCCTGATGTACTCCGCACAGATTACATATACCCTGATGTACTCTGCCCAGCCTACATATACCCTGATGTACTCCGCCCAGCTTACATATATCCTGATGTACTCTGCACAGCTTACATATACCCTGATGTACTCCGCCCAGTTTACATATACCCTGATGTACTCCGCATAGCTTACATATACCCTGATGTACTCCGCACAGTTTACATATACCCTGATGTACTCCGCACAGATTACATATACCCTGATGTACTCTGCCCAGCCTACATATACCCTGATGTACTCCTCACATATTACATATACCCTGATGTACCCCTCACATATTGCATATACCCTGATGTACTCCGCCCAGTTTACATATATCCTGATGTACTCCGCCCAGCTTACATATACCCTAATGTACTCCTCACATATTACATATACCCTGATGTACTCCGCCCAGCTTACATATACCCTGATGCACTCCGCCCAGCTTACATATACCCTGATGCACTCCGCCCAGCTTACATATACCCTGATGTACTCCGCTCAGTTTACATATATCCTGATGTACTCTGCACAGCTTACATATACCCTGATGTACTCCGCCCAGTTTACATATATCCTGATGTACTCCGCACAGTTTACATATACCCTGATGTACCCCTCACATATTGCATATACCCTGATGTACTCCGCCCAGTTTACATATATCCTGATGTACTCCGCACAGCTTACATATACCCTGATGTACCCCTCACATATTGCATATACCCTGATGTACTCCGCCCAGTTTACATATATCCTGATGTACTCCGCCCAGCTTACATATACCCTAATGTACTCCTCACATATTACATATACCCTGATGTACTCCGCCCAGCTTACATATACCCTGATGCACTCCGCCCAGCTTACATATACCCTGATGCACTCCGCCCAGCTTACATATACCCTGATGTACTCTGCTCAGTTTACATATACCCTGATGTACTCCTCACATATTACATATACCCTGATGTACTCCGCCCAGCTTACATATACCCTGATGTACTCCTCACATATTACATATACCCTGATGTACTCCGCCCAGCTTACATATACCCTGATGCACTCCGCCCAGCTTACATATACCCTGATACACTCCACCCAGCTAACATATACCCTGATGCACTCCGCCCAGTTTACATATGCCCCCATATTATAAACTGAAACACCAGTAAAATACTAAACAAAACTACTACCAAGCAAAATCTGCGCTCCAAAAGCCAAATGGAGCTCCTTCTGGGCCTGGCAGTGTGCCCAAACAGCAGTTAATGACCACATATGGGGTATTACTGTACTCTGGAGAACCCCTTAACAATAATTTATGGGGTGTGTGTCTACGGTGGTACAAGCTGGGCCCAACGCATTGGGCACTGAAATAGCATATATGTGGAAAATGGCAATTTTAAATCTGCAACATCCACTGTGCACTAATTTCTACAAAACCTTTGGGGTTAAAATGCTCACTACACTTCTAGATGAATTCCTTGAGGGGTGTAGTTTCCCAAATGGGGTCACTTTTCGGGGGTTTTCACTGTACTGGTACCTCAGCGCAATGCAACATGGAGTAAAAAAGAAATTTTGTAAAATCTCCACTCCAAAAACGAAATTGCGCTTTTTCCCTTTAGACTCTTGCTGTATGTCCAAATAGCAGTTTACAACCACATATGGGGTACTTCCCTATTCAGGAGAAATTTTGACACACATTTTGGGGTGTCTTTTCTCCTGTATTGCTTGTGTAAATGAAAAATTATGTGCTAAATATATAGGTTATTGGAAAAAATAAATTTTTCATTTTCACGGCCCAATTCTAATAAAATCTATAAAACACCTGAGGGCTCAAAATGCTCACTACACCTCTAATTTAATTCTTTGATAGGTATAGTCTCCAAAATGGGATCACACCTAGGGAATTTCTACTATACTGGTACTTCAGGGGCTCTGCAAATGCGACATGGCCCCCGGAAACCAATTCAGCAAAATCTGAGCTGCAAAATCCAAATGGTGCTCCGTCCCCTCTGAGCCCTGCCGTGGGTCCAAACAGCAGTTTATTACCACATATGGGGTATTGCCGTAATCAGGAGAAATTGCTTTACAAATGTTGAGGTGCTTTTTCTCCTTTATTCCTTATAAAAATTAGAAAATTCTATGTTTTTTCAGAAAAAAAGTCTATTTTCATCTTCACAGACTAATTCTAATAAATTCAGCAAAAAACCTGTGGGGTCAAAATGCCAACTATACCACTAGAAAAATTCCTTGAGGGGCATAGTTTCCAAAATTGAGTCACTTTTGGGGGGTTTCCCCTGTTTAGGTCCCTCCAGGGCATTGCAAACACGACACGGCACCGAAAAATATTCCAGTAAAATCAGTGCTCCAAAATCCAAATGGCGCTCCTTCCCTTCTGAGCACTGCCGTGGGTCCAAGCAGCAGTTTATTACCACATGTGGGGTATTTCCGTAATCGGGAGAAGTAGCTTTACAAGTTTTGGGGTGCTTTTTCTCCTTTTATTCCTTGCAAAAATTCGAAAATTCTAAGTTTTTCCACAATAAAAGTAGATTTTCATTTTCACAGACTAATTCGAATAAATTTAGCAGAAAATCTGTGGGGTCAAAATGCTAACTATACCCCTAGATAAATTCCCTGATGGGTGTAGTTTCAAAAATGGGGTCACTTTTGGGGGTTTCCACTGTTTTGGCACCACAAGACCTCTTCAAACCTGACATGGTGCCTAAAATATATTCTAAAAAATGGAGGCCCCAAAATCCTCTAGGTGCTCCTTTGCTTCTGAGGCCTGTGTTTCAGTCCATTATCACACTAGGGCCACATGCGTGACATTTCTAAAAACTGCAGAATCTGGGCAATAAATATTGAGTTGCATTTCTCTGGTAAAACCTTCTGTGTTACAGAAAAAAATGTATTACAAATGAATTTTGTAAAAAAAAAATAAATTTGTAAATTTCACCTCTACTTTCCTTCAATTCCTGTGAAACGCCTAAAGGGTTGAAACACTTTCTGAATGCTGTTTTGAATTCTTTGAGGGGTGAAGTTTTCAAAATGGGGTGTTTTATGGGGGTTTCTAATATATAAGGCCCTCAAAACCACTTCAGAACTGAACTCGTCCCTGAAAAAAGTAGCCTTTTGAAATGTTCTTAAAAATATGAGAAATTGATGCTAAAGTTCTAAGCCTTGTAACGTCCTAGAAAAATAAAAGGATGTTCAAAAAACGATGCAAACATAAAGTAGACATATGGGAAATGTTAATTAGTAACTATTTTGTGTGGTATTACTATCTGTTTTACAAGCAGATACATTTAAAATTAGAAAAATCATAATTTCTTCAAATTTTCTCTACATTTTGGTGTTTTTCCACAAATAAGCAATAAATTTATCGACCAAATTTTTTCACTAACCTAAAGTACAATATGTCACGAGAAAACAATCTCATAATCGCTTGGATAGGTAAAAGCATTCCAGAGTTATTACCACATAAAGTGACACATGTCAGATTTGAAAAAATGGGTCTGGTCCTGAAGGCCAAAAATAGCTTGGTCTTGAAGGGGTTAAGGACTCCTGCATATGACGAGCCCTGTTTACGGAGCCTCCTTAGTACAGAGCCTTATTGACCTCTATGGAAGTCCTATTACGTCTCTATAAAACAGAGCCATAATACTGCATGATCTCTTACTGGCCATTTCCACACCAGAATGTTTTTACTACAGTATATATGCAAACTCAGCCATGAGACTTTTTTTCTAACTCTGTATTTTTTTGCTGTAGAGAACATGGGAACTACTCTCGTTCTGCAAATCACAACGAGCAAGGTATGGAAGTGCTAAAAACTCAGTTCTTAATGCTGTAAAAAAATTTTGGAACCAAATAATAAAAATGTGTCTTTTCAGTGTAAATAGGAAAATGCCAAAGTGATTGTCTTGTTGGGTCTTCTGCAGTAATGCCACATTTCAACTGAGACACTGCTTTTAAGGTGGCAATGTTATTCCACTCTTGTAAGGCTAGGTGCACACTACATTCGGGTTTTACATATTCCCAGACATGCAACTATGCTTTTACAGTTTCGTACTTCAGCCATTAAAAAAATGTATACTGTTGAGTTAGTTTTTTCGATTATACAGTTATATTGAAAAGTGAAGTCTATGCTTTTCAATACAATTGGGGCTATGGGGTCCCAACACCTTTCTAGTATACGTTTGGCCAATAAAGTCCCTGAGCACGTCACTGGCATGGAGGCTGTACGGCTTGGGGTATGTTCACACGCACTGTTTTCAGACGTAATTCGGGCGTTTTACGCCTCGAATTACGCCTGAAAAATCTGCTCCATTACGCCTACAAACATCTGCCCACTGCTTGCAATGGGTTTTACGATGTAACTAAGGGCTTGTGCACACCGCTCTCCCGTGTTGCAGTACACAGGGGTCTTTACAGCTTCCTAATATATCCTGTGGGGTGCTGCATATACAGAGATATTCTTCCCTAGAATGAATGGTTCTAGGTGGGAATACCTCTGTACAGACATTCCGATGGAGTAATATAAACTCCATACGCCTCCATTTTAAATTAACTAGGGGCCGCATGTGTATCTATCGGAGCCATATTGCAGCTTGGTACAAAACTGAGCAAAAATACAATCTTGTGCATGAGGCATAAGTGTGTTATGGAACTCAAATGGTTAAAAAAAATCTAAGCATATACTTACCAGGTATATTCGGGTAGATCAGGTAAAGTTTCTAGACTATGAAATATGTTATTCTTTCTGACAAGACAAAACATTTTTTCCCTCACATTTATTTTTCCTCCGCAGTGGTCTTTACTGATGGATGTTGTTCTCGCAATGGCAGATCTGGAGCACAAGGTGGAATTGGTGTTTATTGGGGTCCCAACAATCCTCTGTAAGTAATACATATATTAGTTTTAAAAAAATTCTCTGTTTTTGACTTCAATGGTAAAAAATAGCAAATTGTCCCGTTTCCCTGACTGAACAGAGGCTGATGGTGTTTGCCAACAGAAAAATACCATTTAGTGGTAACTTTTTTTTTTTTTTTGTGTAAAAACAGGATAACATGAGGTAAACGCTTCATTCACAACTGCGTCTGGACTCTGTTCATCGGTTCCATCTCAGCTTTCCGTCAGGGGAAACCATAGGTTTCCGTTAGCATCTCCATTGATTTTAATGGTGAGTGATCAGGTGCAAATGGTTTCCATTTGTCTCAGTTGTGTAAGGGTTCCGGCGTTTTAATGGAATGAATAGCGCAGTCGTCTATGGTATTTGATTCTGTCAAAACAACGGAACCCTTAGACAACGGTGACAAACGGAAACCATTTGCACCGGATCTGTCACCATTGAAGTCAATGGTGATGCAAACGGAAATCTACGGTTTCCATTTGTTTCCGTTTGGATTCCATTCATGTGTTCCCCTGACAAAGCTCAGACGGAACCCATGAACAGACCTTGATGCAGATGTGAACGAAGCCTTAAACAGATTGTAGGAAAAGAGCCTAAAAATGATACAGAGGCTGTTTTCTCTTGACATCTGCCTCGTATTTTTCTGATAAAACATATGCCGTGTGAACATGCCCTTAGGGTCACATGGTGCAGTCAAATTGTGGTGTGTTCCCACGATTAACGTAAAATCGTGACAATATGCTGCAACAAACCTCTTTAAGCAGAACCTATGATAAGCTCCGTATAATCATGAATCATGCTTTTTACAGAAATGTATCCGAAAGACTGGAAGGAAGACCAACCAATCAAAGGGCAGAAATTGAGGTAGTCATAATGTACTTACTTGGCACTGATCATTATGTTGATACTTAGGAGATTAACCCCTTAATGACCAGCCTAGTTTAAACCTTAATGACCAAGGTATTTTGAAAGTTTTTCCATCGTCGCATTCCAAGAGCTGTAACTTTTTTATTTTTGCGTCGACATAGCTGTATAAGGTCTTGTGTTTTGCGGGACAAGTTGTATTTTTTAATAGCACCATTTTGAGGTACATATTATTTATTGATTAACTTTTTTTGGGGGGGGAATAAAAAACAAACAGAAATTTCGCCACTCTTTATCACGTCCTAAATCTACGCAGTTTACCGTGTGGTATAAATAACACAATGACTTTATTCAGTGGGTTGTTACAATTGCAACGATACCAAATTTGTATAGATTTAGTATGTTTTACTACTTACACAGTAAAAAACCTTTTTTTTTCAAAATGATTTGTTTTTGCGTCTCCATATTTGAAGAGCCATAACTTTTTTTTATTGTTCCGCTGATGCAGTTGTATGAAGTGTGGCATTTTTTTAAAGTCAGGATTCACAGAAAACAGCAATTTATCTATAGTTTTTTATTTAATTTTTTTACGACATTCACCGTGCGGGTTAAATAATGTAATAGCTTTATAGTCGGGGTCGTTACGGACGCGGCGATACCAAATATGTGTAACTTTTTTACTTCTGGTTTTTTAATAGTAAAGCATTTTGTAAGGGGAAAAAGTGGGTTTTTAATTTTTTTTCACTTTTTTTTTTATTAACTTTGTTAAACTTTTTTTTTTTACTAGTCCCACTAGGGGACTTTGATATGCGATCATCCGATCGCTATTATAATACACTGCAATACTTTTGTATTGCAGTGTTTAACTGCCTGTCCGTTTAAAACGGACAGGGATCTGCTAGGTCATGCCTCTGGCATGATCTAGCAGGCATTCGCTACAGGCAAACCTGGGGGCCTTTATTAGGCCCCCGGCTGCCATCGGAGACACAGACACTCGGCGATCGTATCGCCGGGTGTCAGTGGGATGAGATGGAGCTCCCTCCCTCTCTCCAAAACCACTCAGATGCGGCGCACGCTATTGAGCACCGCATCTGAGGGGTTAAACCGGTGAGATCTATACTTATATCGATCTCACACGTTCGAGCAGGGACACCCCCAGCCCTCAGCTACGTCTGGCAGCTGAGAGCAGGGAGATTTGACAGCTCCCTGCTCTGTTTATTTATTCTGATGCAGCGACGTAAAAAGGCATATGCATCGGAATAAAGGCCATTGGTGGTCGCCGTGAAAAGGCGTATTGGCGGTCACTAACGGGTTAAAACCCCAAGATTTACATTTTTGTCATCGCAAAACACATGTTTATGTGTAAGGTTTTGGTGTATGATGCAAATTCTTAATTCTATATACATGGCCCTTGTTAATATTTTCAAAGAGCAGAACACGCTTTTAACCGGTAGGACTAGGCTGTTTTAGAGCTAAATGACCAGAGAAAATGTCACAATTTTGCTATGCGCTTCTTTAGATGATTATAACTCTGCAGGTGAATAAAGTTCATCTTTGAATTTTACACTCTTTTTAAAGGACAGATAGGGCTTTGTTTTAGTGGCATTTGTCAGTATATATCATTTTTATTTTTTTCTCTAAAGTGGGCAAAATTGGGAAAAAATGCAAGAATTTAGCAAATGCGTCAGTTTATACCAGCATTTTTCACACACGGCTTAGACCACGGACAAAATTCATCTCCTTTCACATTCTGCCACTTCTCCTGTGCATGGGGATACCAAATACGTGGGCCTTATTTATCACATAGAGAAGTAGGAGGGCGGACGATAGAAGAAGATTATTTCACATATCGCTTTTTTTCAAAGCTGGTTTTACAAAACTCAACAGAGTTTCTATAACACTTCCAAAATATCTGCTCTTGGAGCAGAAATCTCAAAATATTCATCTAGGGGTATAATGGGAATTTATTTTTTGGGGTTTCATAAAATAAGAAATTGCAGGTTTATGCAAATGGGGCTCTCCAGCAGATGAACTTTAGAAAACATCAAACATGACATCCACCCCCCACCCACCCATTCCCTCCCTCACCCTTGGAGTAAAATCATTGGAAAAAAAAAAAATGTAATGTAGGGCAAATATATTTTCAACTAACTAAAATCTAATAATTCAGAACAGTGTGGTATTTTTTAAAACATGGCTCAATGCACAGGCCTGGTTGTGAGGGACAGAAATATCGGGAATCTTTGCGGTGCCCGTCTTTTCTGCAGACGCGGCACTTTTTCTGCAGGGTTGCTTCTGGTTGGTGTGATGAAGTGTCTTTCAGTCAGTCGCGTGACATCCTCAGACTGGGGGCATTCTCGGGTGTCCTGAACATCAAATATGAGGCCTTCAATAATTTTTTCCTGGAAATCCAGGTATGTGTCTCTGCCTCTGTTTTTTTTTTTGTAGAGCACAAATGAATTGTGGATTGCCACCTGTAACAAATAAATGGCCACTTTTTTGTACCAGGTTTTAGTTTTGCGTTTTACTAAATAGGGCTGTAAAACCTGGTCGCTTAAATCCACCCCCCCCCCATGTACTTGTTATATTCGGACACGCTCACTGGTTTGTGCTTGTCCGATGTTGCCCCCCTTTCCCTCACTGCCACTGTTCCTGCGGTATGAATCGTGCTTAGCACATACACATCTTTGCGATCCCTGAACTTGACCGCCAGCAATTCCTCAGATGCATAAGCACAGGAGTCCCCCTTTACCATGCGCTTCCCCACTAATTGCTGTGGAAAACCAATTCGGTTTTTGTGCATGGTACCACATGCCCCGTTCCTTGCAGCATGCAAATGCCTAAACAGGGGCACACTGGAATAAAAATTATCGCAGTACAGGTGGTACCCCTTGTGAAGCAGAGGCTGCATTATCTCCCACACTATCTACTGCTGGTAGAAAGATCAGGGGGGCATCCAGGAACATTTATTGAGCGGTCCCGCCCTTCATAAATCCTGAAGGCCGTAGTATATCCTGACCCACCCTCACACCATTTATAAAGCTCAACGCCATATCTTGCCCTTTTGGAAGGTAGATATTGGTGATAGGGATGCACGATGCATCGAAACTTCGATACTGTTCATCCCCAAACGGTTCAATACCGTTATTTAATGTATTTCGATACTAAGCCGTGCGCGGCCGCGCAGATCAGTATAGTAACACATGAATGTATGAGAGCGGGGCGGTGGCTGTGTAATGCAGCCATTGCCCCGCTCCTGAGTCCTGACAAGTTTGCGCCGTCGGGATGTTTCGATGCGGCCATCGCTGCACTAATGAGCACAGTTTGTTGCAATATTTGATAAATAGAAAGACCTGCATGTCAACACTTTTGGATCCGATAGATTTTTGCTTACATTTTTTTTTATTAACCAGAAGTTGTAATTTTTCTTGGACTGTTAACCTAAAATTGTAGCATTAACACATATGTATAAATCACTTACAATATGAATTGTGGCTCTTTCCCCTGCCATGACTTCCACCCCCACCAGTACCCTTGTTCTTTAGAGCCAAGTAATTTGATGTCCATGGTACTGTTGTATTAATCTGTTCCAAGGGTGTATTTATGTGGTGCGTATTTGCTGCGTTATCTGCACTGAAACCGCATGCGTTTTTTTGCCGCACTGTGTGAATACACCCTAAAGGAAACAGGACTTATGTTAGGGAATTGGAGTGCTTCATCGACCAATTAATGCAAGTCTATTTATTTTTCTATTTCCCCTTTAACATTAAGGGTATGTTCACACGGCCTATTTACGGACGTAATTCGGGCGTTTTTGCCCCGAATTACGTCTGAAAATAGCGCCTCAATAGCGCTGACAAACATCTGCCCATTGAAAGCAATGGGCAGACGTTTGTCTGTTCACACGAGGCGTATATTTACGCGCCGCTGTCAAATGACGGCGCGTAAATAGAAGCCCGCGTCAAAGAAGTGACCTGTCACTTCTTTGGCCGTAATTGGAGCCGTTATTCATTGACTCCAATGAATAGCAGCGCCAATTACGCCCGTAATTGACGCGGCGTTCAAGCGCCTGCACATGCCGTTACGGCTGATATTACGGGGATGTTTTCAGGCTGAAACATCCCCGTCATTTCAGCCGTAACGGACGCCCTCGTGTGAACATACCCTAACAATCGGGTGTGCATATAGACGTATCATATCGTTTCTATACAATTATCCAAATGCACACCCTTGATAAAATTTCTAGTATAGAAAAAGAGAATACATTTTCCAAAAACAAACTTACATTGGTCTCCGTTCATTAGGCAGCCAGCAGAGCAGTGGAACAGGCCCGCGATCACAATTTTAGCCAACTTAATATTCATACTGACAGCAAGTTCACCATTCAAGGTAAGTAGATTCACATTTTTTTCTAATTACTTTGTTTAAAGTGTTATTCCCATCTTAGACATTTTCAGCATATGCCATAAATGTCTGATAGATGAGGTTCCCAGCTGTAGGACCTGCCGCACCTATACCAAGAACAGGGTCACTCTACCCACGTGTCGGCCGCTAGCTGCAGATTCCAGGCGGGTGCTAGTGGAGAGACTGCCGCGCATGCGCGTGGCTCTCTATTCTGTTTATTGGTAGTTACGGAAACAGCCGAGCAAGCGCTGCTCACCTGTTTCCATAACTCCAACTGAGTAAGACGTGCGCATGTGTGGCAATTTCTTTACTAGTCCCCGCCTGGAATCACTGGCAGCCGCACCAGACGAAGCTAGTTGGGCTGACCTCGGTATAGGTGCAGGTCCCATATATCCTGGGGATATGCGATAAATGTCTAAGATAGGAATAACCCTTTAATGTCTGATGAGAAGAAGCTCATAATTTTGTGACCTGTTGCATCTGCTATTGTGCCTGATTTTGACCCACTTCCTTTGCTTCATGTTACTCAGGCATAGTTTCTGCAGCCACTACTAGGGGGAGCTAACTGCATATAGATTTTACAGCTTTCACTGAGTTTAATGCTAGCTGTATACACCTTTGCAATTCGATCTCCCTAGTGGTGAGTACAATAAAGTGTAGTGAGGCAGGGAATTTAGATCTCTGTACCAGAAATCAAAACTTAAAGAGAAGGTGTCATGATTTTTTTTTTTTAATTATTATAATATTGCTTTTAATATAATGTAAACAAAAATGTTATTTATTTGTGTTGTCACTTTCTACTTTTTAATGTATTCATACTTCTACTTCTCTATGGGGGCTGCCATTTTTTTTTTTTTTTTTGCATCTCTGTATGTGTCGATTAACGGACACATACAGTGATGGAATACGGCAGCTACAATGCATAGGGCACAATGAACGTGAGCCGTCCATTGCCTCTGCTATCTGGCCCTGTACTGTGCAGACGCAGGTCAGAGTCACACAGCAGAGAAGCCGGTTTGTAGGGAGATAGCAGGCGCCATTATCAAGACCAGCTGCACTGCAGGTAAGGTGTGTGTCTCTGTCCCTCTCTCTCTCACACAGACCCCCGCTCTCGTGACCCCCGACGGGCCGCCCATGCATTGCATTGCAGACTACAAGCTGTCATATAATCGGCCCTTGTATTCTGCTGACGATACCTGCAGTGCAGCCGTGGAGACTGTCATCCCCTGCCGGTTTATTATCAGTGCAGCTCCTGCTGATAGAAGATCAGAACAAGCACGATATGTTAAGGGTCGTTGCTTCTTTGTGTTCCTTGTAAAATCCCTGCCAGTGTCTGTATGTAGCAGTGCTGACCGTGTGTGTCTGTGTAGTAGAGCGGAGTATGTATGTATGTATGTATGTAGCAGTGCTGCGTGTGAGATGTATTGTCAGTGTGGACGGTGTGCGGACTGTGATCGGGTGAGGAGGTGAGGTATCCGTCAGCAGGAGGTCGGGGAGAAGACTGTCAGCAGCAGATGGTTATTCCTATCACAGAGTGGTGTGACAGTCTCCTCTACTGCGGAGGAGACTGTCGGCAAGATGGTATAGGGACGATGGAGGAGACTGTCAACAAGATTGTATGGGGACGCTGGAGGAGACTGTCAGCAGTATTGAGTGGTGATGCTGGAGGAGACTGTCAGCAAGATTGTATGGGGACGCTGGAGGAGACTGTCAGCAGTATTGAGTGGTGATGCTGGAGGAGACTGTCAGCAAGATTGTATGGTGATGTGTCCTCACCCAATCTTGCGGACAGTCTCCTCCATCATCACCATACAATCCTGCTGACATTCTCCTCCAGTGTCACCAGCCTGCTGACAGTAATCTTGCAGACAAGGCAAACGTAATCTCGCGAGATTACGATGTAAACTGTCATTTAAAATGAGATTACGTTTGCCTTGCTGGAAATCTCACAGAAAAGATTCAGACGTGTCAGGATTCTGAGTACACATGACCTCCTGGCTGGTAGTGATGTATATTCATTGTCAGGACACTGTAGTAATGTTAGTGTTTGTGTATGTGGCTGCACATAGCGATATAACTATCGCTAGTGCTGTGTAAATGAATGGAGAGGAGTGTATGACCCTGATTGGTCATCCTCTGTCCTCTTGGTCTAAAGTAAAAACACGCCCACTTGGGCATTAAGAAAGTAATTAGCATAACGCTAAAAATCGCTCAAAGTGGTAAAAATAGATAGTTTTTCTAAATAAAAAGCATTACTGTCACCTACATTGTAGCGCCGATCTCCTTATATAGGAGACAGGGCACTTATAATGAGGTGACAGAGTCTCTGTAAGAAACTTTCTTAATGCTGTTTTGAATGCTTTGAGGGGTGCAGTTTTTAAAATGGTGTGATTTATGGGGGTTTACATTGTATGGACCCCTCAAAGTTACTTCAGAACTGAACTGCCCCCTGTAAATATAGACTTTTGAAATTTTCTTGAATATGTGAGAAATTTCTGCTAAAGTTCTAAGCCTTGTAACGTCCTAGAAAAAGAAAGGAATGTTCAGAAACCATGCAAATATAAAGTAGACATATGTGAAATGGTAATACCACACAAAATAGTTACTATCTGTTTTACAAGCAGATACATTTAAATTTAAAAAAGTGCACATTTTTGCACATTTTCACAAAATTTGGGTGTTTTTCAGTAATAAATATTGAATTTATCGACCACATTTTTTCACTAACCTAAGGTACAATGTGTCACCTTAGAATCACTTGAATAAGTAAAAGCATTCCAAAGCTATTTCCACATAAAGTGACACGTTCGATTTGAAAAAATCCGCTTAATATTCAAGGGCAGATTCAGATGAACGTGAGCGTTTTGCGCTCGTGGCAGCAGCGCGTCAGCTCCGTGTGTCCTGTTCATATGGATGCGCGGCTGCGTGCTTTTCACGCAGCTGCCATCATTATGACACTCCGTTTGGATGTTTGTAAACAGAAAAGCACGTGGTGCTTCTGTGGGGCGTATGCGTGATTTTCACGCACCCATTGACTTCAATGGGTGCGTGATGCGCGAAAAACGCCTAAATATAGAACATGTCGTGAGTTTTACGCAGCGGACTCACGCAGCGCAAAACTCACGGACTGTCTGCACTGCCCCATAGACTTGTCGCCCTAAAGGGAATGTGTTGCTAGAAAAATATGTTTTGTTTTTTTGTTAAACAGTTAGTATATAAATGATTACACATTGTTCTAATGTTTTCACAAGTCAGGAAATATTATAAATTAGATTCTAATTTATAACATTTCCATGTGCTGGTTAATAGAGGGAGCAATTCCCAAAATTGCAGCATTGGCATGTGGTAAAGCAACCTCATTGCTTTAAGCTGCAAAATTGGAGAAGACACATTCGCTCTAGCGTCCTCAAACAATCCCCCCTCCTTTATCCTGGCTAGTACCAGGAGAAAGGGGGTTGAATGTTCAAACCTACACTGTATACCGCCATTTTTTGAGCGAATGCACAGTGTAGGAGGATTAGATACAGTGGTAATCGCACAGTATAACACGAACATACACACACATCACATACACAAACATGACTTACCTTCTCCAGCCCCCATAGAGAAGTAAAAGAGAGAAAAAAGTACAACACAAAAACACAAATAAATAAAATTTTATTTTAATGACCTACTAAAAGCAATAACATATAAAAAAAAAAATAATTTTCGTGACACCTTCCCTTTAAGGTCAATGCAGGCTGTCTCCTGAACGGGTTCAAAAACCCCTCAAGAAAACAAACAGAAAAGGGAGAGGACCTCTTTAACATGTGTTTTAATTTAGGAGCGACAGAATGGATGCCAAGATGGAAAGAGAATGGCTGGAAAACCTACAGTGGTGGAGATGTAGTCCATAAGGAAGAATTTCAGAGGCTTGATAGGCTGTGTGAGGGCCTCGATGTTACATGGGTAAGTTGCAGTTGTGTCATCTGTGTTCCCGAGCAGATGTAATTACAGAACAACCCTCTGGGGGGCTACCTGTCTAAGATGGTGATCCCTAACACCTCCTCTGTTATCATTTTAATCACTATTGATTGGTATGTTAAGCGGCATGGATAATAACCTCTCATTGCAGGAAATACCTGTCACACTAATGTAATTTTATATCATTCTGAAGGATCATATCAACATTTTTCTGTTATACTGTAATTAAACTTTTTTTTACTTTGTTTTATACTCTCATAACTGATTACGCGGCCTCCATAAGCGCTGTATTGGTCGTTGCCAGGGGTTACAACCTATTTGCCTTCAATGCTGTTCTAAGTCCTCTGTCCCACATGCGTAGAAGTGTCACTATTTCACTCACTACATTTTATTCATTTCATGCACCAACTAAAGATTGATGTAAAAAGAAGTATTAACAAATGTCTTCTTCATTCATTGCGTTTTCTCAAGGACGTGTGAATGTTGTCATATAGCAGGAATGTTTGGCACTTGCTTCGTGTTAGTCATTTCAGGTATATTCCCACACACGATACGCTGCAGATTTTTTGCAACAGAAAATTTGCAGCGGTATCGAAAAAAATACAGATTAATCTGTCTGTGCAGCAAATAGTGCATTTTTACCTGCGGAGTTAGTAATAAACAAAAAAGTATATGCGCACCTACGCATTTCCAGCGGTTTTTACTGCATTTTCGCTGCGTAAACTCTGTAAAAAACGCAACAAAACAAGTCTGTTGCGGCATTTCTGCTCCCCATTGAAGTCTATGGGACAAACACGCAGCATCTCCGCTCAGAATACGCAGCATGAATTGACATGCTGCAGAATTAAACGCACCGCAGTACACTTTCCGCACAACTTTTCTGTGTTTTTTTTTCCGCAGCGTGGGCATGAGATTTACTAAATCTCATTCACTTTGTATGAATCCAGTGAACTAGGAAGCTAAGACCCTAATGCACACGACTGTATTTTTCATCCATCCGTTAATACTGTCCGTAGTCATCCGTAAATCATTTGCATTTACAAAAGGGTGTCCGTAAATATGATTCATACGGATCCACTAAAAAATGGAGGAAAGTAAGCAATGCTTCCGTAATTACAGATGCACATCTGTAGCCGTCCGTAATTATGGAAGCGCCCATAGACTTCTATGACGAGTCCGTGCTGTAATTACGGTAAAATAAAGGGACGTTCTATCATTTCTACGGCACAGACACCCATCCGTAAAAATACGGAAAGGTATCCGTAGCCCATAGAAATGAATGAGTCCATAATTACGGATGAAAAATACGGTCGTGTGCATGGGGCCTAAGAAGCGGGAAATCTGAGGCTGACGCTTGGATTTCTACTGCGGATGTGCCAGCAGATCTACGTGCTGATTAGCCCCTTTGTAAAACTATGGAGCTAATCCCTTTGCAGAATCCACGAGAAGAATGAGCATGCTGCTAATTTCTGGGGTGAAGAAATAAATGAGTGATTTTCCGTAGCATGTGGTTGGGGATACCAAAACCTCAATTCACTTGCATTGGAAGCGGATTTACTGCAGATTTTGGCACAAAATCTGGTCTCCAATCCTTATCAAATCCAATGTGTGAACATAGTCTAAGGGTTCAAGCCCACAACCGTTGTTTTTCTTCAGTGTCCTATCTGTTGTTTTTGCAGATAGCATACTGAGCAAATTCATTTCGGCAGAGGCATGCCCTCCGCGGATGCTGCCTCACAGTGCCCTCCGCGGATGCTGCCTCACAGTGCCCTCCGCGGATGCTGCCTCACAGTGCCCTCCGCGGATGCTGCCTCACAGTGCCCTCCGCGGATGCTGCCTCACAGTGCCCTCCGCGGATGCTGCCTCACAGTGCCCTCCGCGGATGCTGCCTCACAGTGCCCTCCGCGGATGCTGCCTCACAGTGCCCTACGCAGATAATGCCACACACACCCCAAGTAGATAGCTCCATTGGGGCTCCCTCTAGGAGTGGAATCCCCAGCCAGAGCATTGCCGATTCTTTGGCTGGGGATCCTCTACTGTTGGAGCCCCTGACGTCACTGTGTATTTTCAGGGGATCCTCCTGGACCGGAATGTGATATCAGGGGCAACCCCAGAGCCGGAGTCCCTGAGCGGAGCACTAGTATAGGCTTTTAGAAAAGCTCCAGCACTTCCTGAATAATTCACGAGGTTTGAACTGCACCATTTAGCACAGAATTTTTAATTATAGTATATTTGTAAGTTACAGTTTCACATAAATATATTATTGCAATGCAAGTTTCGGGCCCCGGATAACCCCTTTAAATTGTGAAATGGTTATTTTTTTTCTTGGTTTTTGTTTTTAACTACAAGTTTCACAAACCTCTTTGTCATTGTTTTTTTTACAATTGTGCCATATTTATCTGAAAACGGACTAAATGTGCCCCAATTCAGCTGACTCAATGCTTTGTAAACTACGCCATGTGATGTAGGTAATGAATCTTTTATTCTTTTTCACAGACACATGTGCCAGGACACAGTGGCAATCCAGGAAATGAAATGGCCGACCATCTGGCAAGGAGTGGAGCAAGAAAATAAATTCACATCTTTATATAACAGAAACCACGACACCGTGGCGGATCCATTGTGCAATATCACCATTGGACGACGGACCCCATTGATGCAGCCTTATTTTTCTGTAATGCAGATGTGAACATAACCTAATATGCAGTGTTTCATCTCGTGCATAACAAGTTTAACTATTTCTTTCTAGTTGTTTTTTGTTAAAGGGGTTTTCCAGGATTAGAAAAACATGGCTGCTTTCTTTAAAAAAAAAAGGCAACAAACCTGTCTACAGGTTGTGTGTGGTATTGCAGCTCAGCCCCATTTTTTGGTGGGAATAAATCAGCCATGGTTTTCTAATCCTGGACAATCCTTGTAAGCTTCACTATACAATGCTACTAATACTGTGCTGAAAATTCATGTTACAAAGACACATTGTTTTATGTTCACATGGTTTGGAAGGGTTTGTGTGTACAACCATGACATTTGGAGAAAAAAAAAGTGTTTGCTCCTATGTGTTTTATTCTTTTAATAAATTACTGTTGAAAAATTCATAAGTACATGACTATAGTGTGTGTGTGTGTGTGTGTGTGTGTCAGGACGTCACAATAGGAAAAAGGGCTGAAGCTTTCCGGATGTGTTTTCTTAAAAAGAAAATAAAGGTATAAAAGAGGGAAACATGACCTCCACTACTAAAATGTAATATTTGATCCCTTCCCTGTAATATTGTTCCACAGTTATATGACTAGAAATGGTAATAATCGGAAGAATACACTTATGGACAATGACTCTATAGTATTAAAGTAATGTGTTTAACCACTTCCCGACATTTGTCCGAAGTATACGTCATGGAAAGTTAGTGCTTCCTGCAAAATGTCGTATACTTATGACAAATAGGGAAGCGGTTAGGCCTCATGCACACAAACGTATTTTTTTTCCTCCTGTAAATACGGGTCCGGTGTCACCAGTATTCCACCCGTATTTACGGGCACGTTTTCGCTGCAAAATTGCACTGCACTAATCGGCAGCCCTTCTCTCTATCAGTGCAGGATAGAGAGAAGGGGCAGCCCTTTCCGTAGTAAAAGAAATTCATACTTACCGGCCGTTGTCTTGGTGACGCGTCCCTCTTTCGACATCCAGTCCGACCTCCCTGGATGACGCGGCAGTCCATGTGACCGCTGCAGCCTGTGATTGGCTGCAGCGGTCACATGGGCTGAAACGTCATCCCGGGAGGCCGGACTGGAGGAAGAAGCAGGGAGTTCTGGGTAAGTATGAACTTCTATTTTAATCATACAGTGCAGGTGTGTGTGTGTGTGTGTCTGTATAAACCATACAGTGCAGAGGTGTGTGTATAAAGCACAGTGCAGAGGTGTGTCTGTGTCTATAAAGCATACAGTACAGGTGTGTGTATAAAGCATACAGTGCAGAGGTGTGTGTGTCTGTATAAAGCATACAGTGCAGGTGTGTGTGTGTAAAAAGCATACAGTGCAGAGGTGTATGTGTGTCTGTATAAAGCATACAGTGCAGAGGTGTGTGTATAAAGCATACAGTGCAGAGGTGTGTGTGTGTGTCTGTATAAAGCATACAGTGCAGAGGTGTGTCTGTGTAAAGCATACAGTGCAGAGGTGTGTGTGTGTCTGTATAAAGCATACAGTGCAGAGGTGTGTGTCTGTATAAAGCATACAGTGCAGAGGTGTGTGTATAAAGCATACAGTGCAGAGGTGTATGTGTGTCTGTATAAGGGTATGTGCACACACTAATTACGTCCGTAATTGACGGACGTATTTCGGCCGCAAGTCCCGGACCGAACACAGTGCAGGGAGCCGGGCTCCTAGCATCATACTTATGTACGATGCTAGGAGTCCCTGCCTCTCTGCAGGACAACTGTCCCGTACTGTAATCATGTTTTCAGTACAGGACAGTAGTTCCACGGAGAGGCAGGGACTCCTAGCATCGTACATAACTATGATGCTAGGAGCCCGGCACCCTGCACTGTGGTCGGTCCGGGACTTGCGGCCGAAATACGTCCGTCAATTACGGACGTAATTAGTGTGTGTGCACATACCCTAAAGCATACAGTGCAGAGGTGTGTGTGTCTGTATAAAGCATACAGTGCAGGTGTGTGTGTGTAAAAAGCATACAGTGCAGAGGTGTATGTGTGTCTGTATAAAGCATACAGTGCAGAGGTGTGTGTATAAAGCATACAGTGCAGAGGTGTGTGTGTGTGTGTCTGTATAAAGCATACAGTGCAGAGGTGTGTCTGTGTAAAGCATACAGTGCAGAGGTGTGTGTGTGTCTGTATAAAGCATACAGTGCAGAGGTGTGTGTCTATAAAGCATACAGTGCAGAGGTGTGTGTATAAAGCATACAGTGCAGAGGTGTATGTGTGTCTGTATAAAGCATACAGTGCAGAGGTGTCTGTGTCTGTATAAAGCATACAGTGCAGAGGTGTGTGTGTATATAAATCATACAGTGCAGAGGTGTGTGTGTGTGTGTGTGTGTGTGTGTGTATAAATCATACAGTGCAGAGGTGTGTGTGTATAAAGCATACAGTGCAGGTGTGTGTGTGGTGTGTCTGTATAAAGCATACAGTGCAGAGGTGTATGTGTGTCTGTATAAAGCATACAGTGCAGAGGTGTGTGTATAAAGCATACAGTGCAGAGGTGTATGTGTGTCTGTATAAAGCATACAGTGCAGAGGTGTGTGTATAAAGCATACAGTGCAGAGGTGTGTGTGTCTGTATAAAGTATACAGTGCAGAGGTGTATGTGTGTCTGTATAAAGCATACAGTGCAGAGGTGTGTGTATAAAACATACAGTGCAGAGGTGTGTGTGTCTGTATAAAGCATACAGTGCAGAGGTGTGTGTATAAAGCATACAGTGCAGAGGTGTATGTGTGTCTGTATAAAGCATACAGTGCAGAGGTGTGTGTATAAAACATACAGTGCAGAGGTGTGTGTGTCTGTATAAAGCATACAGTGCAGAGGTGTGTGTGTCTGTATAAAGCATACAGTGCAGAGGTGTGTGTCTGTATAAAGCATACAGTGCAGAGGTGTGTGTATAAAGCATACAGTGCAGAGGTGTGTGTCTGTATAAAGCATACAGTGCAGAGGTGTGTGTCTGTATAAAGCATACAGTGCAGACGTGTGTGTGTGTGTATAAAGCATACAGTACAGAGGTGTGTGTGTGTGTGGTTTGTGTGTGTGTGTGTGTGTGTGTGGTGTGTCTGTGTGTATAAATCATACAGTGCAGAGGTGTCTGTGTATAAAGCATTGTGTGTGTGTGTGTGTGTGTGTGTGTGTGTGTGTGTGTGTGTGTGTGTGTGTGTGTGTGTGTGTGTGTGTGTGTGTGTGTGTGTGTGTGTGTGTGTGTGTGTGTGTGTGTGTGTGTGTGTGTGTGTGTGTGTGTGTGTGTGTGTGTGTGTGTGTGTGTGTGTGTGTGTGTGTGTGTGTGTGTGTGTGTGTGTGTGTGTGTGTATCCATACAGTGCAGAGCTGGCAGCAGTATTTCTCAGGTTCATCTATCTCTGAGGACTTTTTCATATAATCAGGAGTTGAAAGTCCTCTGGCAGCACAGCCTGGATCCTGACTCCTCCCACACATGTGACTGATCACATGCTCATGACATCAAGCTGCTTTCCTTCGCTAGGATTTAGCATATAGCCTGGGGAAACATGGTGCGCGCCTGGTACATGGATGACTCTGAGGAGGACCAGAGGAAGCCGCACCACCTGCAGCCCCACCAGCCCGTGTCCCAGCAGGATCTGCAGAAGCTGGGGGTGAACTCCTACAAGGTGAGGGGGGGCACATGGTATTACATGATGCATAGATGACAACGATTGAAAATGTTTTCCAGGGAAACTTTGGTGATCTGGACAAATAGTGGTGTGTCCTGCCCAGGGGTGGGGGTGTGTGTGTGTCCTGCCCAGGGGTGGGGGTGTGTGTGTGTGTGTGTGTGTGTGTGTGTGTGTGTGTGTGTGTGTGTCCTGCCGAGTGTGGGGGTGTGTGTCCTGCCGAGGGGATATTTGGCATATCATGATTAGTTACATGTTAAAATTATATATAATAACAGGTCGGGCTAAATAAAGGGTCCCACGACCCACCACACCTGAGAATGCTGGGGCCACAGCACTGTATAAGCACTGCGGCCCTCCCTGCAGCACGGCCCCATTCACCTATCAGAACCCCCAATAATGAGAAAGTAATAACAAAAGTTCTGTATGAAGTTTTTCAATTTCTAGAAAACGTAGGGAAGGGGAATAAGGAAAACCATTACCAATGGGTGAGAGGAAGGGGATGTCCAGGAGTAGATAAACATGGCTGCCTACTTCCAAAAACAGCACCACACCTATCAACAGGTTATGTGTTGTACTGCAGCTCAGTTCCATTGAAGGGAATGGACAGTACCACACCCGGCCTGTGGACATGTGGCCCTGTTTCTGGAAGAAAGCCGTTAAAGAATGGACCAGGTGTCCTGTAACCTGTGAGGTAGAAAGTCTGACCTGGTAAATGACATCATTACAATGTGCACAGAGGAGCGGCGCTGGTGCTGGGTGGGCTGCATGTGATCAGGACTGGTCAGAATTAAAGGATGGCGCTGATGTTACCAACCTAGGCGTCTGTTACCCCTCTCCAGCTAGACCTGTCCCCAACACACTAAACCCCTCTGCCACCAGGTTGCACTAGTTGAGGATTTGTTGGGTGACCCTATGCTGTCTGTTCGATTTATTCATTTCATAAACGCATGATATGCTTAGATACAGGGCCTCAGCACACCGTATCACACACGATAGGCTTAGATACAGGGCCTCAGCACACCGTATCACACATGATCTACTTCGATACAGGGCTCAGCAGGCAGTATCGCACACAATACGCTTAGATACAGTGCACCATCAGACAGGATTCCACATGGTAGGCTTAGATACAGAGCCTGAGCAGCCGGTATCACACATGATTGGCTTAGATACAGGGCCTGAGCATACAGTACCACACATGATAGGCTTAGATACAGGGCCCAGCAAACAGTATCAGACATAATAGGCTTAGATACAGGGCCCCAACAAACATATATTTACCCTCCCAGCTCCTGAGTTGAGTGTCTTGATCTACGGGTCGGCATCAGGACGAGCGTTGAGGCTAAATGTACAGATGTTACTTGCGGGATGGTAGAAAGGGGGTGGACTTCTCAGTACAGGGGCAGAGTTACCAGGACATGCCCGAGTCAGAAATTTGCCGGGATTGCCTCTAAATATTCTGCACGGTTCCAACCAAATTGGAACAGTTGGCAATTCTGCATAATGATGAATCTCAGGAGGGGGTGGGGCGCGGCTAAGACTCGGACAGGAGAGGACGCATCTCAGAGAGGCTCCGCTGGCACCGGCTTGCAGACAGCACGGATTGTTTCTCTGCTGCATTCCCCATCAGCCGAGGCACGTTTTGAAACATCGGGTGCACAGAACATCTGCCTAGTGAGTCTGGGCCTAGTGAAGGAACCGGAACCCCGGAGTAAATTTTGAAGCGGCTCTTGGGCTGGATTCACACGAGGTCATTACGTCCGTAATGGACGTAACGTATTTCGGCCGCTAATCCCGGACCGAACACACTGCAGGGAGCCGGGCTCCTAGCATCATAGTTATGTACGATGTTAGGAGTCGCTGCCTCGCTGCAGGACAACTATCCCGTACTGTAATCATGTTTTCAGTACAGGACAGTAGTTCCACGGAGAGGCAGGGACTCCTAGCGTCGTACATAAGTATGATGCTAGGAGCCCGGCTCCCTGCAGTGTGTAGGGTCCAGGACTTCCGGCCAAAATACGTTCCGTCCATTATGGACGTAACATGGTCGTGTGAATCCAGCCTTAGTCGCGACGGCCTATTCTCCTTGCAACGGGGGGCGGACACCCTGAGTTGGGCACTAATAGAAGGGACAACCAACAGCAGCACCTACCACTCCGGTATATATTCCTGCAGCTGCAAGGTGGGATCCCCGTTTCTCCCGCAGATAGTACTGCCAGTGAGTCGGGGCCTAGTGGAGGGGCAATATCTCCAACCTAAATTTAACAGTGGCTACCACATACTGTGGCCCACACCCTCATCAACACATACAAGGGGCATGCAACTCGGGCTGTATCATCTGATTCTCGGAGAACCTCCCTGCTAATGCCACTAACTAAGACCCCTATTGGAACTATTATCATATCCCCCAAAGCTGTGGGAGCTCGGGCGTTGGATTGGCAGCCATTTTGTTTCCCCTCTGATACAATCCACAGAGGGAACATATTCTCTTTTATTATAATACACATCTTGTTCCTGTTCCACAGCAAGTGCCTACTTGTACCTTCCAGAATATTTACCTCCACTGCCAAGTCGACCCATCAAATTCTGAGCTGTACAATACATGTAGATGAATCCATATTTTCTCAATTCATACTATATGATCCGTACTTGGTGTTATCAGAAAGCCATTATCGCCATCTCGTGGAAACTTCCCATTATTGCAACCACCTATTGCATTACAAAACTGTTCATATATAAATCTGATATACAACAAAATAAGAGCCCCAAATTGTGGGGAACACGACTATATGGCTAAACATATCTACCCGCATTGACAAGACATGCGGAACCGCTGCCTTGACTTTATGATGTGCACTTCCCGCCAAGCACCTCACACAAGGTCTCGTGACTTCAATGTCCTTATACTTTTGCTAACAGACAAAATTTCAGCGTACCGGTTTCGGCGACAAAAAGTAAACTCCGGGAATACTATGACAGCCTCCCTCAGCAACTGCTGTGGCCAAACTCAAAGGCTTTTCTAGAGGCACCCGTGACAAGGGTACGAGCACATCCTCCACACACCGTTCTAATGCTTCTACTAACATTCCAGAAGCGGCCGTACTGCCGACTGCAAGGAGTGAGGGGAGGCCGACATGACAGGATAGGAGGGAACAGATGAGGAAAGGGTTAAGGTTACGTGCAGGGAATGGAGGGAGGGGGAGTAGGTCTCGGGCTTCCCGCTGTTTTCCTCAGTGCGAGGGAGACAGCGAGAAGTGAGACATCACAGGAGTAGGAGTAGCAGCAGCAGCAGCGTGTGTGTGTGTGTTCTTACCTGATCGTGGGAGATGGCGTCCTTCAGTGAACTTGTGGAGCGCTCCAGCGGCAGCTGATAATCAGGACGTCGGCTGGTTTGAGGAGCAGGTGACGAGACTTGTGGGGATGACTGTGCCCCAGGCTGCTGGGCCCCGGCGCTCTCATCGCGCGGTGTCCAAGGAGGGGGGAGGGGCGGCTTCCTATCTATCATCCCCTGCTGTTTTGTCCTTGGATCTAGGCAGCCCTCTGATGCTCAGCCCTCCAGATAGTGGAGTGAGCAGGCCCGTGCCCCAGGCTGCTAGGCCCCGGCGCTCTCATCGCGCGGTGGCCAGGGAGGGGGGAGGGGCGGCTTCCTATCTATCATCCCCTGCTGTTTTGTCCTTGGATCTAGGCAGCCCTCTGCTGCTCAGCCCTCCGGATAGTGAACAGGCCCGAGGTAGTTACGCCGGGGGTGGTGCCTGCTCGCAGGTCACGGCGTACACGACCCCCAGCGAGACTTAGCCCAGAGGAAATCCCGCGGGTTCGGCGCCGCCGGGGAAGCCCCTCCAGGGTCGCTGCAGGCCGGTCCCCAGGGAGAGCAGCATCCCCTAGGGGGTCCCGGCCTGGCAGAAATCCCCAGCCGCGGCGGTGCTTGGCGGTCAGGGGGGGGTTGGCTCCTGGCTTCCCCAATACCCCCCCCCCATCTAGTGTGGTTCATGATGCGGTGATGTCGGCAGCCCCGCCTGGTGAAGTGCCAATCGGGGCTGGCTGCTGCGAGATCTGAGTCCGGAAGACTGGCGAGTCCGGTGGGATGTGGAGTGCGGTCGGAACTGTGGATACCGCATAACGGGCAGCAAGTGGCTGGCCCTATCAGCGTCGGGGCCAATATGGAGGCCGGCCCTTCGGGACAGTCTGGTCGGGGATCTCAGTGTTCGCATTGTAGGTGCGGGCAGCGGTCGCAGATAACGGGTGACACGGATGAAGGAGACGTGGTTGAGGATCGGCGTGGGCAAGTTCGTCCGGCTGGCGGGATCACAGCGCCTGAGCAGCCAGGTGGGTGCTCATCTTCTTTTCCTACTCTTACTCCGCGCATGTGGGGGGATGCGGCGGGTTCTGGGGCAGTCGTCGGGTCTGCCGGGGGAGGTGGTAGCGGTCTCGATGACATAGTGGGATGTTTGCGTGAGCTGGTTAGCAGATTGGATAGGTCGCAGGCCCCGGTATCGGCGGGGGTGTCCCCGGTTGCGGTTTGGTCGGCGCCGCCGTTGGTAGTGCAGCCGCATGATAGGGTGCAAGTGGGGGGCTCGGCGGGGGCGGTGGCTGTGTCAGTGCAGACAGACGGGGCTCAAGAGGCTGACAGGGTGCGCTTGGATGATAGAGCAAGAGGGGAGGTGTATGTCTGTTTTGAGGGGCCGTTGGGGGCGCATTTAAAACAGGAAGTTCGGGAGCGTATTTGGAAAGACGAATATGTGGAGATATTTTCCCTTCTTCCGTTGGTAAAATGTAATTTGGACAAAGGGAAGAGGGATGAGAGCAAGAAGGAAGAGGAGGAACGTCGGCGTTATCGGCTTATCCCACAAACTTTTGTGAATTGGCTGCAGGCCTTTGCGATCTTGGCTAGTGTGGTGGGGGAAAAGGCGCCGGAAAATTGTTCCGCGCTTTTTTGCTATATGGATGCTATCGGTGAGGCGCATCGGGCTTATGGCGGTATGGCGTGGCTGCGTTATGATGAACAATTTCGGCAGCGGAAGGCGGTTTGGCCCGGCATTAGATGGGATCAGAAGGATATCGCATTATGGTTGAGGGTGACGGCTCCGGTTAAGCCGGGACAGTCCTTTCCAGGGACCGGAGGGTCTGCAGGGCAGGTCGGTCAGTCTGGTCAAGGTTCCGGTTCAAAAATCGGTTTTTGCTGGCAGTTTAACGACGGCCAGTGTAAATTTGGGGCAACGTGTAAGTTCAAGCACGTGTGTTCCCATTGCAGCGGGTCATCTCTTGCGCATCAAGGTGTTTGCGAAAAGGCAAGAAGGGAGGGGGATAAGGGGGTGACGCCGGTGAAGCTGGAAAGGATGGCCCCCTTTCTAGGTAGATACCCGGATAGGGATGGGGCGCAATTGATTGCGGATGGTTTTAGCGTGGGTTTTGTAATTCCTTCTCCTCCTTATGATATTCCAGTGACTCGCCGGAATCTCCGGTCCGCTTACCAGCATGCGGGGGTGGTGACTGAAAAACTTCTTAAAGAAGTGGGTTTGGGTCGCATGGCTGGGCCTTTTGTTGAAACACCGGTGTCGGATCTTGTTGTTTCCCCGCTGGGTGTGGTGCTGAAGCGGGAGCCAAACAAGTTTCGGTTGATTCATCATCTTTCTTTTCCCCGGGGTGCATCGGTTAAAGGAACAGTGTCATCACAAATAATTTTTTTATATGTTAAAGATGTTAGTGCTTTAATAAAAACGTTTATATTCATTTGTGTGTTTGTGTTTTACTGTTTCTTATTTTTACACTTTTTCTTCCCTATGGGGGCTGCCATTTTTTGTTCCATTTCTGTGTGTGTCGATTAACGACACACACAGACATGGAATACGGCAGCCACAGTCCCATAGGGACTGCGAACGGCTCCCGTCCCATTGACTGCCGTGTACGGCGTCTGTGTGGGAACTGCGCATGCGCCGCTCCCACACAGTCCTATTCGTAATTGGCGCCGTCCGGCGCCATTTTCCTGTGGACCGGAAGTCGCGGCCGGACAGTAATATTACTACTTCCGGTCGCGGCTTCCGGACTTGTGCACATAGAACAGCGGCAGCAAACGGAGCGGACGGGCCGCAGGGAGCCGCGGCGGCAGGAGCAGGTAAGAGATTTCTATGTATGTTAGTGTTTGTGTGTGTTTACTACTGTATGTAAACCTACTACACTGTGGGTTACCTCAAAAAATGGCAACACACAGTGTAGGAGGTTAAACCTTTCAAACCCCTCGTTTATCCCGGCGCTAGCCAGGATAAAGGAGGGGGGGATGCTGAGAGCTCACTAGAGCGAGGGCTTTTAACCCAATGTTGCAATGCTGCAATTTTGGGAACTAGCTCCATCTAGTGACCAAAAATGGGTAGTATTATAAATTAGAAAAAATTTATAATATTTCCTGACTCGCGAAAAAAATAAAAAAAATTTGAACAATGTTTAATCACCCACACACTAAATGTTTAATTTTTAAAAAAAAAACATGTTTTTCTGGCAACACATTCCCTTTAACAATGGTATTGATCCGGTATTGTGTTCGGTGGTGTACGCGTCATTTGATAAAGCGGTGACGCTGGTGCAGGAAGCGGGCGCAGGTGCTTTGTTGGCAAAAACCGACATTGAGGCGGCTTTCCGGTTGCTGCCGGTTCATCCCAAGAGTCAACCGTTGTTGGGTTGTTTTTGGGAGGGGAAGTTTTTTGTGGATCGTTGTTTGCCAATGGGCTGTTCCCTGTCTTGCGCCTACTTTGAGGCTTTTAGTTCTTTTTTGGAATGGGTAATTAGGGATGTCGCAGGTGTCAATTCAGTTATTCACTACCTGGATGATTTTTTGTGTGTTGGCCCAGGCAGATCAGCGGTGTGCGCCAATATTTTGTTTGCCTTGCAGAGAGTCATGAAGGAGTTTGGAGTCCCGCTGGCTCCTGACAAAACGGAGGGGCCTGTTACGGTTATTCACTTTTTGGGCATCGAAATTTACTCGGTTTTAATGGAATGCAGGCTTCCGGAGGATAAGTTGGTGGCTCTTCGTTTGGAGGTTCAGACGTCGTGTCGGCTTAAAAAGGTCACCTTACGTAGTCTGCAGTCATTGTTAGGGAAGTTAAACTTTGCATGTCGGATCATGCCTATGGGCAGGGTGTTCAGTAGGCGGTTGGCGGCGGCGACTGCTGGTGTGAGGGCTCCGCATCACTTTGTCAGATTGAGAGGGGAGCATCGGGACGATTTGGAAGTGTGGCATCGGTTTTTGGGACAGTACAACGGCAGGTCCTTGTGGATGGCTGGGGCTTTCGATTTCGTGGATCTGGATTTATTTACGGATGCGGCTGGAGGGGGCGGTTTTGGTGCTTATTGTGGTGGCCAGTGGTGTGCTGGGGGATGGCCGGTTAGTTGGGTGGAAAGCGGTTTGACAAAGAACCTGGCCCTGCTCGAGCTGTTTCCCATCGTGGTCGCTGTGACCATTTGGGGGGACAGGCTCAGGGACAGGAAGATTTGTTTTCACTGCGATAACCTAGGGGTGGTGTTGGCTATCAATAACATCTTGGCGTCTTCTCCTCCGGTGGTTCAACTGTTGCGGCATTTGGTATTGGTTTGTTTGTCATTAAATGCTTGGGTGGTGGCGGTGCATGTGCCGGGGGTTGAAAATTGCGTTGCTGATGCCCTTTCTCGCTCACAGTGGGATCGTTTTCGTCAGCTGGCGCCGGGAGCGGATCGGCATGGTGTGTCCGGATCATCTTTGGGAGTTGGTCTCTCTGCGGCAGGAGCATTGATTGAGCGATCCTTGGCGAGTTCTACGTGGGCAGCGTATAGGGCTGGCTGGGCTCAATGGGAGCTTTGGTTGAGAGGTTTGGGTGACGTCCGGTCAGACCGGGACAGGATGGTGGCCTTATTGTATTGGTTGGGGGATGCGTATGAGTCTGGTGTGTCTGTAGCGAAAGTGAATAAGTTTGTGTCCGCTGTGGCATTTGGCTTGAAATTGCATGGCGAAAAAGACGTTACCAAAGAATTTTTGGCGGTTCAAGCTTTAAAAGGTATTCGCAGGGGAAGAGGGTCGGTAGATCGGCGGCGGCCAGTTTCTTACCGAATTCTTTGCCTATTAGGAACGGCCGTGGAGTTGGTTTGCAGTTCAGCCTTCGAAGTCCGATTGTTTCGCTTGGCTTTTTCATTAGCCTTTTTTGGGGCTTTTAGAGTGGGTGAATTGGTGTCACCAAGTGGGTTGCGCACGGGGGGACTGAGTCAAGAGGATGTGGAGTTGTTTGCCGATAGAGTGGAGATATTGCTGCGCAGGTCAAAAACACACGGCGGGTAAGGGGACGCGAATTGTGTTATTTGCCATCAGGGGCTCGGCGGTGTGTCCGGTACAGTGTATGTCTGCTTTTGGGGTACAGGTGGGGGTAATGGGGGTTCCGTTACTGCGGCATGAAGACGGGTCCTTTTTATCCAGGTTTCAATTTGGGGCAGTGTTTAAACGCTGTTTGCTGGCAATTGGGTTGCAGTCAGCTGAGTATTCTTCCCATTCGTTTCGTATTGGCGGTGCGATGGGGGTTGGATGAGGCTGGGGTCAGGCGTATCGGGAGATGGGAGTCTAACCGTTTTCGATCTTATGTGCGGCCTCACTTGCTGTCAGACTGTTAAGAAGCTGCTGGGAGGTATGTGGTGCTGGTGGAAGATGGAGTGTGATTGGGATTTGTAAGAAGTGTGTGTTATTTCTTTCACAGGTTCGCGTCCTTTGCTGGTGTGGATCCTGGGGCACTCCTTTGTGTACTGGGGCGCATTATGGGCGGAGGTTCGCCCGGATGGTCGTCGACTAAGGATTCCGCGGGAGGATGCTATCCTGCATTGGCTGGGTTTTCGGGGAATGGTTTGGTCAAGGGTACTACCGGAATTCCAGGTGTATACGCAGCTAGACCGGGTTCCCGAAATTTTAGTTTTACATGTTGGGGGGAATGATTTGAGTGTTCGCCCTTTTCGAGATTTGGTGAGGGATATTAAGCACGACTTGTTGTGTTTATGGGCATTACACCCGGGCCTGATTATAGTATGGTCAGATATTGTACCAAGAAAGACATGGCGCTTGGCCCGATCCGTGGAGAGACTTAAGGCCAGAATAAAAGTAAACAGGGCTGTGTCGGCATTTGTGGCAAGAAATGGAGGTGTTGTGGTCAGGCATAGGGATCTGGAAGCGGGGGTAGGTTGTTATTGGAGACAGGATGGGGTGCATTTGAATGAGGTGGGGATGGATTTGTGGAGTTTGGCCCTAGCAGACGGGATTGAAAGAGGTGTGTTGGTGTGGAGGAGCTCACGGCCTTGAGGCGGTCAAGGTCCATGTCGCAGTGGCGGAGGGAGTCCTTGAGGTTGGTCAGTAAAACTGGTGGGGGGGTCGCATCAGGGGTATGCGTCCCCCAAAAATAGGTGGAAGGCTTCTTAGGGTGTTACCCCTTTGAAGTGCTTTATGGAAAAGCCATCTGCAAGAAGGTGCCTTCGAGCCGGTTTACGGCTGGAGGTAAAACAAGTGGTGGTGGCAGATGGCTACGTTTTTTATAAGTCGTGGTAACCTCAAGGGCTTCCCCTGGTCAATTATAAGGTGTTATTTATATTGACCCTGTTAAGGGTTTGGTATGTGTATTCTGGTAGAATTTCCAATGTTTGGGAATTCTAAGTTATTTAAAGTTTGGGTTATAAAATTTTCTAATTTTCTAAAATTTATAATAAACGGCTGCTGTGGCCATTAAAATCCAACCTGGTGTCGTGTGTTATTATTCTGAAAGGGTAAGGAATAATTAAGGATCACTTGACTCTACTTATCCAAGTCAAGAAGCGGCCGTACTGCCGACTGCAAGGAGTGAGGGGAGGCCGACATGACAGGAGGGAACAGGTGAGGAAAGGGTTAAGGTTACGTGCAGGGAATGAAGGGGAGGGGATTGGAAGGGAGGAGGGAGGGGGAGTAGGTCTCGGGCTTCCCGCTGTTTTCCTCAGTGCGAGGGAGACAGCGAGAAGTGAGACATCACAAGAGTCCCGCCCACCCGCCCTTTTTTATTTTACAGATTTTGGAAGGAGAAGTGTGGGTATTGAATGGTGGTTATTGCCTGGTGTAATTGGTGGTGTTTGCATTGTCACGGTGGCTGGCGGGGGGAGTCCTTGAGGTTGGTCAGTAAAACTGGTGGGGGGGGTCGCATCAGGGGTATGCGTCCCCCAAAAATAGGTGGAAGGCTTCTTAGGGTGTTACCCCTTTGAAGTGCTTTATGGAAAAGCCATCTGCAAGAAGGTGCCTTCGAGCCGGTTTACGGCTGGAGGTAAAACAAGTGGTGGTGGCAGATGGCTACGTTTTTTATAAGTCGTGGTAACCTCAAGGGCTTCCCCTGGTCAATTATAAGGTGTTATTTATATTGACCCTGTTAAGGGTTTGGTATGTGTATTCTGGTAGAATTTCCAATGTTTGGGAATTCTAAGTTATTTAAAGTTTGGGTTATAAAATTTTCTAATTTTATAAAATTTATAATAAACGGCTGCTGTGGCCATTAAAATCCAACCTGGTGTCGTGTGTTATTATTCTGAAAGGGTAAGGAATAATTATGGATCACTCGACTCTACTTATCCAAGTCATGCCACGGAATCTGAACCAACCCTGCGGCAGGTCTCTGAACAACGTCTAGCAGCGATGGCTGCTAGCAATACTTCCCTTATAGGCAAAATTGATGAAGTTAAATTAGATCCGGGACTGTTGCACCAAGATTTGTATAACTTTCAAGACTGGGTCAAAGAAGCTGAAAATTGAATCTCTTCATTAGAGGATGCGGTGGCGCCTTTGCCGGAACGGGTTTCTAATCTGGAAAGGAAGGTTGATCTCTGGCATCAGAAATGTGACAACATGGAGAACAGACTTATTCGTAACAACAATTGAATCCTGGGATTTCCGGGACGTGCGGAAGGCACAAACCCAGCTGAGTATCTAGAAAATTGCCTCAAAGGCACATCCCCAGAATCTCCCTTCTCCACAGGTTTTGCAGTAGAAAGGGCCCATCGGGTACCTGCCCGGAGTCCCCCACATGGAGCTCCACCTTGATTTTTGCTAGCCGGGATGTTAAATGGAAAGATCGTGATCTCGTTCTACAATTCGCACAAAGGAAACAAGAAATGTGATTTTTAAGTGTATTAATTTTAATATTTCCGGATTTCTCTGCAGAGCTGCAAAAAAAAGAGCGCTACTTTCATTTCTGCCAAGCGGAAATTGCGGGTGGCTAATGTACCGTACTGCGTGGCCTATCCTGCGTGACTCCGGGTGGTTGACGGAGATAAAGTCCTGATTTTTCAAGATCCGGCTGAGGCGGAAGATTGGTTCTAATGTCACCCTCCCATTGGTGGGCAATGAACTGCTAAAATATGTCTTGACTCATGCCTTGACTTTTAACTATTTCATGCCATAGTACCATATGCCTTGCCATTTGATTGGCCTATTTATCTTTCTTCTTTCTTTTGGTATGACTGCTTTATATCTATGCTATCTATATCCCGGAGCCTGGTACAATACTCCAGGAGATAACTGCCCGATAGGCAGCAAGTTTACTATCTAGTAATTGCTACTACAATGCACATATAGCTGTTACCAATGTTGGTGGATACATGGCTGCCTTTGCATGAACCCTACAACATACTCATGTTTTGACTTTATTATCTATAGGACCATTCTCCCTACAGTTGGAAGTTCTTGGGATTACAGCGATCCCTGTCCCTAAGTTGAGATGACCCAATAGTTAATATTTGACATTTGCTGATGTACTGTATTCCACATTTCTAATTATGTCAGTAGATCTGTAAAGGCAAGGTTGTTAGTACATAGAAGTACATTATCTTTTATATTTTGCCTGCTACTAGAAGTCACGAGAGAGTTGTATTTTGCTTGTGAAGCAATTTCCACCTTTTATTTCACAAGTAACCCCATTACCTTGCCACAAGTTACTATACGAGTTATAGGTTTCTAGCTGTATTAATATTTTCCAGTTTTATAATTCAATGCACGTGTGATATCGCAATGCACACCCGAATATCCCAAAAACGCATTAGGAGCTCTTGGGCATGTATAGGTTTTGGAGTCTTGATAATGGTTTTTCTTGTACACATTGAGTTAAGTGGGTATGAGGGAATACCTAATTTCTACTATCCTGATACTTCTAGTACTCTCCATATGGATGGCTAACTTAAAGTTTGTCAGTTGGAATATCGGGGGACTGGGTCAACCGAGGAAACGAATCGCTGTTTTCTCCCATCTAAGGGCTTGTCCACGCATAATGGAATTGCTGCAGAAATTTTCTGCAGCAGTTATGTGGAAAGTAGCAGACTTTCCGCCGCGGCAAAAAACACCATGTCTTGCGTTTTTGACTGCAGAAAATGGTGCGTATTTACCTGCGTTTTTCACAATGTTGAGAGAGGTGACATCTTCTCTGAAACACAATTCCGTGCACTTTCCGCAGCAGAAATTGACATGCTGTGGTCCGAAAAACATGCACTGCAGGTCAATTTCTGGTTGGAATTTTTACGCCGCATGTGGATGAGATTTGTTAAATCTCACCCACTTTGCTGCTACTGTATTCTGCTGCGTATTTTCTGTCCAATTCCGGAATACACGCAGCAATTCTGCTACATGTGGACAAGCCCTTAGGCATTTATCGCCACATATTATATGCTTACCCACCTAACAGCAACCTGGAGCTGATGTAGATCAGGATGGGGGGGGGGGGGGGTACATCCCTTTTGGTTAAAACTCGTAGGTGAGCAGGACAGAATACCTGACCGATTACAAACCTTTATAAAATCAAATACCAGTACAGCCAATCCCTTTATAGTCTGGGAGACACTTAAACCATATCTCCAAGGATGCCTTAGGTCATCTATCTCCTTCATTAAAAGGGAGTCTGCGGGACACGATGAGAGGCTGGCACAAGAATGTATGAATAGGGAAAAATTATTTGTATTCGATCCCAATGACACCAAAAAGGACATGACAGGTTACAGCGAGATTATGCTTTGCTCTGCTGTAAGTACCACAGAAACGTTCCCATAGTGTCGGGATTGTGAATAGACATCCCGTCGTGTCTGGAAGGAATGTCTATTCACTGTCTAAACACTTCAGTAACGTTAATGTGTCAGTATAAGGCAGCACATAGTCAACAACGTAGTGTCACTATGCGCTGACTAAATGAATGGAGAAAAGTGCATGACGCTGATTGGTCAGCGTCATACACTCCTCTGTACAACGCCCACTTGGTCTAAAGTAAAAACACGCCCAGTTGGGCATTAAGAAACTAATTAGAATAAAGCTAAAATCGCTCCTAACGTGGTGAAAATACATAGTTTTTCTAAATAAAAAGCACTGTTGTCACCTACATTACAGCGCCCATCTCCTTATGTAGGAGATAGGGCACTTATAATGTGGTGACAGAGCCTCTCTAATTCTGTAGAAGCCTTCGTTAATCCACCACCGAAAAGCCATCAGCTGAAGAAAATCGGGGTTATAACAAATAGTGGTTAGCGGTGCATGAGGATAGATAAATTTATGTACTTTCAATCGAGTGTCCCACAGAGCCAGCATCTGCGAAAGGACAGGAGCCAGTATAGTAGGCCTATTCCGAGGTCAAAGCCAGAGAATTGTTTCAAGGGGTATAGGGTGGCGTACATTTGCTTCAATCTGTACCCATTGGGAGAAATGGGGACGTAGATGTCTGCCATTTGTGCTAGACGTGCAGCATGGAAATAGTGTAGAAGGTGTGGTACTCCCAGTCCCCCATAGATCCGCGGGGTATACATTGTTCTTTTCATTCTGTAACCTTTATTGCCCCATATGAAGTACATAATACGCGATTGTAGAGCCAATATATCTTTTGGTAATAATTCCTATAGGTAAGGTTCAAAAAATATATAAGATTTTAGGCAACAAAGTCATAAACATTTTTATTGCAGCTATTGTGCCAAACCAAGACAGCGAGTAATGCGATCACGATTGTGAGGATGGGTTCACATGACCTATTTTCAGACGTAAATGAGGCGCTTTACGCCTCGATTTACGTCTGAAAATACGGCTCCAATACGTCGGCAAACATCTGCCCATTCATTTGAATGGGTTTGCCGATGTACTGTGCCGACGACCTATCATTTACGCGTCGCTGTAAAGCGACAACGCGTAAAAAAGACGGCTCGTCAAAAGAAGTGCAGGACACCTCTTGAGACGTAATTTGAGACGTTTTTCATTGATTCCAATGAAGAACAGCTCCAAATTACGGCCGTAATTGACGCCTCACAAAACGCCAGTACATTCAATTACGTCTGAAATTACAGAGCTGTTTTTCTCCTGAAATTACGGAGAAGTTTTCAGACGTAAATGCAGTTATCGTGTGCTCATACCCTAAGTCTGCCTCCAACTGTCTAAGGCTTCCTTCACATCTATGCCAGGGCTCCGTTCCGTCGGAATGGAGCCCTGACTGACAAAATTGAGTTCAAAGAGTTTTATTAATCTATCCGGTAAACCCAAATTCAACGCCACAGATCTATGGTTATTTACTATCAACCCAGACAACTTACTGAAGTGGTTTAAAGTTTGGAATAAATTGGGTAATGAGGTGAGAGGAGATGATGTAGACATCAGGATGTCATCCGCAAATAGCGCGCGTTTATGTTCATTTGGACCCACCGCAATGCCCTTTTTATGTTTTGGTTCTGTCTAATAAGGTTCGCCAGCGGTTCGATCGCTATTGCGAAGAGGGTTGAGTTCCTCTTTTAATATGGAATGAGTCTTCTAGAAATCCTTTGGCACATATTTGTGCTTTGGGGGAAGAGTACAATCCCCATAACAGGTTAAAAAAGAGAGTGAATCAAAGGCCTTCTGGAGATCAAGACCCAACATACCCTGGCGGGGACCTTTCCCATCCCATCCGGAATGCGCTGCTGTAATGATGTCTATCGCTCGTCTGGTCTGATCACATGTTTGTCTATGTGGGATAAAACCGGCTTGGTCTTTGTGTGTATAAGCCAATAAAAGTATTCAAACGTGTTGCCAGTGTTTTCGTCATTATTTTAAGGTCCAGATTGACAAGCGAAATGGGCCTGTAGTTGGCTACATCCGTATGAGCTTTATGAGGTTTGGGAATAACGTGTATATAGGCCATATTGGCTGCGTGTGGAACAGGGATACCCTCTCTGAAAGCGTTAAAAATGCTTGTCGAATGGGGCTTTAGGGTGTCTCTATATTTTTTATAATAAGCTGAGGTAAAGCCATCTGGCCCGGGGGCCTTGTTAGGGGGGAGGGATGTGATTGCCTTGTTTATTTCTTCCTGTGTAAACGCAGAGTACAGTTAATCTTTCTCAGATTGCGTTAAATGTTTCGGGACTGCATGTAGGAGGAAAGAGTGTGTGTTAGATTCTGTAAAAAAAATGGGGTGTATCGTATAGTCTGTAATAGAAGAAGTGAAATTCGGTCAGGATCTTTTGTGGGTTTTGGGATAGGGACCAATCACATAACCTCAGTTTAGGTGTGGTCGTGTTGTATAACCTAGGTGAGAGACATCGAGCTAGTAGAGTGCCGGGTTTATGTCCTTGAGAAAAAAAGCGATGACGGGACCATCTTAGACTCTTTTTGACCCAGCTTAAGATCAGTTCTAGCCACCTCAAGTTTCCGCCTAGTCTCGGCAGTCTGAGTTTTTTTATATTGTCTAGTGTGTGTGTCCACGGATTCCTTAGCCTCTTGTCTTCTCCTCAGTACTTGGGGGGCAGGTTAAGGCAGCAACAGTTGTGTTGCGTGGTGGGGAGGCCCGGCAGGTGTGCAGAGGAGGGTGAAGATGTCGGGGGTCAGAAGGGTTTGAGTCCGGAGAGCCTTCTGGTGCTGTACTCGCTTCTCTAGCGGCTTCTTCCTCCAGCGCCCCTCTCGCCATAATGAGAAGCCACTGCTGTGGTTCGGGGCGAATATCGATTTTCAGGATCCTGAACAAAATCAGAATCACGCTTCAATGAAAGGGTTGGGCAATTAATCGAATTAATACGATTAATTCGCCCTAAGTGGAACCCATCTCCTATGAAATGTGGTACCCAACAGGGATGCTCACTTTCCCCCATCCTTTTTGTACTCTGCATAGAGCCCCTCGCTATGCTGACTTGCTCAAATGATAGCATAAAAGGAATTTAGGTTGCAGACATAGAACATAAACACTGCCTATTTACAGATATCTTCCTCACTGTAACCCAGCCTCACACCTCTCTTCCTAATCTGCTAAAAGTTTTGGACAAATTTTCTATTAACTCTGGCCTAACTATTAATGAATCCAAATCTCTATCCCTTAAAATTTCTCTCTAATGGCACTGTCTCTTTTGCGCCAGCACTTTCCATCTGATTGGTCCTCCACTCACATTGAGTAACTAGGCGTTAAAATTATACCTATGTATTCCTGGCTATTCGCTGCCAACGACACTCCCCTCATCCAGTCCTTTACTGTTTAATTCTTGAGAGATGGCGTACCTTGCCACTAACCTGGTGTCACGGCTATGTGGACCCACTAGGCCGCTCAGCCGTAGCGGAGTAGCATCTGGCCAAACAAAAGTTAATAACAGTCCCTAGAACATGAGTACCTGGATAGATGATTTGGCAGACCGTAGGCATAGTAGACACTTGGCACAGACTACGTTTGGCACGACTCCGACACTAGATATTGCACTGGATCAAACACAATGGATACAGGATATAAATTTAGTTTTTTTGATGTGGAAACCGCGTCGGAATCCGCACCAAAAAAACGGGCGAAACCTTTTTCCGCTCACAAGAAATCAAAGTGGCGTGCTCTTGCCACTGTTCTACCACTGAAGAAATTTTGAGGCATTTTTTTTTCTGCCAGACAAAAAAACACGCTGTGTGAACTCCCCCTAAAGAATTTGGAAAAAGAAAAAACTATATTCCTTGTGAATAATAAACTGGTGAATAGAAACCCAACTTTAGCCCTGAATAAGAAACAACAAATAAGCGTTTGGATATATCCGTGGGGTCCAGAGTTCAGGCAGTCACTGACTACATCCAAGTATTTAAAGGGGTTTTCCAGAACCAAACAATCCAATCCAGTTAAACTAACCAATGGCAAACAAATCTTTTTGCAATATACTTACGTTTGATCCGATGTTCCTAGCGGCATATCAAATCTTCTGTCACGTGACCCCTCGCTAACCTGAAATCCAAACTTCCTCCTCCGCCCCGTCCATGAGCTCTAACTTCCGTTTTCCTGTTGTCTGAGTGTACGGTCACGTCATAAATGACATAACTGGTCACTGTCGTTAGGAGTTGTACAATGTACTAATCCTCCTATTCAGAACATGCGTGGTTGATACACACTCAGTGTCCAACATGCATGCTCTGTTATCGGTCGGCGCTCTGAATCATGGGATTTGTGGTCTTGATTCTGTACAGGAAACGGCCAGTCACAACAAACTTGCGATGTAAACACACAGGAGAATAACCTCGGATTGGGGGGGGGGGGGGGCGTATAACTAAGAAAATTAGACATATAAACAGGTGGGGAACATAGGGTTAACAGATGTAAAGATTTATTAAATTAAAAAAAATCATGTCGAAAACCCCTTTAACCGTAATCCTTATATTTATAATTGTTCGTTTGTCAAATTACTTTTGAGACTGTGAAATTTGAGGAACTATGTTGGCTAAACTTTAATGCTCTGACATTATCCGCATAGCTTAAAGAGGCTCTGTCACCAGATTTTGCAACCGCTATCTGCTATTGCAGCAGATCGGCGCTGCAATGTAGATTACAGTAACGTTTTTATTTTTAAAAAACGAGCATTTTTGGCCAAGTTATGACCATTTTCGTATTTATGCAAATGAGGCTTGCAAAAGTCCAAGTGGGTGTGTTTAAAAGTAAAAGTCCAAGTGGGCGTGTATTATGTGCGTACATCGGGGCGTGTTTACTACTTTTACTAGCTGGGCGTTGTGTATAGAAGTATCATCCACTTCTCTTCACAACGCCCAGCTTCTGGCAGTGCAGACACAGCCGTGTTCTCCAGAGATCACGCTGTGACGTCACTCACTTCCTGCCCCAGGTCCTGCATCGTGTCAGACGAGCGAGGACACATCGGCACCAGAGGCTGAAGTTGATTCTGCAGCAGCATCGGCGTTTGCAGGTAAGTCGATGTAGCTACTTACCTGCAAATGCTGATGCTGCTGCAGAATCAACTGTAGCCTCTGGTGCCGACACGATGCAGGACCTGTGAGTGACGTCACAGATCTGCACTGCCAGAAGCTGGGCGTTGTGAAGAGAAGTGGATGATACTTCTCATCAGAGCGCCCAGCTAGTAAAAGTAGTAAACACGCCCCGATGTACGTACATAATACACGCCCAGTTGTACTTTTGCAAGCCTCATTTGCATAAATACGAAAATGGTCATAACTTGGCCAAAAATGCTCGTTTTTTAAAAATAAAAACGTTACTGTAATCTACATTGCAGCGCCGATCTGCTGCAATAGCAGATAGGGGTTGCAAAATCTGGTGACAGAGCCTCTTTAATAACACCAGTCTAGAAGCTCTTTAGGTTTGACATCATCACATAAAAGTTCCATTGGCAAGGTTTCCAAAAGTTATTGTTACTGTTCTGTTTCTGTTCAACTACGGGTTGTCTGGTAACCTTCATATTTTGTATTACTGACGGTCTCTTAATGCATTTCAGTCACACAAGCTACCTATGTCAATATTGCTGCACCAGCCACAATATCTCTATAATTGGGAATCCTTCACTCTTATATGCATTGTTGTATAGCGATTTCGACCTTTTACACTTTTGTACAACTCTTTGATTTTGTATAATTTCTTGTACTATTTTCCTAAATTTCAATTAATAATTTGGTGAAATTCTTTGGAGGAAATATGTCAAATATTTACAAAAATGTGTGCATTTTACAAATCACTAAATGAAAACTAAATATGGAGGCACCCAAGTCAGGTTTTGGTGGGGTTTAAACATTCGTGTGACTGTGGCAGGAGTTTTCTTATTCACTTTTATTGAAGGATGAAGTTCACGCAATACGGTTCTCTTGTGGTTTTCACTTAGGATTTTAGCACTTTTGCTTCCGTATTATGGCCGTAAGACCCGGACCCTCGGAATGTTAGATGTGCGGGGTGTTGCCTTCATGTTGCTTGGCTGTCATCTCATCTATCACATATCTACATTACAGATATATGATATTGTTACAGATATATGTATATGAACCCGTTAACTTATATTGAGTTTTGTTTTTGTTTTGTTTTTTCCACGTTTCAGTAGTTGTGCAACAGTTAGTATTTTTCCATTGCCAACTTCCAGATCCAAGGTTTTTTTTAAATTTTATTTCAAGTAAAACATTGCTCTGAGCAGAGACACACGATAGGGGGTTGTCGAGGCTGTCTCTTCAGATCAGGAGGCTAAGCCATGAAATCTGTTTGGGGTGAGTTTTAATCACATATTACGTGCCTTAAAGGAACAGTGTCATCACAAATTATTTTTTTATATGTTAAAGATGTTAGTGCTTTATTAAAAATGTTTATATTCATTTGTGTGTTTTGTGTTTTACTTCTTATTTTTACACTTTTTTCTTCCCTATGGGGGCTGCCATTTTTTGTTCCATTTCTGTCTGTGTCGATTAATGACACATACAGACATGGAATACGGCAGCCACAGTCCCATAGGGACTGCGAACGGCTCCCGTCCCATTGACTTCAGTGTACGGCGTCTGTGTGGGAACTGCGCATGCGCCGCTCCCACACAGTCCAATTCGAAATTGGCGCCGTCCGGCGCCATTTTCCTGTGGACCGGAAGTCGCGGCCGGACAGTAATATTACTACTTCCGGTCGCGGCTTCCGGATTTGTGCACTTGGACCAGCGGCAGCAAACGGAGCGGACGGGCCGGAGGTAGCCGCGGCGGCAGGAGCAGGTAAGAGATTTCAATGTATGTTCGTGTTTGTGTGTGTTTACTACTGTATGTAAACCTACTACACTGTGTGTTAGCTCAAAAAATGGCGACACACAGTGTAGGAGGTTACACCGTTCAAACCCCTCGTTTATCCCGGCACTAGCCAGGATAAAGGAGGGGGGGATGCTGAGAGCTCACTAGAGCGAGGGCTTTTTACCCAATTTTGCAAAGCTGCAATTTTGGGAAGAGCTCCATCTAGTGACCAAAAATGGGTAGTATTATAAATTAGAATTAATTTATAATATTTCCTGACTCGTGAAAAAAAAAAAAAAAATTTGAACAATGTTTAATCACCCACACACTAAATGTTTAATTTAAAAAAAAAAAAACCATGTTTTTCTGGCAACACATTCCCTTTAACAAATAGTTCTCTGTTCAATGAGCCATTCATGCAGACAGTGTAAGGCCTCATGTACACGGCTGTATCCGTCTCACGTTGTATATACTCGGGCACACTTAGAGGTGCATTGAGCCTTGGTGTACCTCCGTATGTTTTCGACAAAAATAATAAATTTAAAAAATTGTATCATGCTTTATCAGATGCTGTACGGAGCGTTGCTTCTATGGGAAAAGATTTACTACAAGCGATCACATAGTGGCACATGGAGTACTGTCTGCTCGGTGCTGCAAGGGAGTCGCTGTAAAGCCTCCTGCACGTGGATCTGCTGTGTGCAAAAGGCCGGAAGCTGAAGTCACACAACCCTGTTGTAGCATGTCCATCCCTCCCCACAAAACTCCTATCGTGGCTAAAAGGTAAGAGGGGGAACCATTATGTAATGGCCTACAATAAATGAAGCAGTAACCAGGATGTGTGTACCATGGCAAACATGCCCCCAACCCCCAATAGTAGCAGTAAGACCCCTCCTCCGGTTCCACCAGAGGTAGCAGGAGGGCTCCCCCTCTTACCCGTAGTAGTAGCAGCAGGGTCCTCCAAACCCGCAGAAGCGCCAGCCCTGCCCTCTAAGACCTAATATTAGTAGCAGCCACAGTATGGCATCCACCTTTACCCCAGTGCTAGTAGAGGCAGGGTCTCTCCTACACCCCCTCCAGAGACCGCAGTGCTTGCCTGTATATATTTACCTTTCGCACTCTCCTTTTTGATGTGCCTCCGGCTGGACAGCGGCTGCAAGCAGCAACCTATTCGTGTATCTATCCTTTTATATAGCAGTTAAAGGGGTTGTCCGAGATAACACAATATTTTTAATAACACCATTAAATCATTTAAGTTAAAAAAATAAATACATTTGTAATATACTTAAGTTTTCCAAAGTGGCCCCGTTTCCAGATCCTGCCGTCGGGAACTTGATTGTTGACGTCTCTCTCTGCTCCGGCTCTGCTGCTTTGTTGATCTTGAATTCTTGCCGGGTACACGACACGTCACTTGTGACGTGGTGTGTATCGGCTTGTTCTATTGTAACGCGCATGCGCGGCCCCTGCTGTTATCTCGAGAACAGCAGGGACTGCGAGAACAGCAGTGACAGCGCATGCGCGTTACTGCATGTGAAGCAGAAGAAGCCGATCTACCCCACGTGACAAGTGACGTGTCGTGTACCATCCGAGGTCTCGCTGGTGCGAGACCATGTGATCAGGATACGACACGACAGTGGAGGCGGCTGAAAAGGTGACGTCAGAGCTCAAGTGACCAGAAGGAAGAAGCAGCCAGAGCGGAGAACAGAAGCAAGATTGCACAGGTAAGTATATTATGCAATTTTTAATATGTGTAATGTATTTCTATCTGTACTTAAAAAAAAAAAATCTCGGACAACCCCTTTAATACCTTGACCCAAGTGCTTGATCTATACTTCCTGAAAAATTGATTGGACGAGGTTTATTTTTTATTTTTTGGCCAATATTTTTCAGATGCAATAGATTTTTTTATGGAGCCATCCCCCCAATTTAGTAGTCTTGAGTGGCCAATAACCACCTGGTATGTTGTGGCTCAATGACCATGTGTCTGAGCAATGGGTCATTCATGGGCCGGACTTTACGGTCTATGGCCGTGTAGCTCTGAGATTGAAATTTTCATAGTATTTCTCAGTTGCAATGGCAGCTGTTTCCATAAGGGAAAACATGAGGAATGCAAATAACCCAAACAAAATAATCCCTCATAACTGGTAAAAACAAAACATTCGACAAATCTGCTTCCAGGGTAGAAAGACCGAATCTTGCGTGGAAAGTCTCTGATTTATAATGACCTTCCTATTTTAGCTTCAGGATGCAGAGTAATTGACTGTGAACGACTACATTTAATAAATGAATTTGCCTTTGATGCCTCATTAGCTGGAGTTCCCAGTTACCTGGCATTGTGGCACTGTCATAATTTACTGCCGAGATTTTTTCAACATTTTGTTCAAATATAAATTTTAATGACCGTTTTAAGCTTGGACTCCAGCAATGTTCCACTAGAGATAAGTCTTGTGCAATCGCCATTTTTTTTTTTTGTTGTAAACAGCAAATGTGCGACAACAGTAGAACAGTGGGAATGTGCTGTAGTAATAGGTTATAAAGGCCGTATACTAGGAGACCTGTTTTTATTTTGCCACCATTTCCTGAACAGACAGAAAATGTACTCCACTCAGATTGGGCACTTTCTTTTAACAAGCACTCGTTCTGCGAGGGAAAAACATTCTGACTAATAAAGCAGTGGCTGTAAACTTGTACTGCACTAGGGCCCTGTCCTAAGGTGAGGCCTACACACACAGCAAGGGTATGGTTTGTGATTTTAATGGAAATGTTTGCAAAGCTTCTGTAAATACAGTGGCACATTTTTGTATGAACCAACACCCCAGCGGTGCCAGTTTTACCTCATAATAACTAATATATACACTCCTCAACCGTGAAATTGCAACACCAAGGAAACATTTTGAAATTGTGGAAATCACCGCATCGATAGACCTATTAATGATAAAAAAAATGGAAACAAAATATTCCAAACATCTCGACTTATTCAGTATCGAGTAGAAGCCACACGCAGAAATACACGCACTTAAACGCCTTGGCGTGTGATCAATGAAGTTATTAACTCTTTCAGGACTAAGGTAATTTTGGCCATTGAGGGACCGGCCCCATTTTTTAAAATCTAACCTGTCATTTTATGTGGCAATAACTCTGGAATGCTTTTGCCTATCCAAGCGATTCTGAGATTGTTTTCTCGTGACATATTTTACTTTGTTAGTGGAAAAATTTGGTCACTAAATTCATAGCTTATTTGTGAAAAATACCAAAATGTAAAGAAAATTTGGAAAAATTATAATTTTTCTAATTTTTAATGTATCTACTTGTAAAACGGATAGTAATACCACACAAAATTGTTGCTAATTAACATCCCCCATATGTCTACTTTATATTTGCATTGTTTTTGAACATTATTTTATTTTTCTAGGACGTTACAAGGCTTAGAACTTTAGCAGCAATTTCTCACATTTTCCAGAAAATGTCAAAAAAGCCTATTTTTTTTCAAGGACTGGTTCAGTTCTGAAGTGGCTTTGAGGGCCTTATGTACTAGATAGACCCCATAAATCACCCCATTTTAAAAACTGCATCCCTCAAAGTATTCGAAACAGCATTCAGAAATTTCTTAACCCTTTAGGCGTTTCACAGGAAATAAAGCAAAGTAGAGGTGTTATTTACAAATTTCACTTTTTTTGCCGAAATTCATTTGTAATAAAAAAAATTCTGTAACACAGAAGGTTTTTACCAGAGAAACGCAACTCAATATTTATTGCCCAGATTCTGCAGTTTTTAGTAATATCCCACATGTGGCTCTAGTGTGGTAATGGACTGAAGCACCGGCCTCCGAAGCAAAGGAGCACCTAGTGGATTTTGGGGGTCTCCTTTTTTAGAAGATATTTTAGGCACCATGTCCGGTTTGAAGAGGTCTTGTGGTGCCAAAACAGTGGAAACTCCTCAAAAGTGGTTTTGGAAACTACACACCTCAAGGACTTTTTTCTAGGGGTATAGTTAGCATCTTGACCCGACAGGTCTTCTGCTATATTTATTGGAGTTTGTCTGTGAAAATGCAAATCTACTTTTTTTTCGGGAAAAATATAAACACATTTTTTTTTACAAGGAATAAAGAATAAAAAGCACCCCAAAACTTGTAAAGCTATTTCTCCCGATTTACGGAAATACCCCATATGTGGCAATACACTGCTGTTTGGACCCACGGCAGAGCTCAGAAGGGAAGGAGCGGCATTTGGATTTTGGAGCGCAGATTTTGCTTGGTAATAGTTCTGTTTGGGGTTTTGCTGGTATTTCAGTTTATAATGTAGGGTATATGTAAGCTGGGCAAAGTACATCAGGGCATAATAATAGGGTATAATAATGGGGTAAATAAAAATTCGTAGATATATGGCCAGTGTCGCACTGATAAATGGTGTTCAATCTTATCCGCTTTTGGAACGCTCTGCACAATTTCTGTCGCTATATTCCAGAACTTTTTATTTTTTCTCCACCGTGCGAGGGCTTATTTGTTACGTTACAATCTGTAGTTTTCATTGGTACAATTTTAGGATACATGTGATTTATTTATTTTTTTATCACTTTTTATTCAATTTTTTTATTTTTTTTGGGCAAAGTGACAAAAAAAAAGAAATTTAGACAATGGTTTTTTGGCTTTTTTTTTTTTTTTTTTACAGTGTTCACCGTGCGCTTTAAATTACATTTTATTTTATTCTGTGGGTCGGTACGGTACGATTACGGCGATACCATATGTATATAGGTTTTTTTATGTTTTGTGGCATTTGCGCAATAAAATCACTTTTCTATCTATTTTTTTGTGTCCCCATATTCTGAGAGCCATAATTTTGTAATTTTTTAGTCAAAGAAGCTGTGTAAGCGCTTGTTTTTTGCGGGACGGGTTGTAGTTTTTATTGGTATTATTTTGGGGTACATGCGACTTTTTGATCACTTTTTATATATATTTTGGGAGGGATGATGGCCAAAAAAATTGATTCTGGCATTGTTTTTTTAATTATTTTTTGCGGTGTTCACCGTGCGGGAAAAAAAATATATTATAGTTTGGGTTGTTACGAACGCGGTGATACCAAATATGTGTACTTTTTTAACGGTTTAATTTTTTTCCTATAATACAAGACTTATAGGGAAAAAAAACATTTTTTGTAACTTATAACTTCTTTTTACACTTTTATAAAACATTTTTATTTTACTTTTTACTTTGTTTTACTTGAAGACCTGCAGCACTGAAAGCTGCTATGATACATTACACTACCTAGGTAGTGTAATGTATTATAATCTGTCAGTGTCATTGGCTTCTGTGAATGGCAGACCGGAGGCCTTTGTATGGACTCCGGTTTTGCCATGCAACCAACGGCAGCACCCGCAATCGGTCCCCGGTAAAGTTTGTTGTAGCAACAAACTTTCCAGTTTGTTGCTACAACAAACTTTCCCTGCGATCACATGATCGGGACCTGAACCAATCAGGTCCCGGTCCTGTCTCCGGGACCAGAGGCAGGGGTTGACAGCGTCATCCGGGTGTCACCGCTACTCTGAGACACCCGGATCGCGCTCCTAACACCCACTGTGAATTCACGTCGGCGCTGCACAGAGCCCAGCATGCGCCGACGTGAATTTACTGTGGGCGGTCGGGAAGCGGTTAATAACGGTGATCATATTCTCTGTAGCCAAACCAATCAGTTCGGCTATCCGATAACAGGTTCCTGGGGAGACGGGGACACACACCGCCGGCCTCAAAGCGCTCACCCCAGCGCTATGCCGGCAGAAGCAAAGGTCTGCAGATTCACGTCTGATCTGCACGGGGTATATGCGGATAGGACGTGAATCTACAGATTGTCGGCATGAAAGGGTTAATGGTTGTCTGAGGAATGTTAAGCCACGCTGAATGCACTTGGGCACGCAAATCATTAAGATTAGCTGCTGACAGGTCCCTTTGCAATTGCCAACCAATGAATTCCCAGATGTGCTAGATTGGAGACCAGTCCGGAGGCGCTGCAGGCCATGGTAGCATGTTTAGGCCACGCAGGCTGCTCACAGTAGCATGAGCAGCATGTGGCCTGGCGTTGTTGTCTTGTTGAAAAACAGCTTCTGGGTCACTTTGGAGAAATGTCTGTACCACTGGTTCCACGACCAAATCAATGTAACGCTGAGCTGTTAGTGTACATAAAATAAAGACTAGAGTGGTCCGGCTTCTGTACATTATGCCACCCCACACCATAATCCCGGGAGTAGGACCGGTGTGAAGTTCCCTTGTGAAGGCTTCTTCATGACGTTGCCCACGTTGTTTCCAGACCGATCCCCAGTTTTCATTGCATCCAAGACAAAAGGCGGACTCCTCGCTGAAGAGGATAGACCTCCATTCCAGCCCCCAATGCCGTCTTGCTTTGCACCATGATAGCATTTAAGAGCGGTGGCGTGTGATCAATGGAACACCTGTATCTGGCTCGTAGCCCAATGTCGTGCAAACACCTTCTGATGGTTTGTGTTGACACTCATCACTATGCGCCATTCTTCCAATCAGACGACTCGTTCGTGCGGAGGTTCGCCGCAGCGCACCTCTTGGTGTCATTCCTTTTTATTGTTTTTCCAACCTCTGGGACACGCTACGTTGAACAGTGCTGACATCTCAACCTAGGCGTATAGCGATCTGAGTGATAAACCAAGGTCTCTAAGTTCAAGAATTCTGTCCCTCTCTGTTTTCGGCAAGTGGCGATAACTGGCACATTGACGGACAGGAGGCATTTCACAATCCTCCCACACTACTTGATCTGATTTTTGGGATTTCATGTGGCTAAAAAAATTTTGCTTTAAATCTGGCTTTTATGCGCCTTCCACATGCCACAGATTGGAGCTAGGTGCTTGAAAATGTGATCATATGCATAACTTTTAATAGCTTTTCTTAACAAAACTCAAAGTGAATGAACAGAAGAGATCTAAATCAAATCAATATTTTGGTGTGACCACCCTTTGCCTTAAACAGCATAAACTCTTCTAGGTACACTTGCACACAGTTTTTGAAGGGACACGGCAGGGAGATTGTTCCACACATTTTGGAGAACTAACCACAGATCTTCTGTGGATGTGGGCTTCCTCGAATCCATCTGTCTTTTCGTGTAATCCCAGACAGACTTGGTGTTCAGATCAGGGCTCTGTGAGGGCATTATCATAACTTCCACAGCTCCTTGTTCTTCTTTACCCTGAAGATAGTTCTTAATAACATTGGCTGTATGTTTGGGGTTGTTGTCCTGCTGCAGAATAAATTTTGAGCCAATCGGACGCCTCCCTGATGGTATTTCATGATGAATAAGTATCTGCCTGTATTTCTCAGCATTGAGAACACCATTAATCCTGACCAAATCCCCAACTCCATTAACTGAAATGGAACTTGCAAGGAACCTCCACCATGCTTCACTGTTGCCTTCAGACACTCATTATTGTACCACTCTCCAGCTGTTTGGCAAACAAACTGTCTTCTGATACAGGGACGGATTATAATAAGGGCAATCTGGGCAAGTGCCCGGGACCAGAGTCTGGAAGGGGGCCCAGTTCACCATGGCTCTCCCGTATCGGCTGTTAGAATTACAGCTGGTTCAGAGAACTGGCGTGAAGTGGGACCTCTTACCCAATTGTATCCACATCATACGGGGGGCATTATCTACAGAGGGCATTGTAACTGCCACTATCTACAGGGGGTATTGTGACTGGTGCGATGTACAGGGGGCATTCTTAGTGTGTGTTTTACTTTACAGTGTTTGACAATTTTTAATTCCTGGGCACAGTGTATGGTACTATTATATTCAGGGGCGCAGTGTATAGTACTATTATATTCAGGGGCGCAGTGTATAGTACTATTATATTCATGGTATGATACTATTATATTTAGAAGCATAGAGTGTGGCATCATGAGAATTTTATCTTCGTTTACAGGTGCGGAAATGTTGGAACAGTGAGGAGCCAAAGACATCTGAGCTGTGAACTACAGAAAGTTGGATTGGCTTGATGGGCACTTCTTGCGTACCATACGGTCAAGCTGCTCCCACAACAGCTCTATGGGGTTGAGATCTGGTGACTGCGCTGTCCACTCCATTACAGATAGAATACCAGCTGCCTGCTTCTTCCCTAAATAGTTCTTGCATAATTTGGAGGTGTGCTTTGGGTCATTGTCCTGTTGTAGGATGAAATTGGCTCCAATCAAGCGCTGTCCACAGGGTATGGCATGGCGTTGCAAAATGGAGTGATAGCCTTCCTTATTCAAAATCCCTTTTACCTTGTACAAATCTCCCACTTTAGCAGCACCAAAGCAACCCCAGACCATCACATTACCTCCACCATGCTTGACAGATGGCGTCAGGCACTCTTCCAGCATCTTTTCAGTTGTTCTGCGTCTCACAAATGTTCTTCTGTGTGATCCAAACACCTCAAACTTCGATTCGTCTGTCCATAACACTTTATTCCAATCTTCCTCTGTCCAATGTCTGTGTGCTTTTGCCCATATTAATCTTTTCCTTTTATTAGCCAGTCTCAGATATGGCTTTTTCTTTGCCACTCTGCCCTGAAGGCCAGCATCCCGGAGTCGCCTCTTCACTGTAGATGTTGACACTGGCGTTTTGCGGGTACTATTTAATGAAGCTGCCAGTTGAGGACCTGTGAGGCGTCTATTTCTCAAACTAGAGACTCTAATGTACTTGTCTTGTTGCTCAGTTGTGCAGCGGAGCCTCCCACTTCTCTTTCTACTCTGGTTAGAGCCTGTGTGTGCTGTCCTCTGAAGGGAGTAGTACACACCGTTGTATGAAATCTTCAGTTTCTTGCCAATTTCTCGCATGGAAGTGCCTTCATTTCTAAGAACAAGAATAGACTGTCGAGTTTCACATGAAAGCTCTCTTTTTCTAGCCATTTTGAGAGTTTAATCGAACCCACAAATGTAATGCTCCAGATTCTCAACTAGCTCAAAGGAAGGTCAGTTTTATAGCTCCTCTAACAGCAAAACTGTTTACAGCGGTGCTAACATAATTGCACAAGGGTTTTCAAGTGTTTTATAATTATCCATTAGCCTTCTAACACAGTTGGCAAACACAATGTACCATTAGAACACTGGAGTGATGGTTGCTGGAAATGGGCCTCTATACACCTATGTAGATATTGCATTAAAAACCAGACGTTTGCAGCTAGAATAGTCATTTAGCACATTAACAATGTATAGAGTGTATTTCTGATTAATTTAATGTTATCTTCATTGAAAAAAACTGCTTTTCTTTCAAAAATAAGAATTTCTAAGTGACCCTAAACTTTTGAATGGTAGTGTATACGGTACAGCGTCTTCAGAGTACTGTCTTTGGAGTTTGAAAAAGTGCCTGGGGCCCATGGTGTTCTTATTCCGCCCCTGTTCTGATATCTAGCTAGCTAGCTATCTAGCTAGCTATCTCTCTCCTTGGTAACTAGTGAGTAAAGGGGTTGTCAGATAGGAGTTGCTGATTTTGCTAGGGGATTTTGCAGCCAGCCATACATTTTCCCTACATGACAGATCTTCATTCTTGCTCATAGAAGGTGCCCCATTCAGGGACCCCCTCTATGATGTTCATATGCCCTAGTTGGGAGTAGGGACTGAGACCACTCCTTTAATAAATATAACTCTAGACAAATGTCAGTGAGAATCACAGGGCATTTTATCATGGTAAATTTATTTAATAATAAAACAAACAAAAACAAATTATTACAAAGCAAAATCTGGAATTATAGAGAAAATGCAATAAGTAAACTGAAGCTCGGCCATCAATGGAATTAATTTGATTTGTCTTAAGCGCCACTGACGGTTCTGTTTTACTACAAATCGTGAAATAGAATTGTTACAAGCTGCCCTCAAAAGCGGCACCGCACAGGGATTACACAAGCTCCGCACCTCCTACAAACCCTACCGATCAGCCGCCACTCCTGCAGCTGCGTTATGACACTGCCGGCAGCAAGGAATTTGTCTGTCCTTTCAGCAATCTCACGTCCTGTGTTGCTTCTCCTACACAAGACATTAGGGGGGCTTACCCGACACATGGACCGTGCTCGGGGGAAGCCTTTGTATATTTTGTAATTTATTTTTTTTTCTCTTGTCTTGTTTCAGCTAGGTCCCAAATTTATGACCTGCTGTATGAGTGACCACAGGCTGCACTGTTATATAGGAGAGGATTTTCTGGGACTTAATATTGTTATTTCCCACAGGCATTGTGTGTGTGTGTGTGTGTGTGTGTGTGTGTGTTTTCTATTTATATATATGTGTGCGCGTGTTTTCTATTTATATATGTGCGCGCAAATGCATTTTTTTTTTTAAATAAAAAAAAACACATTTTTGTAATAAATCCTATTACTTTTTCATGATGTTTATGTAAGAGACATTTCTTGGTATCCCTGTAACCATAACAACCCGTTCAATACAGTTAACACATTATTTGGGGTGAGCGGTAAAATAATGTAAATGTAAAATGCTTACTTACATGCATTGCAAAATGTCACCAAAAATAAATAAAATACAGCTCATCAGCAAAATACGGTCAACCTAGAAATAAAAGTTATGACTACTGGATGTGTGTTTTATATAAAACTTTTATTAAATGTGCCATCGGACTCCATCTTTCCTGGCGTGGACAGTTCAGTGAGTTGGTGCTGGGATCAAGTGTTTGATGTTTTAATATGGGCTGGCTATGATTGACAATTTCTTCACTATTGTCAATCCGAGCTGGTGGCGGGAGAAGGAAGCCAGCATCGAATATATCGGACTCCTACTTCCAGCGCTAGCTCACTGTACTATTTATTTATTTTTATAAAAAGCAAGAAAATGTAAGATTAAAATCAATATTCATCCATAAACTTAATAAACAATTTGAGATTTTAGTCTGTTTTTGCCTGGCCCTAAAGTAAACTGATAAATTGGGGGCTTTCGTAGAGTATCAGAGAAAATGTGTTCATTTAATCCACTGCCACTTGTATAACAACAAATTCTTTAGTCTTTCTGTTCCGTTTTTTTCCCCCAGTTACATCTGTCACCGAGCCGTTATTTGGACACGCTGCTCTGTTGTGCTCACAGCAATACATATGTTTACACTTTATTTTTCCTGTTTTTTTTTTTCCCTCACCAGTTGGATGCTGAGAATTATGAGACTGATCCAGAGCTGGCCAAGATTCGCAAAGAAAATAATTACTCTTGGATGGATATAATCACCATACGTGAAGACACGCTGCCCAATTACGAGCAGAAGGTAAATTGTTGTCTTTGTCTTTAATGGAGAGGACGCAGCTCGCAGGTGCCGGGACGACATGATACATCCCGTACACCAGACATAAGACCGAGCTTCAGCTTTTCTCAACAGTTGACTATCAGATGTTTTGTTTATATTTTATAATATTTATCATTTACCTTCTCCATCTTCCATGAGAATAATGATTTGACATTTGAGAACTTCCAAAAGACGGTAAAGCTTCGGTCTATATGAAGCATCTCTTTGGTTCTGACCAGTTTGCAGGTAGACGGTTGAATTTTAAAGAACATATCCACTGTAAATATGTCCCTGTGTTCTATAAATATGTCCCTGTGTTGTTCTATAAATTTAATTGCATTTCTCTGTTACTGAGAAAGCGGTGTGACAACCAATATGATCGCTGTTACAGGTCCTACAAATGTTTTCACCCATCTTTCCCAGGATCATGAATAACAATGTAGAGATACTGGAGTATAGATGTGCCTTATATGTGCCACTGGAACGTCTTTGAAAGCTGTGGGAGCATAAATGGAGGCCGCACTGGTTGTCCTAAATGGAGGCCGCACTGGTTGTCCTAAATGGAGGCCGCACTGGTTGTCCTAAATGGAGGCCGCACTGGTTGTCCTAAATGGAGGCCGCACTGGTTGTCCTAAATGGAGGCCGCACTGGTTGTCCTAAATGGAGGCCGCACTGGTTGTCCTAAATGGAGGCCGCACTGGTTGTCCTAAATGGAGGCCGCACTGGTTGTCCTAAATGGAGGCCGCACTGGTTGTCCTAAATGGAGGCCCCACTGGTTGTCCTAAATGGAGGCCCCACTGGTTGTCCTAAATGGAGGCCCCACTGGTTGTCCTAAATGGAGGCCCCACTGGTTGTCCTAAATGGAGGCCCCACTGGTTGTCCTAAATGGAGGCCCCACTGGTTGTCCTAAATGGAGGCCGCACTGGTTGCCCTAAATGGAGGCCGCACTGGTTGCCCTAAATGGAGGCCGCACTGGTTGCCCTAAATGGAGGCCGCACTGGTTGCCCTAAATGGAGGCCGCACTGGTTTCCCTAGAACAGATATAACTGAATACAATATTAAAGAATATTAAAAGACTTTAAGGTAACCTGTGAGCAGTTTTAAAGGGCCTCAAAACTGCTGACCCAGTACTATAGTAGAGGGGGAGGGCATTTTAAACGTACCTTTTTTCTCGGTCATGCAAGTTACATTTGATCCTTCCGGTGCGGCGGTATCAAGTGCCACTCTCTGTTCTCAGTGACCAATCAGGAGACTGCTCTGAGTGACAGCTCTAATAGAGGGGCAGGGTTTACAGCATGTAGTGCAGGTTACCTGACGGATTCCGATCTCCGCGCTAGATACAGATGCTCTATATACAGGAAACAAAGCAGCTGCATCTCGAAATGTTAAAATAATTTTTAATAAAATGTAATTACAAAGTTCCATCTTTAAAGAGGAAAGTCCACCCTGTGAACTGTTTTGTATAACCAATACAAATCTAACATATAAATAGGTTCATTACATAGAAGATAAAACAAGTAAACTTTAAAAAGGATAGAAATCACGCACAAGAAAAAAAAGAGGGAGAATGGAGAGAATATGGTGAGCCATTGGATGGAACTAATCGGGCCAGTTCACACAGTTTTTTGACGTGGAAAACCACATCGAAAACGCGCCAAAAAACGGCCGAAAATGCCTCCCATTGATTTCAATGGGAGGCAGAGGCGTTTTTTCTCCCGTGGGCGGAAAAACTTTCGCGGGAAAAAGGGACATGTCCTATCTTCGGCCATTTACGCCTCTGACCTCTCATTGACATCAATGGGAGGTAGAGAAAGCGTATTTAGTGGCGTTTTGCCCGCGGTGCTCCATGGCCGCGGGCAAAAAACGGAGTGAAAATCTGTGTGCAGGCAGAGCAAAATCTGCCTCAAAATTTGGAGGTCAGAGGCGTAAACGCCCGAAGATTGGGCATGTCCCTTCTTTTTCGGTCTCACGGGGAAAAAAAACACCTCCGCCTCCCACTAAAATCAATAGGAGGCATTTTCGGCCGTTTTTTGGCACATTTTTCGAGTCAAAATACTAGTCAAAAAACTCTGTGTGAACTGGCCCTTAGAGGTTTATAGGGATCCATTATTTCTCCTATACAGACCACACCTTCTCATAAAATTCTAGTCCGTAAAGAAACTGTCAGATGTTCCATTCATCAGATGTCCTGAATTTTCACATAAAGGCCTATTACTGTAGGGGGAGACTATTGTTTCTAGAAACTAGTTATTAGACTCTTGGCTGCTGTCCGCAGTTGGAGAAGACGCCTGGTGGAGTCTTTGCCCATTCTCTCCGGGGAGACGTACAGTATATATGGAAGTGGATCCAAAGTAATTTGTCGGTGAAACACCTTAGGCTCCATTCACATCGCGTTTGTGCTATCCGCCAAGCGTATACGGTTTTTTAATAAAAACGTGGACCATTGCAAACATAAAAACGTGGACCATTTTCTGGTTACGTTCTGTTTTCTATAGCGTGTACATTTAGCGTATACTCATAAATCGGTATACGTTTCTGTCCGTTTTTTACTTAAAAAAAAGTAGACTTTTTTTTTTTTTTTTTTTTAAATGAACACTGATGGAAAAAAAATAAACTGACAGATTTACTGTATGTAAACGGATAAAAACATATAGCTTTACGTACGTCATCCATTGAGATCAATGCTAAAAAAAACTTATATCGCGTATATGTTTTTTAAGTACAGAATCGCACAACAGACTACGCTTTTCAGTACTTTAAAAAAAAAAAAAAAAACCTATCCCAACGTAAACCATGACAAACCTAGACCAAACGGATGCTATTTTGGTCTATGTATACGCTGAGCTATACGTTTTAATACTTTTTTTTTAGTGTTTAAAAACGTATACGCTCGGCGGATAGCACAAACGAGATGTGAATGGGGCCTTAGTAAGCACTTCAGAAATTTGATGCCAAAGAATTTTGATAAGGTACCAGTCCTAAAATATATGCAGCAGAATACCAATCCCCAGCCCACTTCACCAGCAGATACTAAGGAGAAGGGGGTTCAGATAATGGAGTAATTCCGTACATCGTCATCATAGTCTTATATTGGTTCTCCTTATAAGTGGTGCAAATTGACGGTTTAGCTGCTCCATGCCGTATATGTTGCCATGTTAGGTCTGGAAACTGGTCCGATATAGGATTCCCATTCAAGCATGTACAGTGATGCCCTGAGTCAGGTTTTGGTGGTGAGTTCATCGAAGATGAGATATATATATACACAGTGAAGGACATAAGTATTTGATCCCTTGCTGATTTTGTAAGTTTGCCCACTGTCAAAGACATGAACAGTCTAGAATTTTTAGGCTAGGTTAATTTTACCAGTGAGAGATAGATTATATAAAAAATAAAACAGAAAATCACATAGTCAAAATTATATATATTTATTTGCATTGTGCACAGAGAAATAAGTATTTGATCCCTTTGGCAAACAAGACTTAATACTTGGTGCCAAAACCCTTGTTGGCAAGCAAAGCAGTCAGACGTTTTTTGTAGTTGATGATGAGGTTTGCACACATGTTAGATGGAATTTTGGCCCACTCCTCTTTGCAGATCATCTGTAAATCATTAAGATTTCGAGGCTGTCGCTTGGCAACTCGGATCTTCAGCTCCCTCCATAAGTTTTCGATGGGATTAAGGTCTGGAGACTTGCTAGGTCACTCCATGACCTTAATGTGCTTCTTTTTGAGCCACTCCTTTGTTGCCTTGGCTTTGTTTCGGGTCAGTGTCGTGCTGGAAGACCCAGCCACGAGCCATTTTTAATGTCCTGGTGGAGGGAAGGAGGTTGTCACTCAGGATTTGACGGTACATGGCTCCATCCATTCTCCCATTGATGCGGTGAAGTAGTCCTGTGCCCTTAGCAGAGAAACACCCCCAAAACATAATGTTTCCACCTCCATGCTTGACAGTGGGGATGGTGTTCTTTGGGTCATAGGCAGCATTTCTCTTCCTCCAAACACGGCGAGTTGAGTTAATGCCAAAGAGCTCAATTTTAGTCTCATCTGAACACAGCACCTTCTCCCAATCACTCTCAGAATCATCCAGATGTTCATTTGCACACTTCAGATGGGCCTGTACATGTGCCTTCTTGAGCAGGGGGACCTTGCGGCCACTGCAGCATTTTAATCCATTACGGCGTAATGTGTTACCAATGGTTTTCTTGGTGACTGTGGTCCCAGCTGCCTTGAGATCATTAACAAGTTCCCCCCGTGTAGTTTTCGGCTGAGCTCTCACCTTCCGTCTTCCATTTTCTTACTATTGCACCAACAGTTGTCTCCTTCTCACCCAGCGTCTTACTTATGGTTTTGTAGCCCATTCCAGCCTTGTACAGGTCTATGATCTTGTCCCTGACATCCTTAGAAAGCTCTTTGGTCTTGCCCATGTTGTAGAGGTTAGAGTCAGACTGATTAATTGAGTCTGTGGACAGGAGTCTTTTATACAGGTGACCATGTAAGACAGCTGTCTTTAATGCAGGCACCAAGTTGATTTGGAGCGTGTAACTGGTCTGGAGGAGGCTGAACTCTTAATGGTTGGTAGGGGATCAAATACTTATTTCTCTGTGCACAATGCAAATAAATATATATAATTTTGACTATGTGATTTTCTGTTTTTTGTTTTTTTTTATATAATCTATCTCTCACTGGTAAGATTAACCTAGCCTAAAAATTCTAGACTGTTCAGTGGGCAAACTTACAAAATCAGCAAGGGATCAAATACTTATTTCCTTCACTGTGTGTGTGCGTGTGTATGTGTATGTGTATATATATGTGTATATAGATAGATAGATATAGATAGATAGAGCCGATGTAAGACCTTTAGTAGAGGGCCCAGGAATGGAGTATTGAGAAGTTCCTTATAGTGTGGTCCCTTGATGTATAATTTGAAGATAGTGGAACTGCGATCTAGAAGGGAGATTAAATTTAGCTTGGAGTTCTGCAAAGGAAATCCGTTCTCTATCGTGTAAATGAGCTGTATCTGCAAATCAAAGGAAGCCATTAGTATACAATGACCTGGGGATAAGGGCAGAGGAACTAGAAGGGAGTAAATAGGTGAACAAGAATGATGCCATAGGAGATGCTTTTTGGGGCAAAATCAAACCATAGTAGTATAGCATTTCCATAAATCCTTTGCGAACGCCATAAACTCTGGAAGTGTCTCAGTAATTGGTAGGTTTTGTGCATCCTGGAAAGGTGGACCACGTCGGCATGTCACGAAGGTGGGTAGACGAGTAATATTTAAGAAAGTTTGGTGCTCATCGTCCATGCAAAATACAAAAGGAAGCGGATCAGCCCAGTTTGAGGGAGGGGTTTGGGACTTAAAATTTGAGGAGTGCTGACCGTTGTATGGCGCAGATGTTGTCTCAAGGGGTCTGTGTGCGGCATGGCGAGTACCTGATGAGCTGGGTTCCACGCAAAGAATTTGGAGGCCTCAAGCCTAAACTTTGATGCCTGGGGAGATAGCGCTGGAGGGGAGCCGCTGGGGTGCTGGAGCAGAGTCGATCTGCTGCGGTCTGTGTTTCAGGCCACAGAGGTGTGGCAGCAGTGCATAAGGAGGTGCTGCTACTCGGATGTAGCCCCCGTGAAGCTTCTGCAGGTGCCTTCTTTTGTGCCGGGAATTATGGCAGAGTTGTGGCCTGGGCTGGCGCTCGAGTTTCTCGTTAAAGGTACAAGTGCAGGGCAGTAGGGCCGGGCAATAGCGCTTTAGTCCACCCCTTATGTGGAGTTTTAATACTCTGTATATGTCTGGATTTGCAACTAATAGGCCGAGTTTATATAGCAGCCAGCCCATAAGTGGTTGTCCCCTTTTGAAGAATCCCTTTTTGTTAGAAAGGTCCCCCAGTGATAAGTTTGTGACTGGGACCCAAATCAAGACAGGGGCCACAGCGCCTCACACCATAGCTGTCAAAGATATTTTGAAGCCATCATTTTTTTATTGTTGATCAGCAGAGTTAGGGTATGTGCACACGATGAGAGGCTTTTACGGCTGAAATGACAGACTGTTTTCAGGAGAAAACAGCTGCCTCGTTTCAGCCGTAATTCCTCCTCCTCGCATTTTGCGAGGCTTGTCTGACAGCCGTAAATTTTGAGCTGTGCTTCATTGAGTTCAATGAAGTACGGCTCAAATTACGTCTGAAAGAAGTGTCCTGCATATAATGTATATAAGTGTCCTGCACTTCTTTTGACGAGGCTGTATTTTTATCCGTCGTCGTTTGACAGCTGTCAAACGACGACGCGTAAATGACAGGTTGTCTGCACAGTACGTCGGCAAACCCATTCAAATGAATGGGCAGATGTTTGCCGACGTATTGTAGCCCTATTTTCAGACGTAAAACGAGGCATAATACGCCTCGTTTACGTCTGAAAATAGGTCGTGTGAACCCAGCCTTAAGGGCAGATACAGACGAACGTTGCGTTTTTGCGCGCGCAAAAAACATTTGACAGCTGCGTGTGTCATCTGTGTATGATGCGCGGCTGCGTGATTTTCGCGCAGCCGCCATCATAGAGAAGAGGCTAGACGACGCCCGTCACTGTCCAAGGTGCTGAAAGAGCTAACTCTTTCAGCACCCTCGACAGTGAATGCCGAACACAATATCGAAAAACCTGTTGAAAAAAAAGAAAAAGTTCGTACTTACCGAGAACTTCCCGGCCTTTGCCTTGGTGACGTGTTCTTGGTGACGCGCCTCTCGACATCGGGCCCCACCTCCCTGGATGACGCGCCAGTCCATGTGACCGCTGCAGCCTGTGCTTGGCCTGTGATTGGCTGGAGCTGTCACTTGGACTGAATTGTCATCCCGGGAGGTCAGACTGGAGGAAGACGCCAGGAGTTATCGGTAAGTCAGAACTTCGTTTTTTTTTCTACAGGTTCATGTATATTGGGATCGGAAGTCACTGTCCATGGTGCTGAAACAGTTTAACTCTTTCAGCACCATGGACAGTGACTATCTCCTGACGTCGCGTACCGATAATTTTTTTGCCGGGTTCGGCCCAAACGAGTTCGGCCGAACCCAGTGAAGTTCGGTTTGCTTGTCCGGCTTCGCTCATCGCAAAGACACTCCGTTTGGATGTTCGGAAACAGAAAAGCACGTGGTGCTTTTCTGTTTACATTCATCCTTTTGACAGCTGGTGCGCTGTTTCAGTCGGTTCGCACGGAAGTGCTTCCGTGCAACCTGCGTGGTTTTCACGCACCCATCGACTTCAATGGGTGCGTGATGCGCGAAATACGCAGTTATTGAACCTGTCGCGCTTTTTGCGCAGCAAACGCTGCGCAAAAAGCACGGACTGTCTGTACTGCCCCATAGACTTGTATTGGTCCATGCGTGCCGCGTGAAAACCACGCGGCCCGCACGGACCGAATACACGCTCGTGTGAATCCCCCCTTACTGTAGTAACTGGGGACTGTCTAGTTTCCATTAGGTGAGACTACACGGGACCCAGTTACTACAGTAACTTCTCTCTTTACTTCGCCTCTTTGCTCCTGAGTCGTCTTAACCTCTGGATGGCACCGCACTGGGTCCTGATGTTGTTCAGCCTCAGGACCCAGTGTGTGCCGGGCTTGGACCCTATCCTGGATTAATCAAGGGATCTGGAATAAGGTTTGAATTAGTTTTGGGGTCTGAAATTTTTCCATAGCAGCCTTCTAATCTATGGTATGTACAGCATTGTATTATAGAGGTATTCTCCCCTAAAATAAATACTTTTAGGAGAGAATACCTTCATAATGTGTCATGCGATGGAGCAGTCACGTTTTTATTTATTTTTTTCTAATAGATTCAAATAGAACAGTCGAGCCCCATAGGATGCTATGGTGGCCATGTTACAACTCCATTTTATAGAGCAGGAATACGTCTTTGAGCATGAGCCCTGATATATGATGTACTCTATATACACAAATGTATACAGGGTGAGATTTTGGTTTTGTTGTGGGGGGCTGAACTTTATCAGGGCCCATGAGACTTTAGCTACGCCTCTGGTTCTGCTGCTGGGACCCTTAGCAATAAGCTGTTGTCTGTGGGGAAGCCGGACAGCAAGTGTTCTACTTCACTGCAGGGCCACCATAGGGAAAATTAAGCATTAGCCAGTTCTTGTTGAAGTCATGTAATGTATGGACATGCCAGATTCTCCGGAGTGAGAGATACACTTTGTAGCTGCTTTCAATTTTAGATAACCGATGAGGATCCTTAACCGGTTAAGGACTAGGCTGTTTTACAGCTAAATGACCAGAGCAAATTTCACAATTTTGCTATGCGCTTCTTTAGATGACTATAACTCTGCAGGTGAATAAAGTTCATCTTTGAATTTTACACTCTTTTTAAAGGACAGATAGGGCTTTGTTTTAGTGGCATTTGTCAGTATATATCATTTTTATTTTTTTCTCTAAAGTGGGCAAAATTGGAAAAAAATGCAAGAATTTAGCAATTGCGCCAGTTTATGCTAGCATTTTTCACACACGGTATGGACCACGGCCAAAATTCATCTCCTTTCACGTTCTTCCACTTCTCCCGTGCATGGGGATACCAAATATGTGTGCCTTATTCGCTGTGCGGGCATGTGCCAGGGCTTGGCATAAAAGGAGGCTTTTTGGCCTTTTCGGTCCAGGAATTTTGCATTTGATTTTAGAGCCGCATACTGTTTTCTGGGGGTCTTAATGCTGCTGAAACATTAGAAACACCCTATAAATGACTTCATTCACACAAGTAGACCCCACAAGGTTTCCTTCAAGGGGTTTATCATATTTTTAGCAAGTCCAGTTTTCTTCTGAAAGTTTCTTGAATAAGATGGACCAAAATAAAATCAGCACTTTTTTAGCAAATGCGTCAGTTTAGGCTAGTATTTTTCACACACGGTATAGACCACGGCCAAAATTCATCTCCTTTCACGTTCTTCCACTTCTCCCGTGCATGGGGCTACCAAATATGTGTGCCTTATTCGCTGTGCGGGCATGTGCCAGGGCTTGGCATAAAAGGAGGCTTTTTGGCCTTTTCGGTCCAGGAATTTTGCATTTGATTTTATAGCCGCATACTGTTTTCTGGGGGGCCTAATGCTGCTGAAACATTAGAAACACCCCATAAATGACTTCATTCACACAAGTAGACCCCACAAGGTTTCCTTCAAGGGGTTTATCATATTTTTAGCAAGTCCAGTTTTCTTCTGAAAGTTTCTTGAATAAGATGGAACAAAATAAAATTAGCTTTTTTTTTTTAACAAATGCGCCAGTTTATGCTAGCTTTTTCACACACAAAATGGACCACGGACAAAATTCATCGCATTTCACATTCTTCCTCTTCTCCCGTGCATGGGGATACCAAATATGTGTGCTTTATTCATGGGCATGTGCCAGGGCTTGGCATAAAAAGAGGCTTTTTGGCCTTTTCGGTCCAGGAATTCTGCACTTGATTTTATAGCCGCATACTGTTTTCTGGGGGGTGTAATGCTGCTGAAAGATTAGAAACACCCCATAAATGACTTCATTCACACAAGTAGACCCCACAAGGTTTTCTTCAAGGGGTTTATCATATTTTTAGACAGTCCAGTTTTCTTCTGAAAGTTTCTTGAATAAGATGGATCAAAATAAAATTAGCAATTTTTTAGCAAATGCGTCAGTTTATACCAGCATTTTTCACACACGGCATAGACCACGGCCAAAATTCATCTCCGTTCACATTCTGCCACTTTTCCCGTGCACGGGGATACCAAATATGTGGCCTTATTTATCAAATAGAGATGTAGGAGGGCGGAGGATAGAAGAAGATTATTTCACATATCGCTTTTTTTCAAAGCTGGTTTTACAAAACTCAACAGAGTTTCTATAACACTTCCAAAATATCTGCTCTTGAAGCAGAAATCCCAAAATATTCATCTAGGGGTATAATGGGAATTTATTTTTTTGGGTTTTCTAAAATAAGAAATTGCAGGTTTATGCAAATGGAGCTCTCCAGCAGATGAACTTTAGAAAACATCAAACATGACATCCACCCCCCACCCATTCCCTCCCTCACCCTTGGAGTAAAATCATGGGAAAAATAAAAACGTAATGTAGGGCAAATATATTTTCAACAAATTAACTAAAATCTAATAATTCAGAACAGTGTGGTATTTTTTAAAACATGGCTCAATGCACAGGCCTGGTTGTGAGGGACATGAGGGACAGAAATATCGGGAATCTTTGCGGTGCCCGTCTTTTCTGCAGACGCGGCACTTTTTCTGGGGGTTGCTTCTGGTTGGTGTTGGGGGAATCCGACTGATGAAGTGTCTTTCAGTCAGTCGCGTGACATCCTCAGACTGGGGGCATTCTCGGGTGTCCTGAACATCAAAAATGAGGCCTTCAATAATTTTTTCCTGGAAATCCAGGTATGTGTCTCTGCCTCTGTTTTTTTTATACAGCACAAATGAATTGTGGATGGCCACCTGTAACAAATAAATGGCCACCTTTTTGTACCAGGTTTTAGTTTTGCGTTTTACTAAATAGGGCTGTAAAACCTGGTCGCTTAAATCCACCCCCCCCATGTACTTGTTATATTCGGACACGCTCACTGGTTTGTGCTTGTCCGATGTTGCCCCTCTTTCCGTCACTGCCACTGTTCCTGCGGTATGAATCGTGCTTAGCACATACACATCTTTGCGATCCCTGAACTTGACCGCCAGCAATTCTTCAGATGCATAAGCACAGGAGTCCCCCTTTACCACGCGCTTACCCACTAATTGCTGTAGAAAACCAATTCGGTTTTTGCGCATGGTACCACATGCCCCAGTCCTTGCAGCATGCAAATGCCTAAACAGGGGCACACTAGAATAAAAATTATCACAGTACAGGTGGTACCCCTTGTGAAGCAGAGGCTGCATTATCTCCCACACGATCTTACTGCTGGTGGAAAGATCAGGGGGGCATCCAGGAACATTTATTGTGCGGTCCCGCCCTTCATAAATCCTGAAGGCGGTGGTATATCCTGACCCGCTTTCACACAATTGTAGAGCTTAACGCCATATCTTGCCCTTTTGGAAGGTAGATATTGGCGAAAGCTAAGTCTGCCATGAAAGTTGAGGAGGGATTCGTCCACACTTACATTCTGCTCAGGGGTGTAGAGTTGCAGAAATAAATTATTCAGGGAATTTATTAGCGGTCTTATTTTGAACAACCGATCCCGGTTTGCATCGGTACTTGGGGGGGCCTGTGCGTTGTCATTGAAGTGGAGGAACCTCATTATTGTCTCATAACGAGACCTGGGCATTGCTGCAGAATATACTGGGGTGGCTTGGGCGGGTCTTGTTGACCAGTAAGACCTAATGGAGGGCTTTTTGACAATACCCATATTTAGGGTGAGCCCCAAAATTTTTTTTAATTCCTGCAAATTGGTGGGCGTCCAATCTCTGGCATGGGTGGATGAAGGTTTCTGCCTTATATATTGCGTGGCATATAAATTTGTTTCGTGGACAATCTGATTTAGGATGTCGTCCGTTATAAATAAATGGAAGTAATCCATTTGGACAAAATTTGTATTGTCCACGGTTATGCCAGGAGTGGCCGTAAATCCGTGGATTCTAGGCCCAAAAGATGGGGCAGGTGCCCATACAAGAGCCTGGACTGGAGGGACCAGGCTCTCCCGTGCTACAGCGCTACTTGGCCCTGCGCTTTCATGTTCTGCAGTTTCGACTGCATCAGGGACAACGTCCCCTGAAGATGAACCTGAAGTGACGCTGTCATCGTCACTACCTAAAACAGGTTCCATCTCGGACGCCATCTCTGATGCGGTCTCCGACTCAGACCACAGCATGGCGTATGCCTCCTCGGCGCTAAACAACTTCCTCGCCATAACGTAACTAACACTAACTAAACAAATAGTTTTTTTTTTATAAAACACACAAACTAACTGCTATATATATCTACACTACCGCTAACAAAAAAATAAACCGCTATTGCTATATATATTATATATATGTGGATATATATATAATTATATACTCCCTACCTGCCTATTCTAATAGAATAAAAGAAAGAAAGGTAGATAGATAGAAAAATAGATAGATGGATAGATAGATTGTATAGATAGATATAAATCTATCTATACAGAGAATGTTTTAGAGTGTAACTGTATTTTTTGTGTAACTGTAACTGTATTCTTCTGGCAGCAATTCTCCCGAGTCTCTTCTTCTCCTCAAACTGAAACAATGTTTGAGGAGAAGAAAAGAGGCAGGAGATTTACTGCCAGAAAAGTCAAAATAAAACAAATGTGGTCGCTGTGATAGGTTTTCACAGCGACCACATGTTCAGGGACCATCAGATTGGTCCCTGATACTCTGCCCAGTGCCCAGAGCTGTTGGTAACAGCGAGGGCACAGGGCTGTGTGCACGCGATCGCGTGCACACTGTTTTCTATGCAGAAATGCATGTGATCGCTGTGATTGGTTGTCACAGCGATCACATGTTCAGGGGCCAAAAGATTGACCCCTGACATTCTGCCCAGTGCCCATGGCTGTTAGCAACAGCCAGGGCATAGAGCTGTGTGCACGCGATCGCACGTGCACAGTCTCTGAAGTGCGGCCGTATATATACTATACGCCGGACTTTAGAGACCCTGACCGCTGGCCGTATATTTACGGCCAGCGGTCGGGAACCTGTTAACCGGAAACCCATCCATTAACCCCTTCAGGACACAGCCTGTTTTGGCCTTGTGGACACAGATGATTTTTTCAAATCTGACATGTCGCTTTATGTGGTAATAACTAGGAATGCTTTTATCTATCCAAGCGATTCTGAGATTGTTTACTCGTGACATATTGTACTTTATGTTAGTGGAAAAATTTGGTCGATAAATTCAATATTTATTTGTGAAAAACTTCACATTTTAGAGAATATAGTTAGTGTGGTGCGGCTAGGGGTTAACTCGGAAACCATACAACTCGTTTTTGTGTATTTCTTATATAGCAAGCTTTTTATCTTATATTCAACTATGAAAGTTGTCAAATCTTTGTTAGGTTCATGTTATTTTTACATCTATAAGACACGTAACTTTGTTTTCCAGCTAAAAACGTTTTATGAAGAGCACTTGCATCTGGATGATGAAATCCGCTACATCCTGGAGGGAAGCGGTTACTTTGATGTGCGAGACAATCTAGAGCGATGGATTAGGATCTCCATGGAGAAAGGAGACATGATAACTCTCCCAGCTGGCATCTACCACCGCTTTACACTGGATGAGAATGTGCGTAGTACTGCTCTTAACATTTTGGTGCATTCTAATACCTAGGGGCGGTCGTCAGGTGTTACTCTATTTGGGCTGAGAAGTACTAGCACCCTGTAGCCCATGTTACTGCACATAGAATAATAGCACCAGTGTGTAAAGATCCTGTTGCTGTCTTTTGAGTCCTGTCTTTATGCCTCTCTGCTCCCATGCCGGGACATTGATCGCAGTGATTGGGGTGATGCATAATGTAAATAGAGTCCCTACTGACAGAGACCACAGAATGATTCTACCTATCTGTTAGATCCCTGCTCTGCTGACTCCTCTCTTTACTTCTGTCTCTAGAACTACGTGAAAGCGCTGAGGCTGTTTGTCGGAGAACCAGTGTGGACCCCGTATAACCGGCCTGCCGATGACTTCGAGGCTCGCACCAAATATTTACATTTGTTGGCTCAGACGGCATAAAAGTCTTTAGTAGTGATATATTATCAGTCTAATACCATGGGTCATGGCTGTAATTCTTTACAAAAGCGAATCCCACTGAATGCATCTTATGTACAGCACAATGTAGGTATTTTATTTGATCTGAGGTAGGAAATTCGAAGAAGCCCCGTTTTTTTAATCTGAAAATATCAGGGGTGTCTTAGGTCTTGCATACTATACTTTCGCATCTTACGTGCCTTAAAATGTATGTGTTCTCTAAATACAATGCCAATAGGCTAAACCAAATGACGTCCGAACCAGGGAGAGCAGTAAGTGAACGGAAGCATAGCCGATGCTTTGGTATTGGACAGATTTACCATTGAAATGTACAGATGTAGCAGAGCTGAGTTTTTAATTTGTCTCATGTATAATAGTGTCAGTGATTGGAAATGAAATTCAGTCTTTAAAAATGGTAGCCATGTTAGCACCATATGCGGATAAGCATTTTGCAAATTTTTTGTTTGGAGACTTCTGACAAAAATAAAGCGTTTTTTATTTTTAACATCTTCAATCACTTAAGTCTTAAGTGTGCGCGCACGGGTGAAATATTTCTCGTACAGTGTGAGAAATGTGTAAGTATGTCACACAGCTGAGAATGTGTTCAGAACACCTGTGACGCTTTTTTTTTTCAAATATTTGTAAGACACGGTTTGGGAAATAAAGCATGGAAAGTCCTATTCCGATCACTTTGTGCTTTAATGATGTACAGTATTAGAAAAACATGGTCTTTTTTTTTTTTCCCCCAGAAACAGCGCCACTCTAACCATGTGCTGTGTCTGGTATTAAGACTTATTCCCAATAATGGCAATAAGCTGCAATAAGCTGCAATAACAGGAACAGGCCATGGACAAGAGTGGCACTGCTTCTGGGGAGAAGAAAACCAGACCTGTTTCCTAACCTCATCCAACTCTTTAAAGTGCACCCATTCCAGAACACCAAGTGATCTCCTAATTGAATCTCTCAGAAGCACCAGGACCCCTGTGAGATATTTCTATATCTCACAACATGGGATTAAGCGTTCAAGCGGCACATTGATTGTTCAACAAGTGTTTGATTTCGGAGTTGGGAAATATCTGCGGCAGTACAGTGGAGCAGCGACTTCAAGTGCTGCCATAAGGTGCAGCATTAGGCAATTGTTTTCCCCTAGAAGCGACGTGGAAGCTGATGGAGCATGCCTTGATTGTTGAGTCTTGAATTTGGTTGCTGGATTACGGCTCTGAACAACTTGGAACTGATTTTCAGTCCCAGACATTTCTACAACAAATCGGTTGCTTGTGTCTTTGCCCTAAGGAGGTCCAGCTCTGCAGTGCACTGGGACAAGCTTAAGATAAAAGGACGACTTTGGAAACTGCGTGGATTCCGGATTCTCAGCAAATCAGAATCTTTCAATATTGGAGACGCGTGTAGTTCTGCTCATTCCTAACCACCTGTCCTTATATATTGGTTCATGAAGATGCAAAAGAAGGATCAGAAAATCCAGCCATCGGATGCAGAGATCAATGTACAGTCGGGGCTGCTGTAATTACTATGTGATAAATCCGCACTTTCCTCTATGTCTTTGTTCAAATCAATATCAATTCCCTGACATTGCAGAAGTGCCAGACCAGGCAACTAATCCTCCTGCTGTGAAATGCCAACCACAAAATGATTACAATAAAGTTTTATTATTTGAGACCTTGTTATGTTCCTCCGTCTTCTAGTTGTATTGTACAATGAGAAAACACAGAGATATCGAAATTTAAAGGTAAACACACAGACTTGCTAAATATTTTATTTAACCAGTTCAGGACCGCGTTATTTTGATCCTTCAGGACCAGACACCATTTAGCCATTTTTAGCACGTGTTAGTTAAGCGGCTATAACTTATAATTTGTTGGGCTAGCGACGTGTTTTTTGCAATTTTTCTTTTCATAGACAATGCTTTTTTTTTTTTTTTTAATCTTGATTTATACATTCTTTTTGCTATTTTAGATTTCTAGGCTTAAATTTTGAAAATACTAAAAAAATCTGTGTTTACTTCCAGCTAATTTTTTTCTGGTAGTAATTTGGTCTTGCCCTAAAATAGACAAAGATGATCACAAATAAAAGGTCTACCGTCAATTTTTATATATTACATGTCTATTTTAGGGTGATTGGGTCAGGGCTAACACTACAACAATGATTGGCAGGAGGGAACATTTATTTTGGGGTGGGTATTGTATGTGTATTTATTATTAATTTTTTTGCATTTTATTTTACTTTTCAGGCTTAATTTTTATTGTTTTACACCTTATTTTTCCACTGTAACTGGGGCTGCGCAGTTATAGGGAAAATCAGCCCTCTTAGGCTACATGCACACAAGCGTATTTTGCTGTGAGAAATACGCACCAAAACCGCAGCAATACATAGGAAATTCACAGGTAAAAACCGCACCTAATTGTGCGTCTTTCAGTGCAGTTTTTATGTATTGATGCGTTGTTTGGAGCATTTTCATGCTGCAGGTTTTGGTGTGATTTTCCATAGCACTAGGCAGATACAATTCGCAAGCGGAAACGCAAGATAAACTGACATGCTGCGGATTCTAAAAAACGCACCGCAAGTCAATTTCCGTCCCAAAAAATACAGCAGCGTGTATGAGATTTCCCGGAGATTTCATGGACTATGCTTGTACTGTATTACACTACGGACTTGCAGAATGTAATACGCATTGTGTGCATTGAGCCTTATAGTGACTATTGTCACTATTGGGGTATGTTCACATGTAGTGAGCAAAAACGTCTCTTTATCAACTCGCTTTTTTTACTGCCGTTTTTGGAGCGGTTTTTCAATGGAGTCAATGAAAAACGCCTCCAAAAACGTCCCAAGAAGTGTTCTGCACTTCTTTTGACGAGCCGTCATATTACACGCCGTATTTTAACAGCGACGCGTAAAATAAAGGCTCGTGTGAACAGAACATCGTAATTCCCATTGAAAGCGATAGGCAGATGTTTGTAGGCGTATTAGGGGCGTTTTTTCGGGCGTAATTCGAGGCTTTAAATGCCCGAATTATGCCTGAAAAAATGCGCATGAACATACCCTTAGGGCTGTGCGGGTCTAGTTAGACTGAGCAGCAGCCGGCCACTAACGGCACCTGTCTATCATGTGACCAGTCACATGATCACCGGGGCTAATAGAGGCAGCGGTGCTGCCGCTATTCATATACACAGCAGTCATTGAACGGCGTGTGCAAGAGAAGATAGAAGCAGCGAAAGTTGCTTCTGTCTTTTCCTCAGGGTCCCCGGCAGTCACTGACTGCTTGGACCCCGACATTCAGCTTCCGATCGCTCGGGCTGCCAGCTAAGCACTGTAAATACACTGGCGCGGGTTTTAAGGACCCCGACCGCTGGACGTTTTATATACAGCCAGCAGTCGGGAACTGGTTAAAAGCTATGTACACTTTTTAAATCTTATTTTTTAAAGAAAAATGTCTGTTTTTTTTTGTGCAACTTTCTAAATACTTTTTTATTAAAAATTATTTTTACGTTTTGAGATACAGCTGCTTTGTATCCTGTATGCAGAGCAGCTGTATCTATCTCTGAATTGTGTATCTGTCAGTTCAGTGGGACTGACAGGTTCAGTCTCAGCGGGTCCTGCGTGCCTCGATCACATCTAATTTCATAACTTAGATGTGATCGATAACAGGTGGATTATACGTGTCAGAGATACGCAGGACCCACTGAGACTGAACAAAGGATATACAGGATACAAAGCAGCTGTATCTGAAAAAAATGTGTCCGTGGCTTATAGAAATGAATGGATCTGCAATGTCATCCGTAATGAGATGAAAACTACATTCGTGTGCATGGGGCCTTAAGGTGGAGCACAGGTTTCATATTTTATTTACCGAGAGAGGAGATTCCTCCTTTGTTCATTCTTGCCCCCTGCTAGTACTAAACATATAGGTACCCCTCTAACCTGCATTATCCATGTTGCAGGAATAGGCCTTTTTAACGGCAGGTCTCAAAAGCAATGTACTCATTTTGCCATATTGTGATATAGCAGGCCGTAGCATAAGTGATCTAATAGTATAATAGTAGAAGGTTCAAGCCTCCTAGCGGGGCTAAAAAATAGTAATTAAAAAAAACGTAAAACAAGTTTTTAAAAATTTAAAATCACCCCCCTTTCCCTAGATCACATATAAAAATCAATAAACAAATACATTCGGTATCCCCAGGCCCTAAAATGCCCAATATAAAAAGTTTTTCAATACGGTGAACGTCGTAGCAGGAAAAAAGGTCAAAATTGTTGAATCGTTTTTTTTTGCCTCTTCAGCCCCCCAAGAAAATGTAATAAAAAGTGATTGAAATGCCAGACGTTCCCCCAAAATAGTATTTATTAAAACTATATCTTTCCACGTACAAAAAGATGCCTTACACCGCTCTGTACACAGAAATCGAAAAAAGTTACGGGGGTCACAATATGGAGATACAAAAAAAAATTGTCAAACTTAATTTTTTTTCTTTTAAAGGTACTAAAACATAACAAAAACTATATAGAGTTGGTATCACCGTGATCGTACTGACCCGCAGAATAAAAAGTTATGTGCCATTTTCACCATACAGTTTATACCGTAAAAACAAAACCCATAAGAAAATGGCAGAACTGCTGTTTGTTTGTTTTTTTTCCAATTCCACCGCATTCTGATTTTTTTTTTTCCCCCAGTTTCACAGTACATCACACATTAAATGATACCATCAGAAAGTACAATCTCTGCCGTAAAAATTAGGCCCTCATATGGCGGTCAATGAAAAAATAAGTTATGATTTTTTTGAAGGTGGGGAGGAATAAACAAAAGCATAAAAAAAAAATTACAATTAGTCTGGTCCTGAAAGGGTTAAAGGATGCATGATAGATATGGACTTAAAGAGGCTCTGTCACCAGATTTTGCAACCCCTATCTCCTATTGCAGCAGATCGGCGCTGCAATGTAGATAACAGTAACGTTTTTATTTTTGTTTTTTTTAAAACGAGCATTTTTGGCCAAGTTATGACCATTTTTATATTTATGCAAATTAGCCTCTTATGTCCAACTGGGCGTGTATTGTGTTCGCTACATCTGGGCGTTTTTACTTCTTTTACTAGCTGGGCGTTGTGAATAGAAGTGTATGATGCTGACGAATCAGCATCATCCACTTCTCTTCGTTACCACCCAGCTTCTGGCAGTTCACAGAGACACGGCGTGTCCTCGCTCATCCGACGCGATGAAGTTCCTGGGGCAGGAAGTGAGTGACGTCACAGCGTGATCTCTCGAGAACACGGTGTGTGTCTGCACTGCCAGAAGCTGGGTGGTAACGAAGAGAAGTGGATGATGCTGATTTGTCAGCATCATACACTTCTATTCACAACGCCCAGCTAGTAAAACAAGTAAAAACGCCCAGATGTAACTAACACAATACACGCCCAGTTGTACATAAGAGGCTCATTTGCATAAATATAAAAATGGTCAAAACTTGGCCAAAAATGCTAGTTTTTGAAAAGAAAAAAAAAACGTTACTGTTATCTACATTGCAGCGCCGATCTGCTGCAATAGGAGATAGGGGTTTGAAAATCTGGTGACAGAGCCTCTTTAAGCCTCATGCATACAACTGTGTACACTGCAGCCCCTAATACAGAACGGTATTGTGTACTGTACTGCAGCTCACATGGCTGTATGGGGCGCTGTATCATGGAAAGAATATTCCCCTAGAAGCACTTACACCATGCTACCAGAGGAAAACTTAGTCTGGTATCAGATGTCTGAAGGAGTATGCTGTGGTTTGTTTTTTTGCCTCAGTTCTCTCTCTCTATCTCCAATATATATATATTTCACTTTTTGAATTTCATTACTGAAATAAATTAACTTTTTGATTATATTCTAAGTCATTGAGAAGGATCTTTACATACCAGTGATGCGGCTCACAGCTATAGAAATTTGTATGATGTCGTAGAGTGGGGCAAATCGGTTCCAATTTTGTTGTTACTGGGTAGAATAGCCCAGCAGGTGCTACTCTACCCAGCAGTAGCAAGAGAATCCTAAGGCTATGTTCACACGGGGTATTTTGCCGAGTTTTTTGACGCGGAAACCGCGTCGCAAAACCGGCCCGAGAACGCCTCCAATTGATTTCAATGGGGGGCGTCGGCGTCTTTTTCCCGCGAGCAGTAAAACTGCCTCGTGGGAAAAAGAAGCGACATGCCCTATCTTCGGGCGCTTCCGCCTCTGACCTCCCATTGACTTCAATGGGAGGCAGAGAAAGCGTATTTCGCGCTGTTTTATGCCCGCGGCGCTCAATGGCCGCGGGCAAAAGACGGCGCGATAATCGCAGCGAAAATCTGCGTGCAGGGAGAGGAATATCTGCCTCAAAGTTCCAAACGGAATTTTGAGGCAGATATTCCTCCCCCAAAATACTCAGTGTGAACATAGCCTTAAGGAACCAAACATCAGTGTGAACGGACTCTAGGGCTCTGTACACACTACATTTTGGCATTTACGTCAGGAAAGCTCCATACGTACACGCTAAACATTAGTTCAATGGAGACTAAAAGAGTGTACTTTTGGCATCCGTTACACTGGTATACGTCAGTACAGCTTTTCTGGGGGAATTGTGTAGTAGATTACACTCTTCCATTCCAAGGGAACCTGCAAAAAAAATGGATACTGTGCGGTATACCTTTTCTTTTAACATGAGTCTATGGGTGAAGTATTGCCTACATCACAGGTATACATTTAAAGCGTAAATAAACGTTTAAAAAACTCTTGACATACCATAATGACATGTCAGAAGTTTGGAACGGTGTGGGTCCTAGCATCGAGACCCCCACCGATCGCTAAAACTAAGCCGCTTAGTTTCTGATCAGCTTTCCTTAGAGCAGTGTACGGGCTCAACAGAAAGCCTATGAGCCCGTACACCGGTCGCTTAGCTTTCCGAGGAAAGCTGGTCAGAAAGAAGCGGCACGTCGCTCATTTGAGTGCTTCTGCTGCATTATTTTGGCATCTAGTCTCAGCGCTCGGACCCCCACCGATCAAAACTTCTGACATGTCACTACGACATGTCAAAAGTTTAGTCACACTTTAAGGTATACGCCATGGGTGGGGGTGCAAACACAGACACCCCACTGTTCACTAAAACAAAGCGGCAGAAGCGCTCTAATGAGCGCTGTTCCACTTCTTTCTGACCGGCTTTCCAAGGAAAGCCTAGCGAGCGGTGTACGGGCTCATAGACTTTCTATTGAGCCCGTACACTGCTCCGAGGAAAGCTGATCAGAAACGAAGCGGCTTTGTTTTAGTGATTGGTGGGGGTCTCTGTGCTCGGACCCCCACCGTTCAAAACTTCTGACATGTTAAAAGTTAGTTACACTTTAATTATATCTATTTAACATATGTCATGAAAGGCTATGTGCGACGTATGAGTTAAACACATGCCTAGCTGTGGCATCCGTGACCCATAGGGACGTAGGCCAAAAACACGATGTGCACAGAGCCTAAGATACGCTCTTCTTCTATAACAAGTAAAATGAACTGCAAATATTTGGAATAAGCAGCAGTTTATCATGTGGATCAAGCCTTTCACTAACGAAGCAATAGGTCTGGAATGAAACAGATAATTAGTCTTCACATTGTATTGATCCAGGTGAAGCGGAATCTTCGAGGGTGCTGCTATCTCCTCCATAGTGCTGCACACAAATAGATTTGCAGAGGGAGAGACATTTACTGTTCAGCACATTCTGCTGTGATTACCGACTCACTCAAAAAAAAAAACCAATGGTGCGATACGACCGGGGAACGTGCGCACACCTGGAAGCGAGAGGTCCGCTGATCTAGTGAGGGAATAATCTATAAATTATAGACGATACAGTGGAGCACAACGTGAAATGGTCTTAGACATGAAAGCTGCAGTGGGAACATATTCTGTATTCTGCCCGTGTACGAGGAGTGAGGATCTCTGAAGTATAGCTTACAAGTCTGATATATTAATGTGATGTAAGATGCTTCATGTTCAGTGCACAGGGGATGTCTGCAAAGGTGGGAGATTTAGGCGTTTCTTTCCCAGATAAAAATAAAATCTGTTCATGAGCTCATTCAGATATGATCTTCACTCCTCTTATGTAATCCACCTCGAAGAAAGTGATAACCCAGGACAAAAACAAGATGCAATGTGTGTGCAGCCGAGCTATTCCAGAAGGTCCCATAGATCACAGCCAAAGATTACTTACTTAAAAAGGACGTATTCATCTTTCCTAAGTGCCCTTCCATAAGCCCATGTACTTCAAGCCTTCTCTGCTGGGGGACCGGCCTAATCAAAACTCAGCAATTCAGTGCTTGAGAAAAGTTTGGTGACAACCGTTTATGCATAGTCAGCCAGAAGCGGAGGTCACCTAACATCTGTAAGAATAGAAAATTAAAACACTAAATATAAGAGGGTTATTCCCAAGTTGTTTTTTTTAATTTTTTTATAATGAATCCTAATCAGAAATTGAATTATAAATCTATTCATGTTAAAATATTTTGAACTACCTTTTTTTCTAACTTGATAACTCAGCTAGTGCTGGTTATCTTCTATAAGTGTGCGTGAGCAGCTCAATGTCAATCAGGCCGCTCTGCAGTGTGCGCGCTCCCGACGTTTCTAGATACTGTAGTTCTAGCAGCATCAGGAGAACGATCGTATACCCCCCCCCCCCTCGCAGCAACACTTCCCCCTCACCTGTAATAACTCTAGTGGCGGCACCACCACCCCACCCTTCATCAGCTGTTTACTCCCCCCTCGCTGCAACATGCAGTACCTGGAGCCGACCGCTGATATACCCAGACGAGCGGTGGCCGGGCCAGCATCTAATGTGCATGCGCGGATATGCGTGTTCACGATTAGAATGACATCCTCTCATAAGGACAGAGAAGATATCATTGCGCATGCGCAGCCACCGCTATCTGAAAACAGCGGTGGCCGGATCCCTAGACAACGAGCAATAAACAAAGAGGGTCTGCCAGCGACATGGAGGACGGATAGCACGAAAACAACATCATTTTCATAAAGCAAGGTATTTGCACAAATTATTAACTTTAAGGCCTCATGCACACGACCGTACCCATGTGCACGGCCGTGATTTTCGGGTTGGCCGGCTGCTGACTGTCAGCCGCGAGCCGCCCGCAAATCGCGGGCCATGCACATGGCTGCGGCCATTATTTTCGATGAGCCCGGACTGCAGAAGACGGCCGTAATAAGACATGTCCGTTCTTTCTGCGGTGCGGGCTCCCAGGCCATGCACAGACCGTAAAAACTACGGTCGCGTGCATGGCCCCATAGAAATGAATAGAGCCGCAATTCTCCCGTGGATTTTCGGGGGAATTGCGGTCGCAAAAGCACGTTCGTGTGCATGGGGCCTATCAGGTTGAGATTAATAGCTCAATTTATGTCGATGGGAATAACCCTTTAAGGTGGCATTCAAACGGACGTTTCGGAGCCGTTTGCTAGTCATAGTAACAAGTCCATCTGGGTCAATTTATTCTCCTGCAATGTTTATCCTGAGGAAGGCACAAAAGACTTCCAATGAGGCAGAAGCCAATTTTCCTCAGGGATGAAATATCCCTTCCCCGCTACAAATATGCATCCATTACAGACATCCAGTAAAAACAAAAAAAAACACTTATACATTAAAACATATTTTATTTTTTTTACATATTAGTCTATAGGTGGCAGATGGCTCTGCTGGATGTCATCAGTTGCCCATATACTCCTAAGTTAAAAAAAAGGATATATTTAAATGGACATTAACTTTTCAGGCAACTTATGCTAATCTAATAGTATAGATATCTGATATAGAACGTTGTAATTTACTTACGGTTAGAATTTGCATGGATAAAACAACTAAATTGTATGTGAACTTACTGCCACTAGGTGTCTTCCTTCCTGAAATCTGCTGTACACCCTCTATTGTCACGCAAAATCCATCCCTAGTTACAGAGCAGCATTAACAGACTGCATAATGTGGGGGTGTGTCTCTTCACTTCCTGCCAATACAAGTCTATGGAGAGGGTAGGGGTAAGCAGGAAAAGGGAGCAGTGGCAGAGTGAGACAGACACAGAATGCTGGTAAGATTAGTCACCCCAGTGCTGGATTCTCAGCGGCACTTTTCATTTACGGCCGTGTAATCTCTTCCATGCTGCTGCAGCTTCTTGCAGGATTCTCCTTTACTATGTGTGCAGCGTATAGACGACATGATAGCAGTTAGTCGTCTCTGACTTAGTGGGCGAAGCCTGAGTATTAGAGAGCGAGCATGGAGAGGAGAAAACTGCCAAGTAATTCCATATACGAGTCATGTACATACATGACAGCCTATTCTAAAAGTCATCTGTTAAGTTAGGTACACTTTAATGTGTAATTATATATGTATATTTTTATTGGCTGGTTGACACATGGGAGATTATGGGCAACAGATATCATCCGGAGTGATACAATTTTTTTTTTACGTTTAACATCTTGCACCCTACATCTCAGGTTGTGTCAGCTTTAGAGAGAAATTAAGAGAGGACACATCTGTATAACTTGTAATATAACTGTCAAAAAAAGACATTCGGGCCCCTTTTAGTGAATTCACCCTGACAATTTTCTCTGAAGAGCGTTCCATAGTCTCACTGCTCTTACAGTAAAGAATCACCTTCTGTTTGTGTAGAAGCCTTCTTTCCTCCATACGCAGAGTATGCCCCCTTGTTTGGCCCAGTTCACACATTTTTTTGACGCAGAAAACGCACAAATAAAACGTCTGACAATGCCTCACATTGATTTCAATGGGAGGCAGAGGAGTTAAATTCCCGCGAGCAGAAGAAAAAGCTTGCGGGAAAAATCGACATGCCTTTACGTCTGACCTCCCATTGACATCAATGGGAGGCAGAGAAAGCGTATTTTGCTGCGTTTTTGCCCGTGGCGCTCAATGAGCGCGAGCAAAAAACGCAGCAAACGGCGTGCAGGCAGATCAAAAATCTGCCTAAAAAGTCCAAACAAAAAACTGCAAAAAAACTCTGTGTGAACATACCCTTACGATCTATTCATACCCAGGACGTTAAGGCTATGTTCACACGATGTGTTTTCAGACGTAATTCGGGCCATTTACGCCTCGAATTACGCCTGAAAAAATGGCACCATTACGCCTCCAAACATCTGCCCACTCTTTGTAATGGGATTTAAGGTGTTCTGTTCCCACGAGGCGTAATTTTACGCGTCGTTTTCAAAATACGACGAGTAAAAAGAAGTGGTCATTTCTTGGGACGTTTTTGGAGCAGTTTTTTATTGACTCCATTGAAAAACAGCTCCAAAAACGGACGTAAAATACGCCGCAAAAAACGCGAATTGCTACAAAAACGTCTGAAAATCAGGAGCAGTTTTCGCTTGAAAACAGCTCCGTATTTTCAGACCTATTCTGCTAAGCCATGTGAACATACCCTTAGACATATCCCTGCATTGACTTTTGATATATTTATACATAGTTATTAGGACACCCCTCAGTCGTCTTTTTTCTAAACTAAATAACCTCAAATTTGATAATCTGTCTGGATACTGTAGTCCACTCATTTAATTTATTACTTTGGTTGCCCTCTTTTGAACCCGTTCAAACTCTGTCTTTTTAGTGCCAAAACTGTACATAATATTCTATATGTGGTCTGACTAGTGATTTATAAAGAGGTAGAACTAGGTTCTCATCATGTACATCCATGCTGCTTTTGATGCATCTAATAAAACTTACTTGCCTTGCTAGCAGCTGCCTGACACTGGTTGCTTCAGTTAAGCTTACTGTCATCTAATATTCCCAAGTCCTTTTCCATGCCAGCTTTACCCAGTGTTTTCCCATTTAGTATGTAACGGCGGCATGTATTTTCCCTTCTCAAGTGCATCGTGATCTAATCCTACGATTGATAAGGGACCCATGGCACAGCAGATCTCCTCGATATGATGTGAAAGGGGACTTACCCAGAATCTGCTGTGTTGGGGATACCGACCAAGCTCCGCAGACTAACAATGTGATTCTAAATCTAGCTCATACCACGGCATAATTATTTTTGGTGCCATTTTATCACACTAATGGTTTCCTACATGACCTGCTCTGCACAGACTTAACCTTCACCCGGAGGGGCTCCAAGACACACACAGGGCCAGCTGCTTACATGTGACAGACACACAGCATGTAAACATACAAAGACGACATTGTGTAATATTTATTGAGGAGATTCAGAGCGTAGAAGAATATCTGAACGTTCAATTACATTCTTGTATTTAACCTCGGAATAACATTTACATTTTCAAGCTGAAATCTATACACAGGACATTTTCTGCAGTCTCTTCTCACTGTGAGGAGATGTAGCAGTGAAGGAATTATAGCAGCTTCAGACACTGAGTGTTAAAGCTGTCACCTTCCTTGACAGCTACCGCCTCCAGCAGAGCTTGCTTCTTCTGCATACTGCGGGAGGATTCCAGCTCATACATAGTTGTCAAATTGAAGAGAACGCTCTCGTGGAGATAGTGTTTGGGGTCCTGCTGAACCAATCCTTCCAGATGCCTGAGGGAATCCTTTAATTTGCCCAAATAAAGCAGGCAGACTGCTGCATTGTTATTTGCCTGGAAAATAACAGTTTGGGAATGAGATGTAACAACAAAGCAAAGATCGATACCCTCATCAATGATGCGGACTGCAGCACACAGCTAGATGTCCTCGCTGGCTTGTTCCTACCACAGGACGGAACATTATTTTTTCTCTCCTTAAAAACCATCGTTTATTAAAGCAGGAAAATTCATAAGGGGATATGAAGAATTAACTCATGAACAATAGGAAGGTGATTAAAGTGATCTGCATTGTTCTTTAGGTAATTAAAAATGAAACCAGTCTATCAGAACAATGAAAGCTGGAATATTTCTGGGCTGCAATACCACTAACAGCCTGTATTAGTGATGGCGCTACTATCCTAAAGTATGTTGTGAAAATATACTGCTGCTGCTCAGACCCAGCACATACAAATACAGAAGAGCCCTGCAAAGTTTTCATTCATAATTTAATTGTGTACTTAGTAACTGCATCCATGCTCCCTCTGTCTCATGTAACGTCCAAGAGACTTGTGAAATAAAGGGGCAGAGCAGGTAAGTCTCTTGTACAGCAAGGAGTCTAAATCACTCATTACAGCCAAGGCTCCCAAATGTCCAGGATTCTTACTGCCCAGGGACTCCATAAACAGCAGCCTTGGCCGGTCCGATCCATTAGGCTCTGTTCACATCCGTTTTAGAGGCTTTGTGTGGCAAAATGACAGAACCCATGATCGAATCTACTGTATTAAAAGTCAATAGATTCTATCGGTTTCCATTATTCAACATGTGAACATAGCCTTAGAATTCATTTGACCCTATTCTGACAAAAGCAGTCCATCTGCAATGCTTTCCAACTGATGACCTATCGATGCAGTGAAAGTGAATCCTGTAATAGACTGAACTACAGCTGCTGGACCAATGTATAATCCGCAGTAGAAAAACCTTCAGAAAGCAACGACTCTTAGGGTATGTTCACACGCCCTATTTACAGAGTTTTACTCCTCGAATTGCGGCCGAAAAAACGGCTCCAAACATCTGCCCATTGAAATCAATGGGGTTACGGTGTTCTGTGCAGATGGGCTTTTTTTTCTTTACACGCCGCTGTCAAAAGACGGCACGTAAAAAAAGACGCCCGCCTCAAAGAGGTGCATGTCACTTCTTGGGACGTAATTGGAGCAGTTTTTCATTGACTCCAATGAAAACCAGCTCCAATTACGTCCGTAAAAGACGCCACGAAAAACGCGTGCACTTGTCAAAACGTCTGAAATTACGGGCCTGTTTTCAGGCGAAAACAGCTCCTGAATTTCAGACGTAATTGGCGTTGCCGTGTGAACATACCCTTACTGTCTGCACTTCTGAAAATCTAATAACCTACTCCAGTACGACCAGCACTGTAAAATACATCCCAGTGGCTTCTCCAAGTTATGTTTAATTCACATTTCTTGTAAGAATCCATGACAGAACACGATCCGACCAGCCTGGACTACCACATTATAAACCTGGAAATGTCATACAGCATCTGTGGAACGACAACTGTTCAGTTGGCTCCCCCATTTTGGATATTTGACATGGGTGTGGAGATATCTACCCACATTATGGGCTTCTACTCAATGCTGTTATCCGTAACACCACCGCACCCAGGAGAATATTTCTTATAAATGGAGTCGGGCTCCGGGGATAGTACGGTACGGTAATTCATGCCACCAGTGCTGCATAAAAGCCAGTGGTGCTGGCAGATCTCCACATCAGATATTCCTATTGGGAAGCTCAACTGAGGAAAGTCTTAGGTTGAACTAGATTTTATCCCTTCCCCCATCATGCAGTGGTGATCCAGGGAAAGGCAAAAACAATCCCCTATGTGCTAGTGGCTAGGTAAATCTTAAAGAAGTTGTCCAGTTTGGGGGTTGTTTTTTTTATACCGATGACCTATCCACAGGATATGATCAGTGGTGGGCTGACACCCGAACCCTGCACCAATCAGCTGTTCAGACAATCTCCGGGCGCCAGAAACTATGGAGGGTCGGTGCTAGAAGCAGATGGCTCTGGCCACTGTATAACAGCCATGCTTGGTTACTCCACCTCTGCTCCTATTCACATGAATAGGAGCAGAGCTGCAGTATGGCCACTATACAGTGGATGGAGCCATCTGCTTCCGGCACCCACCCTGCATAGTTTCTAGTGCCCGAAACAGCCGATTGGTGCGGGGTTTGGAACCCCAACAATCATATACATGATGACCTATACTTTGGATAGGTCATCAGTATATAAAAAACAAAACACCCCAATAAAACAAAACAGCCCCCAATCTGGACACCTCCTTTAAGGAGGTTTTCCTGGAATACACATTGATGTCACATCTGAGATCAGTGGGGTCCTGACCCCGAGGACTCCAGCGAGTGCCATTGCACCTTTCATATTTTTCCAGAAACAGCGTGTCCGTGCATGAGTCTGGGTTTGGTACTGCAGCTTAGCCCTATACAAGTGGGACCCCCTTAATCTGCTAATCGATTGATGTCTCAGGGTTCCCCTACTGATCCCACATTGATGATCTATCCGAAGTATAAGTTACCAAGGTGTATGGTCTGACAACTCCTTTAATTAACCAGTTATTTGTGAGCTCTCTGGAAAGGAAGCTTCACCACAAATATAAGCCATGTAGTTATTTTGCGCTGAAGGTTTAGAAATAACAATGAACTTACCACAGTATTCGTGGGGTCCAACTTCAGAACCTCTGCGAAGAACTTATGAGCTTCTGAAAAGTTATTCTGACCAAGATGAAGAAAAGCTCTGGAAGTGGAAACAATAAGAACAATGTTCGGTCACTGGACATAGGGACCACTCCGTGTTACACCCTGCTCACATCACGGCCCACTTAGCGCGTACGTCTGAAAAGTGCCTGACTTACACGCTAAATGTACCATTGGGCTGGCATACATTATTCCATCACGCTGGTTCCTGCAAAAAAAATATACCCCGTGGTATACGTTTTGTTTTTTCAACATGGGAGCTTATGGGTGATGTATCTTACTCTATGGCATACGTCACAGGTGTACCTTTAACATATAGGTCATTGGCTTCTATATATCTCTTTATGTATACGTTGAACGGATATCATTATAGTCTAAAAGCGACATTAAGACATTAATGCCACTATTCGGCATCGGTTTAGTCATCCATAGACCCCAGTTCACGACACATCTGTTTCACGGACACCATTAAAGTCTATGATGAAGCTTTTTCCCCGACATATACATCAAACGTAGGCAAGAAACGCTATATGAACAGGGCCTTAAGTCCCTTTTACACTGGCCAGGGATGGGGCAAACGAGCGTTCCAGATTATCGCCCAGGACAACGATCAGCCGATTCTTTTAAATGCAGAAACTTTTATCATTGTCGGCAGCACATCTCCCTGTGCAAACAGTGAGACGCGCAGCAAACATGCTAAAAATGTACGGGGAGGAGTGAGCGGCGAAACGAGAATACTAGCTCCTTGTGAAAGGAGCAAATGAGCGTCGATCACTCGTTGATCGGCGCTAGTTTACACGGACCAGGTTGGGCCGTGTAGTACCAGCTTTAGGCTGCGTGCAGCGGTCTGCTTGTCCAATCTCTAAACATAATAGTTTTAGACCATTTACTGAAGATATGGAATAAGCAGAAGATGATCAAAAAACTATAAACCTAGGGTGCAGCAGAAATGGAAGTGTTTTTTGCTGCATTGTGGCACTAAACACCATCATGGGCCAATGTATTCATTTCTACCATTTAATGGAATGTAGCAGCCAGTACCCCACAACTTGTATAACCCAAAACAATGGTGTTTGGAACCATGACATAAGGAACATTATCTGCTATTAATACTGCGATCCGTGCCCCAACCTCCATTCAGAGGAAATAAAATCTAATACTGAGAATACCCCTCGGTTCATAAAACAATACACCATGTACAAAGTGGGACAGATTAGAGTCCAACTATTTATTCACCCCCTCCTTCGTGAAAAAAGATAGTTTTCTGTTCAGACTCTTCCAGTGCAACATTGTAATGTTATTAAACTATGGTGGACCTTATATACAGCCGTACCCTACCTGTTCATTAGAACCATCATCTTATTGTGCGTTTCATCTTTATTTGCAAGATTCTGGATCACTTTCTCTACATCTTGAAAATACTTCTCAGCAGTTTTTATGTCTCCAATCTGAAAAAAACAAAAAAAAAAAACTAAATAAACCAAAAAAATCATAAATAAAAAGAAAATGAGATTGCTAATAGATCATTAGAAAACAACTACATCGGATAAATGGGGAGCTTCTGAGCTCCGGTTATATAGTTTGCCATGTTATGATTGAGTATATTCATGTAAGATGCTTTTGAATGCTGCCAGCCATTCAAGAGAAAGCCTGCGAGTCCTGCTTTCCCCCGCCCACATACAAAGTAACTGACAGATTTTTGCTATACCAGTTTGTATACGTCCAGAGTTGTCAGAGCTCTCGACTCACAGGCTCTCTGAGGTCTGCAAGAAATGAAAAAGCTTCATACATGAAAATAATGAAATCATAAAAAAAAACTATATATCCCCAAGCCCCCCCCCCCATCCCCCCCCCCCCCCAGTACCCTATACTGCGCTCAGATGGGAGACCTGACAGAACAGCTTTAAAGAGAAGATTTTTTTTGGGTACACAAAAGTTTAGATTCTTTTAAATTACAAACTGCATTGCATCAGTTTGAACCTCGCCAGTTCAGCAGTTTGTTTCACACGACCGTGAAAAAAATGGCCATTAAAAACTGATCAACTGTCAGTTTTTCATGTCTATTTTGCATCGGTGTGTCTAAGTTTTCATCCATTTCCAGTCAGTCTGTCCGTTTTTAATGGCCGTAAAAAAAAAATGGATTTCATTTGTCAGGTTTTTTTTGTCCCACCCTCTGCAGCACTATCTACATGGGTACTGTGGTGTTTTCAATGTCCCTGTAGAAAGTGCTACAGTGCCACCTGTAGATAATGTCCACATAGGGCCAGTGCTGACATAGTGCCACAGTGCTCACTGTAGATAGTGCCACATATAAAGTGAGTGCCCATGTGGACAGTGACATCAGGAGAGTGGAATCCCCTGCCAGAGCGGGCTGGGGATTCCGCTCCAGGAGTAACCCCTTGACGTTGCTGTTCATATATGGATAGTGATGCCGAGGGGCTTCTCTAAGAGCGTAATCCCCTGCCAGAGCGGGATCTGGCCACCGGGGATTCCGCTGCTACAGGAAGCTACAGTGGCGCTATCTACCGGGGATGGGGAGGGGGGGGGCTTGCTATCTTCAGGCAGGAGGAGCTATCTGCAAAACTGAAATCCCCGGCCAGAGATCTTGCGAAGCTCTGGCCGGGGATTCCATTGTTGAAAGCCCGACATTACTGTCCTTATATGGACAGTAATGTCAGGGGCTTCCCTGGGATCAGCTCTCAAAGTAGAAATGTGAGCGGGGAGTCCTTGGCCAGGATCAGCTTTTACCGGCCGTTACAAGGATTGTTTCCTAAATAATGGCCAGTAAAAACTGATCCATTGACTTCTAAGGGAGCTGTCTGACCGTGAAAACAGCCATTTTTCACTGTCGTGTGAATGCAGCCTTAAGCAGGAAAAATCCAACCCATCGGATTCACTTTTACCCCCGAAAACTAAACCCTCATTTTAGAATATCAAATAACTAGTATCAATTAGGATAAAAATACAAGAATAATATTTAAGGCTGCATCAAATCCATTGGGAGAACAGAAAGAATAAAAAAATAAAAACAGAAGACTGAAATAATTGTATTGCACGCAAAGGCAAACAAGCGGCTTCATTAGTGGTACCTGTCAAATGCAGAATCACATGGATTAGAACTCATTAAATCCAGACTATGTTTGTAATATTTTCTGTTCATAATCCTTTCCATATACTAGGTGAGTGGGAGAATGACATTTCCCTTCTTAGTTTTCTGCATTGGATCGGTTATCACGGAATGCGATCTCTCCCTTTTTCCCCAGGTGAAGACGCAGGTTACCCCGGTAATGTTACTTCACCCAGTTATTTGTCTGCTCTATCTGGTTTGTGAATATAATAATATACATAAAAGCCAGAAGAATGTAACATATTTGCAGCTAGAGCTGTGAGTCAGGAAGAGCCATCAAGAATAGAATCTATGCTGACTCCGGACAGGACTGGGCGTTAGCATTCCCCTTGTCAAGGGTCCGTGTCTCTACACTTTGATACAGTCTAATCAATGCTGACCATTTCAGACGGTTGACAAGGAGAATTACTGAAAGTTGTTAATTTAAACAGTACTCTTTAGTCTATTGCCGATGCTGGACAAGTATACTAGTCATTAGTGGCAGGACATTGCCGCATCAGGACGAACATACTCATTCTGCTGATTGCGTGGGCATAGCAAGTGTGCCCGTGCAATCTGGAACTAAGCAACAGCTGTAGTAAACAGTCGCAGCCCCTCTAACAGCGGAGATGAGTGGGACATCCGATCTCCGCTGTTAAAAGTCTTTAAAAGCTATGATCTCAACTCTTTGCGGCATTCAAAGAGCGGGTGAGGGGGGACCCCCATATGTTCGCGTCATACCTTGTATGGACAGACAGCCCAGGGTCCATTAAAGGACCCCAGAGCGGTCTGACCATTTTCCTGTTAGGGCTGTACTATCAGTACAAAGGACAATGTACTGGTAAGCAGAAAAAAAAAAAAGAGATAGACAAATATATATAACGACACATACAGAGATGGAATACGGCACATACAACCCCATAGAGAATGCGAACGGGAGCCGTTCCATTCTCAGAAGCATACGCAGTCTGTGTGGGAACGGCACATGCATGTTCATGTGGACCGTAAGCCGCTGCCGGACAGTAAGATGACAACTTCCGGCTGCGGCTTCCGGCCATACGTTCAAGGAAACGAAGGCGCAAGGAATTGGAGCAGAGGCAGGAGAAGGTAATTGATGTTCGTGTATGTGATGTGTGTATTATGTTTGTGTTATACTGTCTGCTGAGCCCTGTATCTAATCCTCCTACACTGTGCAGTCGCTCAGAAAATAGCAGCACACAGTGTAGGAGGTTTGAAGATTCAAACCCCTCCTTCTCCTGGCACTAGCCAGAAGAAGGGAGGGGGGGGGGGGGGGGTTGTGCGAGGACACTAGAGGAGAGTGTCCACCCCAAATTTGCAACATAAATCAATGAGGTTGCTTTACCACATTGACCATGCTGCAATTTTGGGAACTGCTCCCTCTAGCGGCCAGCACATGGAAATGTTATAAATTTGAATCTAATTTATAATATTTCCTGACTGAAAAAATTTAAATAATGTGTAAATCACTTAAATAATAATTGTGTAACTAAAAAATAAAAATAAAAATGTCTTGTGACACATTCCCTTTAAGAGCTTTGTCTGTTAGGAAGCCAGATGACATAAGAAATCAGTAAAGCTCTTTTCACTTTCAATCATTTTAGTCTGAATTAGAAAGCAGCAGGAGGGTTACCGCAGAACATCCAGGATTAATGAGCCAATAAGTGGTACAGAAACTTCTTGCTTTTTTTTTTAGAAAATGCCTTGAGCTCAGGACAAGAAAGCATGGTTAATAATGCAATACGCAGCAATGCCAACAGATGGCAGTATACACCAAGTGCCCAAACTATTTAGGTCAACCCAGTCTATATGTTACCGTGGTTGCTCCTAGGTGAGCATGTGAACATATACTCCGCTACACGGACGCAGTATCTCCCCGAGATTAATAGTTCTGTACGGATAACTCTGCTGTCATATGCACAAAGGATCATAAAGCCATCAACAGAGCAAAATGCAATAGAAAATATGTTTACAGCTGCAGACACTTCGATACACACTTCTAGGGGATGTATCTAAGTGATGATACCCAAATATTGTGCCTTGGTGTTAAATTTGTGCACTATTGTGCAAATATTACAAACAGTATTTTTCATGTGGCCAGCATTGAAAATTAGGGAATAAAGAGCTGCCGCACATTCTGGTGAACGAAATTTACTTATTTTCTTGGGGTGAAGGAGATCTGTGTGTACAAATCTTTTTTAGTTTACAATATATTTAAATGCCTTTAAAAAAAAAAGTCTAATATGGCGCCGGCCTAAGGAGAAAGCAATATGCAATTTAATAAACAAAAACAAATAAAAAACGGATGAAATCTATAAAATATTGCTGAGCAGTTTCCATCTTATCAGGTTTGGACTGATAGCGCGGACTGGCTGACAAGCCTGTGACATATTGCAGTTCTTCCCTGTCAGAATGAGAGATGTGCCTATTGCATTGCAGGAGGTGTCAGCAGTGAAATCTCACAATCTTGTCAGCTGGAACCTGACCACGTGCACAGATATGGTGGACAAAGGAGGTTCTATCATAAGAATCGGATTTCTCAAGTTTATTTATTGTGCTAATTAACAGCGACAAATGTCAAGCTTCAGGATCCCACAAATTCCTTTATTTCACATGTCGCCGGCATTCACATATAATAAAAATAAACATTACAGTGATCACACAGGTCCCCACCGTACAAGGCCCAACCACAACAACGAGAGTAAGAACTGCTGAATGCTGGAACTTAAAGTGCTACAATCTAAACCCTATAATGTCTCAACAAGTGGAAAGGAAAAGGACCACAGGGACCCCCCCCTCACAGAGCAGCTTTTCATAGCTAGAAGTGTCGCCCGAGTATCGTGAGCACTGTAGACTAAATACCCGCAGACAAAGTCTAGATCGGACAGGTACTGTTGTTGGAAAAACTAGCAGTACGAGTATCTGATGGAGTCTGGCCTGGTCGCTGGCATTGCACGTGAGGTACCGGTGAGGAAGAGCAGTGACATCACAATTAGGGTAATGTGTGTTTGGTAGGACAATACTGCGGCCACAATTTGGAGACTAAATGATCTCCTTCCTCAGGGACAAGGCATGTCCTCGTAAATTGCCTCCTAATAAGGCCTTAAAGGGGTTGTCCCATAAACAATGAAAAAATTAAAAAAAAATCAGAGAGAGATTGTCATTTTAGGTCTAAAACTTAGAACCAGCCCTGTATCTTTAAAGGATCCAAAGATCTCCCCATTCATTGCTCTGCTAGATTTTCTTCAGGCTGGCAGCTCAGGGGCGTGTCTTTGTAACAGCTCCTCCCCCTCCTTGTCATATCTTGTATAGGCTGGTCATTCTGTTTCACTGCCTCTGTAAAACTCGTCCTAGAAAGGAGGCAAATGCCCCCCCCCCCAATTACATGTGTATTAAGAGGGAGAGCCCAGCCTTATATAAGTGAAGAGGGAGAGACTGCAGCTTGCACATAGTGAGAGGATGAGCAGGAGATGGGAGAGCTCCACGCTGTACGTATGCTGGCTCTCTTCATCGAAGTAAACTGCTGGCTCTCCTGTGTGTTTCTTACTGTGCGAGTCTCCATCCACACCACAAGCTGTGTTTCTGAATAAAAGCTTCTTCTCTACTGACAAGCAGACAAGGCATTTTCTATTGGCTGGGGGCAGTTAGAGAGTGGAACTGATCATGTGCGCCCTCCCTTATTCAGCTCAGTAGGAGGACGTGTACATTGCTATACAGATTGAACACCAGGGGGCGCCATAATAACTAAGAAAACTGAATATCTCGCAACTGGAGCACTTTTGTAACCTAAAAGTAAATTTAGAAATTAATTTAGTTTTCTAAGCGGAATTATAACATTTAATACTGGGACAGCCTATTTAACCAGTCCAGCTCTCTCTATAGTCGGCATGATAATGGAACGAGGGGGAAAAATTTAAAATCCAGCGGCTTTCTATCCTGGAGATTAAGTAAAAAAAATTGCCCCCTCTCCACTCGGAAGCCACTATTTCAATACCAATGCATCTGTTCTAGCATTCATATTTCACATAAAAGGCTTATTGGGAAAATCCCCCCTTCAGACCCCAGATACAAATAAAAAACAAAAAAAAACCAACAACAACATCATCATCATCAAAAAACACAGCAACACCAACACCACCTCAGGAGAGACTGAAGCTTTTAGGGACTACACAAACTCATATGGTCAAGGTCCTTTGTATGACTGGTCTACTAAGTAGCAAGCCAAGAAGCCATAGCAGTGAAAGGGGGGCGGTGAGAACCCTTAAAGGAAAGGTGTCGCAAATTTTTTTTTTTTGCTTTTAGTGTTTTATTAAAATACATTTTATTTATTTGTGTGTTTGTGTTTTTTTTTTCTAACTTTTACTTCTCTATGGGGGCTGCCATTTTTTTTTAAATCTCTGTATGTGTCGATTAACGACACATACAGAGATGGAATACGGCACACACATCCCCATAGAGAATGCGAACGGGAGCCGTTCCATTCACTATGGTGTACGCCGTCTGTGTGGGAACAGTCCAAATGGAAGGTCTTCGGCCGAGCGACATCCGGCGCCATTTTCTTGTGGACCGGAAGCCGCGGCCGGACAGTAAGATGACTACTTCCGGTTGCGGCTTCCGGACATGTGATTAGAAGCAAGGACTAGGAGCGGACGTACCGGAGGCAGCGGCGGCGGCTGGAGCAGGTAAGTTATGTTTGTGTATGTTCGTATTTTACTGTGTGATTACCACTGTATGTAAGCATACTACACTGTGTATTCGCTAAAAAAATGGCGGCACAGTGTAGGAGGTTTGAACATTCAATCCCCTCCTTTCTCCTGGCACTAGCAAGGAGAAAGGAGGGGGATTGTTTGAGGACACTAGAGCGAGTGTCTCTTCTCAAATTTTGCAGCATAAAGCAATGTGGTTGCTTTACCACATGCCAATGCTGCAATTTTGGGAATTGCTCCCTCTAGTGACCAGTACAGGGAAATGTTACAAATTAGAATCTAATTTATAATATTTCCTGACTTGTGAAAAAAATTAAAAAAATTAGAACAATGTCTAATCATGTATATACTAACTGTTTAACTAAAAAAAAAAAAAAAAAAGCGACACATTCCCTTTAAACACTGCCATAAAATGAAATGCTGTACATGAGGGATGGACGCCATGACGCCTAACAATCAAGGAGATACATTCTCTCCCCAGCCTGCCAAGGGGACCCCACAATCTACTATCTTCTTTGGGAAAATACAGCACATTTTCTTATAGACCAATTTAAAGGGTTGTCCAGTCTTCCGTTTACAAGGATTGTCCCTACTAGAAATCCCTTTCCTAAATGTTTCTACCCTTTTAACAGTTCAATAATTAAAATATATGTACCTTTACTAATTAGAATTGCTATTTTTCCATGCAGGTCAATGACAAAAAAGCTATAAACCCATCCTGAGCCAATACTCACAGCTCCGTTTTGTATTTGATGTAAGCAATCCTCTGTTAACTTCATAGACTAACACATCATCGCACAAACCAGAAGTACAGGAGAGGGAATTGTACTTCTTATGTGTTTAGTTCACACATTATTGCCTAGACTATACGCACAGTAGCAAACCCCGCAAGTACTATTTCAGCCTCTGGATGTAAACCAAAATTCCAATTCACTGGCAGCAAACAGAGTTCTTGAAAATGGTGATTAATTAAACCAAAAGTATATAAATAATAATTAAGCTTTATTTATGTACGAGTGGACAATTCCTTTAACTAATCTCCCTTTATCACTTTACAACGTATCAAGCTCAGAGCACTAGGGAAGGTAGGGTACCCGGGCTATAGGTTTCACTCATACCGCACATCCAGACAATGCAGAATGACTATAATAATGAGGTGTCAAGACGATAATGATCAGATTCAATAAATAAAGGGCATCCGACTTTAGCCAGGCCAATAAATACCAGGCCATACGAGGTGCCGCAGTTTCTCCATGGGCTTTCGTGGGTATTTTTGGTACTTGCGGTTTCCTCCACACTTCAAACACATAATACATTACGCATTTCCTTTTATTGATTTAGCAGCAGCTTATTTGTGGAATAGGTTAAATAAATGAGCATAACAAGGGCCAAAGCAAAGGATGATCCCGGCCAATACACAACCTAGACCCTTGGATTACAGACAGTGGCCTTGTATGGCCCAGTGCAGCCAAGAAGGTCACCATCAGCTGAAGGCCTATTGCGTTCACACAGTAATACATGATATTCTGGACACCTGTCATGACGGATATGCCAACCAGTGTAAGAAACTAGAATAGCTCTGACAAGGGGATTATAGCGCAGTTCCCTAAGCCCTGGGCTTACACTTTCCTGTAAGATGGTAGCACAAACCCGTCTTCTCTCTCCCGCGCTCCTACCTGCATAGATTCCGGCATCCGCACATCATTTTTAGACGCGCTTCCAGACCTACTAATCATCACCTAATAATTCTGATGTCCAATTTACAGGATGAACACTAGAACAAATGAGGTCCCCTGGGGCTTCTTTTTTTCTTTCCCAATATTTCATTTTATTTAATGGCCACATCACTAAAAAAGAAGAAAATGCATTGGTCGGCTTGTCTGCAATTACCTGAAGAAAAATCCTTCCGATGCCGCTCAGCAACTGCGGCTCCTGCTCTGGATAATACTTTATAACTGTGTGATAGGCGTCTACAGCAAGAACGTAGTCCTAGGAGGGGAAGAGCAAGCCAAGCATTAGTACATTACCTACAACACCGAGGACATGAAGTAAGAATTCACAAAACCAGGCAGGCAACCTGCAACTCACTACATTAGATTTGGCCATTTTCAATGGTGCAGATTTATCATAACTAGTGCAAAGAAAAAGTGGAGCAGTTACCAATAGCAACTAGATTAAAAATGAGAAGTAAAATCTGATTGGTTGCCATTCGCAACTCCTCCACTTTTTTTCTAGGTCATTATACGGCCTGGGGCTGTACAGTCCTGACATGCAAGGACAGATAATACACAAACATAAGCAACGGAGCTTGTATCTATATCTATTCTGAGAGCACCGATATCGGCAGGCCTGTGTAGAGGACATGCTGGCTCTAGGGCCTACGTCAAGGTGCTAGAGTCAACAGCCAACATGTGAATGAGATCATTGACAGACACTGTTCTGTAATACGAAGCACAACAGAACAATGTACATGAAAACAACAAAAAAACGTGTGTACGTGTGCGTGTGTGTGTGTGTGTGTGTGTGTGTGTGTGTGGCCCTACCCTGGATCATATATATCAATGTTGGGGTGAAAATTATAGAAAATAAAACATTATTATAAAAATAACCCCAATTAATTAAGAGTTCATGTAAACAGAATTGGTTATAACGATCTTTCATGACAGTTAGAAAATCAATACTTATATAAAAAAGATACAGCCCAACAAGTGAGATCTTCTGTCATCACATCTAGAACATATCATGGGTTGAACGTGATAAGGAATAACCTCAAGAGCCAGATAAGCAGCTGGCATCTATGTTCTGGAAGGGCACACATTTTCTCAGGCCTGAGGACAGCACCGACATTCTTTTGGCACGAGAGATCATTATCGACTAAAATCTGAAGGTGGGTCTACAGGCTACAATCAGTCCTGCCTTGAATTCTTGATGATACACACATTGGCAACATGGCACTTCATTCATATTGTGGAGGAACCAATACAAAAAGTATTTTGGGGGCCTCATACACCGACTACCTAGAGAAGGAGGACGCGTCATATAGACTAGAATATCTTATAGGAATTCATCCGTGCAGCCTCACTCAGAGGACGAATTCAACTACTTCACCAGGCGTTCTGTATGCCTAAGACCTCACACGCTCGATTGTTGTTTAGTAAAGATTAAATTGTGGCGCTAAATAAAACATGGAAAACTGATTGTTTTGTCTGCATCTACCGCTTGGCCTTTCCTACATTAATGGGTATGGAACATGGGTAAAACACACTTCGAGAACCTTTCACCTGCCCATGTATGTGCAGCATGTAATGGACAGGGCTTCACAAACCCTGTCTCACTTGAAATTATTTTTCTAACTTCCTCCGTTATTTACACATCGGTGCCATTAAATTTGGCGTCCGATATGTAAAGAAGCCCCTGAACTTTGATGGGGAGTGATCTTTTCGCTCTGACTGTCCAATCAGCTATGGACAGTGTCAGGGCGGCTTGTGCGGTGTTCCCCCTCGCGAGAAAACAGCGCAAACCGCCCTTACACTGTCCGTCGCCGATTGGACAGTGTCAGGCTGAAGAGATCACGCCCCCTTGCCATTTAGTTAGTTAGAAACACCCCATTGATAGTTCAGAAATAGAAAACCAGTCCGCTCTCTTCTTGCATTCACCGTATAAAAAAAATAATGCTGGAGCTTTTTATAGAATTCTACATTGTGCTGTTCCTCAGTTGTTCTTCCTTGAAAAATATGAAGATGCCAGGAGAACCAACAGGTCCTCTTTAAAAAGGAAATGCACTTTGAACAAACTTTGCATGAATCACTAGTACAAGCAAAATTACTTGAACCTTTGTTTTATATCTTATTGGAGAAAAATGCCTCTACTTATCAGGATCCTTTGCTCCCCCCTCCATCCTAACTGTTCAATCGTTACCGCTTTTTACATCTCCTCAAGACAAGATGGGCTCTCAGCTCAGAGGGATTAGGTTACAGCTGTCCTAAAAAGTCTAGAGAGGTGAAGCAGAGGAGGGAGAAGGGTGAGAGAGCCAGAGACACACACGCACACGCACACTGCAGCTTCTAGTAAATCTTATATCTCACCCTAATGCTGGATTCTCAGCTACATTGCTCATTACTGCTATATTGTGTCCTCCATGCGGATATATTATATATATATATATATATATAGAAAAATAAACTTTGCAGCACTCCAATATGAAAAAAGTGGTGGTTTATTCACTCCAGATACAACAGCAACGTTTCAATCCTACAATAGGATCTTTATCAAGCCTTGATAAAGATCCTATTGTAGGATTGAAACGTTGCTGTTGTATCTGGAGTAAATGAACCACCATTTTTTTCATATTGGAGTGCTGCAAAGTTTATTTTTCTATACATTACGTCCGAGGATCGGGACGTTTTGCTGGGCACCTGATCAACAATTTCTGTGTGAGTGCTGCTGCTTTCTTTTTTGCTATATATATATATATTTTATTTGTGATAGTAGAGACTCCTGCTCTATCTCTATTTGTGTGTGCAGCGTATATAATACATCATAGCCGTCAGGCTTCACCCACTATCTCAGAGAAAACTGAGAATTAGAGATGTATTCTGCATTATTTAGCAGTTTTCCCCTCTCCAGAATCGGTCATATAATGGCCATTTAGGCCTTATTCACACGAACGTGTTATACATCCGTGCAACGAGCGTGATTTTCACTAACCTATGTTAGTGAATGGGGCCATTCAGACTGTCAGTGCATTTCACGCAGGGTATGTGCGCTGCGTGAAACACACGACAGGTCCTATACTTGCCCTTGTTTCGCGCAGCACGCACCCATTGAAGTCAATGGGTGCGTGCAAATCGCGCTCGGCACACGGAAGCACTTTTGGTTTCCGCGCGTGATGCGTGCTACAGTAGTAAAATAAATGAAAACAGAAAAGCACCTAGTGCTTTTCTGTTTGTAAACATAAAACCAGTGTCATAATGATGCCGGCTGTGCGAAAACCACGCAGCCGCGCACCATATGCTGATGCCACATGGACCTTTTGCTCGCGCAAAACGCAGCATTTTTTGCGCGTGCAGAACGGACACGTCCGTGTGAATAAGGCCTAATAGTGCTATTCCTCACGTACACACACACGACAGCTTATTTTAAAAAGTCACATGAAACGTAAAGTATACTTTAAATTATGTGAGTAAACCTATGCAAACCCTCTACCAACAAAATAGGGAACCAAGGAGGGGGGGGGGGGGTGAGGATAAAGGGGTTTCCCCAGATTGGTAAAAAAAGATCTGCTTTTTTTCCCCCAGAAACCGTGCCACGTCTGTCTGTGGGCTGTGTCTGGTACTTGAATGGGTATAAACTGCAATACCAAAACACAACCTACCTATGGACAAAAAGGGGCGTTGTTGCTACGGGAAAAAAAAGAGCGGATTTTTTTTTTTTTTCAATACTGGACAGCTGGTCTAAAGAAAAAAAACACATAATCACCACACATCTTATCAGACAGCAATGCAGGGAAGCTGGTTATGATAAAACATCAATGTCAGCCTTCTATCGAATGTCAGGGGATGTGGGGTTTAACTCAAAGCTTACATTTTCCCTTTACCCTTAATTTTTAGCTATTTGCATAGGTGATGGAGCTTCCTCTTCAGGCTCCTTGGAATAAATATGCAATGCCACCCATACTGCCTAACTGTATGATAAGAAAAATTGTCCTGGGGGAGGGGGATGTGCGTCACAGACAGTGAGTGGCAGTTACGGAAGCAGCGTAGCATGCGAACTACGCCATTTCCGGAATTCCCGACCATGTAATCAGGAAGTGGCCGGGAGGCAGCGCGAGCACAAAAAGATAGAATGGGGTTTAGGGGGCCCCATTCTGGAGATAGGTGCAGATCCCAGAGGTGGGACCCACAGCTATCTGACATTTATGACACATCCTGTAGATATGTCATAAATATCCTTCATGGGAAAACCCCTTTAATGCTTAAACCTACACAAATTGTGTTATTTATTTTAAATGAGAAGATTCCACTTGTAAAATAAATCAACATCAGACGTTAAATGAGAGGATTTATGGAAAAAGGAGCCCAAGGCCCTCAGAGATCTGGCACATTGTTTAATTACTGTAAGAGGAAAACTGCGCGCTACATCGTACAGTCTACCTATTAAACACCCACCGCTTTTCCATGTGATAATGGACCCATCATCTTAGAAATATAGAGCCAATTATAAGCCTTTTACAGGGGTGTATACAGCGAGTGGAACGGCAGACGTCTACTATGGTCTGTCCAAGTCTTGCTGATCTTATAATAAAGGGGACTCATTGTCCCTCCTACATGACATTATAACCAATTAGGAGAGTATATGTATTTATATGTATATGTATTTATCTATCCGGACATAAATCCTTGATCTCATTTCTGTTAGTACTACCAACAGCTACATACAGAAAATGCATGATTATTGTTGTAATATGCAGTGTGACATCATGGCTGTATGTGCAGGACATAAGTCGCACTGGGTTCGAGGCAGATGCTGCACCCAACTAGCCCCAAAGGGCATCAGAGCCCCAGCCATCTACGGACAGGTCTCTCAGCCCATTAGAAATTGTAATTACTTCAGTCAAAACTATTGATCTCTGCAACCATTACATGTAATTGCGCTTAGTAATTTCTTCTTAAAGGGTTTATGGGGCCAATGTAAAACGTCAAATTTCTAATATACTTTTTGGGTATGTCGATGTTCACCATTTCCAAGGCCTCTTCTTATTTAAAATACAGAAACTGAAAACCCCTAAAAGACCAAATAAGTCTCACAGCTGAAAGTTTGTTACAATTGCATCCAGCCTAGACAAATCTCAGTGACCTAAACATATCAATAGCACATATATCAGATCCTCATGGCTTTCTATAATGTATCAGTGTAGTCAAGAGCTACCAGCCGGGAGCCTAGGATGTTCAACTCACAGAAGTGTTATTAGATGGTATACATTGTAACAGACCCTCATCTGTGAATATTAGGTCTATAGGCTTTTTTTAGCATTAAAATCTAAACAAGAACGTTTCTATATACACTAGCAGCAAGCGGGATCGTTAAATGGCAATGAATTAACACAAAAGTATATTAGAAAGTTAAATACACACATACACATACACACACACACACACACACACACACACACACACACACACACAGGCATGTCTCCTATGTCAGGCGGCCTGCAGACTATAGAGGACACGTTATAGAGGTTGGAGAGGTTACAAAAGCCTGAAGTAACTGCAATGTGACTCAAGTCAAAACTGCTAGAGACATTTTACTGGAGATCATCATTAAGGGTTGTCTTATCACAGAAAACACCCTTAGGTATGTTCACACTGCTTTTCAGCCGTTTATCGGACCGTAAACACACCAAAAAACGGCTGAAAAAAAACGGAAGCTGAACGCCTCCAAACATCTGCCAATTGATTTCAATGGGAAAAGCAACGTTTCGTCCTGACGGGGTGTTTTTTTATGTGGCTGTTTGAAAAAACACGGCGCGTAAAAAAATGCCCCGTAAAAAGAAGCGCATGTCATTTTTTGAGCAGTTTTTTTATTGGGTCATAGAAAAACAGCTCCAAAAACGGCTGAAAATCAGAGGCTGTTTTCCCTTGAAGACCACTCCATATTTTACAGCCGTTTTTAATTTATGTGTCCGATTTATGCGCGTAAAAAACGCAGCGTATTTCGTGCATTCCATGCCTGTGTGCCATCAGTGTGCGTTGCATATGGCATCAGTGCGCATTGCGTGGCATGCGTTTTTCACGTCCGTGCAAGCACTTTTTTTTCTTCCTCTTTATATTTCTCTGCATTTCCTTACCAACGGACACATGATACACAGACAGCACACGGATGTCTTCAGTGTGCGGTTCGTGGTTTTCACGCACCCCTACACTTCAATAGGTGACAAGGTGCGCAAAAGCGCAGCAATATAGGACATGCACGGAGATTCACACAACGGACACTCGCTGCGTTACAACTCACGCATGTCTGAATAGCCCCATTGAAACGAATGGGTCAGTGTGCGGTCAGTTATTTCAACTCACCGCACACGGACAAGTATTACGCTCGTCTGAGTTCACACGTCGCAGATTTTCATTGCGGATTTTATCATTTGAAATGCAAAAAAACTAAAAAAAGAAAAAGAGGAAAAAAAAACTCCACATCAAATCCGTGACTTGTGAACCCAACCTTAGGGTATCGTCCCACAGTGCAGATTTTGCATGCATTTTTTTAAGCCAAAACCAGAATTGGATCCAGGAGAACAGAACTAAGGCTTTTCGTTATAGATTTCTTCTGTTTAGGTGCTCTTCCTGGTTTTGGCTTAAAAAAAAATACATGCAAAATGCGCAGCAAATCTGCACTGTGTGTATCCAGCCTTAATCTGAAAGCGGATCACTGTGGGTCTGGCTCCTGAGACTGGTGCCATCGGTTCCTTGTTTCTCCTGCAATGGCAAGGAAAATGAAGAATTACATGCGGCCATTCAAATGCATAGTTATCCATGCTATAAGAGGACGTCTCAGGTACAGAAGCTCTCTGCCGTGGCTCATAGAGGGGGGTTCGGAGCAGCCATTCCATGATGTACGTTTGCCCTAATGTGGCATAAGGACAGGAGTTGACCGGCTCTATTCACATGTAGTAGTGGTGGTGCTACACCAGGAGAAATGTATGGCAGCTGTAATTTTTTGGGGAAGACAAAGGAGAACGGTTTCTATATAAAATAACAGATTTTAAAAACCTGCACGTAGGAACATACTAAACAGCTAGTCATACAGTGTCCTGAATCGCTGCGGTGTATCCGTACTATACAAAGTTAAAAGGGGTCGTCACTCACGTCTTATGGTGCAGGGGAGCATTTCCTAATCGAATGTGTTGAATGAATATATTCAATGCTGTTAAATAACCGTCTCAGACTGCAATACAACTAATAGCCTCTAGATGGCAACAAACAGCACAAGTTCAGAAGCAATTTCACATGTGCCCAGACAACAAAAGCATCCGCATAGACCTGCAATTGTCATGAAAGACTTTCAACTAAAACACACCTTGACTATCACATTATACCAGGTATGAACAGAAGAAAAAAACAAAAAACAACAACACAAAAAGGCCCAGATAGAGAATAACTGGACCAATTAATTCTAAATAACTGGAATTCACCATAGTAAAACAATAAATCCTTATCTGTGAAGATGGTGATATGACTTCAGGTGGTTGAAAATGTATTCAGAAAATGAAGGGACTGTCCATGTTTAAAATAAAAGGGGACATATCAGACAGTCTCCTTATTTCTACTTGATTTAAGGGGGCAGCAGTAGTTGTAATACCAGATGCAGCCTATGGACAGATGGGGCAGTGTTTCTTGAAGAAAGTAGCCATGTCTTTCTGATCTCATGGGCCATTTATATGGATACACCTAAATAAAATGGGAATGGTTGGTGATATTAACTTCCTGTTTGTGGCACATTAGTATATGGGAGGGGGGAAACTTTTCAAGCTGGGTGTTGACCATGGCGGCCATTTTGAAGTCGGCCATTTTGTATCCAACTTTAGTTTTTTCAATGGGAAGAGGGTCATGTGACACATCAAACTTATCGAGAATTTCACAAGAAAAACAATGGTGTGCTTGGTTTTAACGTTACTTTATTCTTTCATGAGTTAGTTACAAGCTTCTCTTTGTTTACAGCCATTGACATGTCGCAGAGGTTAACACGTGAGGCGCGGATAGAAATTGTGTTGATGTCTGGTGAACGCAGTACCCGGGTCATTGCAGCAGATTTCAATGCAAGACACCCTACGAGACCACCCATCTCCCATGCTACAGTTTGCAAACTGCTTGCCAAGTTTCCCGATCTGACCCCCTTAGACTTATCTTTGGGGTCATCTGAAGGCAATTGTCTATGCTGTGAAGATACGAGATGTGCAGCAACTGAAACTACGGATACTGGAAGCCTGTGCTAGCATTTCTTCTGCGGTGTTGCTATCAGTGTGTGAAGAGTGGGAGAAGAGGGTTGCATTGACAATCCAACACAATGGGCAGCACTTTGAACACATTTTATAAGTGGTCAGAAACTTGTAAATAACTCATGAAAGAATAAAGTAACGTTAAAATGAAGAACACCATTGTTTTTCTTGTGAAGTTCTCGATAAGTTTGATGTCACATGACCCTCTTCCCATTGAAAAAACTAAAGTTGGATACAAAATGGCCGACTTCAAAATGGCCGCCATGGTCAACACCCAGCTTGAAAAGTTTCCCCCCTTCCATATACTAATGTGCCACAAACAGGAAGTTAATATTACCAACCATTCCCATTTTATTTAGGTGTATCCATATAAATGGCCCACCCTGTATGTGTATGTGTATACACACACACACACACACACACACACACACACACACACACACACGCACACACACCTCTAGTCTTTTGTAACTGCCAACACAACACTTTGGTACTGTGAACACTGTTACAGCCACAGCCTCAAGATGTGTTTCCTGTATATGAGTAGTGGATATTAATTTCCTTAGGGTATGTGCACACACACTAATTACGTCCGTAATTGACGGACGTATTTCGGCTGCAAATACCGGACCGAACACAGTGCAGGGAGCCGGGCTCCTAGCATCATACTTATGTACGCTTTGAAAATTTGGTAGTGCGGTCTCAATTTATTTTTGCCAAATCATGTTCATTGATGTTCAGCAGGTCACATGACAGGCCAGTAAGTTGTCAGCATGTACAGGAAACTGCAAAATGATGTCTCAAATACGGCTGGTTATGGGTGAAATCCCCAATATTCATGAACAATTATTTTGATTAAGAAACAGAAGAATTTCAAGAGGATCGCAGCGAAAGAATCACCCATTCTAAAATGATTGATCCATGATGACAGATGATGTAAGTAGAGAGCCTTTAATTTCCTAAATTAGCAACCACCATTCAGAGCCAATCATACTTTCCACCAATGGTATACATAGTATTACCATAGATGACCAGCAGAGGTCAGCACTGGCTGTAGGTTTTGGTATCTGACTGAAAAGGCAAAGACCGGTTGTTGTAAGGAACTCCAGCATAAATCCTATCATGGGGAAGGTGAATATGACTGACCAGATGAAGACTTGTTGTGGAGAACGTACATTTGGATACACCGAGCATCTGCTCTGTGCCCTTCTGTTCCATCTAAAACAAAGTGTCTGATAATATCACATTCCTATAAAACTGAGAGAAAAAAAAAAAAAAAAAAGGAGTAGGGACGGCTGAGACTGTATAGGGCAGGTACATCAATTCATCTAATCTGGAGGTGGGGGAAAAAAGTAATTTTGGAATGGTTTTCAATTGATCTAGAACTCTTTGTATTGAACTTTTATGCAGAGTTCAGGTGGTCACTTGGAAGGGAAGCCCTCTGGTTGCTAGGTAACCAAACGCAAAATGTCAATATATACTAGAGGGAGCGGATATTAAACATCTCTTATCAGAACGAGTATCCTGACTAAGAGGCGGCTGATAATGAAGTGAAGGTGGGCTTCAAATAAAAAGATGCATTTGTCTTTTTGAAGGGCTCCAGATGCTACCGGCCCCCTAGCAGCAGCATGAAGCCCTATGTCAGTAGTTATGCCCATGACTCTGCACGTAAACGCCACACGGACAGATGGAGGAAAATCGCAAAATGGGGGTAAATCACATTATTATTATTTTGCTCTGCACAGAGATCACAATGACGGTGGCATAATGGCTAGTATGGGAAAAACCTGAATACAGGGAGGATCTCCACTAGAACTGAAAGATGTATGTAGCATATAAACGTAGCCATGCACTGCACTAATGGAAGATCTGTACACCTAGCCTGGAATAATACGCACACAAGAACCTGGATAGCAGCAATATTATACAATAGACATAAATGAAAGGGTAAATCAGAGAATATGCCATGTAAAGGACTCCGGCATACGCTTGGCACTCTTCTCCGGTATATACGGTAACTCTGCAGTTTGCTGCCGCCCACGTACCTTCATCATTAGCAGACAGTTTGCCATGGAGTACATCACCCGGCCCAGACGTGACCTCCACAGCTGAACAGAGGCTGCAAAATAAGATCAGCTCGTGAATGTGCACAAATAAATTACAGGTTCTTTCTAGCCATCAATCATTGGTCCTATGAATTCTGATTTAAAAGATCCCCCTTGTTAACACTGCTGGGTTTCAGGCTAGAATTTTTAATACTCTGTAGGCTGCAAGTCGAGACAAAAAGGGAAAAAAAAAATAAAAAAAAAATACAAAATTAAAAAGCGCACATTTTTTTTTTTTTTCGACCCCCTTTTTCACAGATTAGGAAGTCTACATAAATGATGCAGCCATGCAAAACAATCAGCAACCTTCCCGGCTTCCTAGCAGAAATGCTAATTATAATGACAAGAATGTCAGTGTCGTAAAAACCATTAACATGCGTATAAGGGAGCGTGTACCAGATGATATTAGAAGCAAACCGGGATATGAGGATGCTGGTGGCATGTCAGAATTATTGTAATGCCAGCGCAGACAGAGATGGGGGTGTCTGAGCCATATAGTTGTCAGCTTTTGGCAGCGTGAAACCCAGGAGAAACCGCTGAGCTCAACTACATCCCCCTATTGTTCTGTAGCTGGCAGCCTACATAGAGCCGAGCATCTGCCAATGTTACAAGATCAAAGGGGCGCACTAATCTTCTTGGTGCTGATGGGACCAGCAACGAACTGGTGCCCGAGATTACTGCACATCCCTCAGTCTAGAGCTCCACACATACCTTCACCCTTCACTGCAGGACCTCTCATTAGATTGTAAGCTCTTGGGGTAAGACCGCATCCAATGTGTATCACTAATCAGCATTGTTATGTGTCACATACATCGGTCACAGTGTCAAAATGCCATTTATTTACGTTTGTAATATATTAAAAATACAAAAATATAAGACAATTCTGAAAATTGGTAGACACTTTAATATAAGAAATGGGATTTCAAAAAGAAGGCATAGGAATTAAATAACCGTTTACTACCACTGCCTGCAAATCTAGACTTTTGTCGCCTGCCCCAGACTAAAGGATGTTGTGAAAACCCAGGTAGGGTCAGCAGTGAGAAGGAGCGGCAGAGTATCTGCATGGAAAGCTGTGCCTGGTACTACAGCTAAGCCCCATTTCCAGAAAACCCATTCAAAATACTATGGTAAGCAATCCTGGACAGCGCCATGCAGAAAGTCCAGTCTTAATAAATATCCACTCCGACTTTCGCCATGGCACTATTCTGGAATGCCGCCTTTCCAAAATTCTGTTTGCCAATTTTCTCCACAGCGCTTAAAAGGGGTCATCCCACAACAACCCTTTTATGATTTTATTATTAACAAATATGCTGGAGTAAGATGTGCCTAATTTAGGTTAATGAATATCTCCTGCGATGAACGCACTTCTGTAGTAATTTGCATATAACAGTGAAGTGTCCTGCGATCTCGGAGCAAATCCCCCCCATTTGAGATTGCAGGACACTTCCCTGTTGAACATCTGTCCAGCGGACACTTGTATAGTAATTAGCATAAGGCAGGAGATATTTCAACTTGTTTTTTTAGGGTACGCTGTACTATTGTTGGCATACATGGGTAGGTTTACAAATGTCTCTCTAATACGTATGGCGAGAACAGTTAAGGGGGTAAAAACTGCGGACAGGTTCCCTTTAATGTATAACCGTGTCTGTCAAAGCAACAGAATATAAGATGTTTTAGGACAGACGGTAGTCTGCATCCTTTTCATAGTCTATAGTCTGCAACACACAAAATAACAAAAACCCAGGAAAACAAAACCAGGATACACACGTATCAGTCTGCAAGACTTCCTGCAATCTCGTCTGTCATATACTGGTCATCTCCACATCTGGATGGAATCTGTAAGGTTCAGCTAAAGGGACGGCCTTCAGGAATGTAGAATTGCCAGCATTGTTTGACGTTTGTCTTTTTGGAAGTTTTTGCCCGCAGACAAAAAAATGCTCCAAGCGAGTCCCGCAGGTTTTTCCTGCCTACCAATGATTTCAAATAGGTCAGGGGCAGAAACCGCTCGCAGAAAGAGCATGCCGCTTTTTTTTGTTTCTGCGAGCGGCCAGGGGAAAAAAAAAACGCAAAACATTTGGGGTGTTTCTTGGCACAGATTCTTATGCGGTTTCTGCATCAAAATCTGCACCAAAAAATGCAGTGTGAACGGACCTTAAAGCTTCTGCTGTAGCAAGAGGTCTCTCAGCCAAAACTGCTGCAGTCTAGACCCTTATTCCAACCTACTGTTCACATGCTCTATTACGGGAGGGGATCTCAAGACAAACGCTCCTGTTCATTCCAGTCATAACAAAAAATTGTAAACTGGCCATAATGCAGTATAGGTTCCGTTCACATTGGCATCATGTTTTTTTTTTTTTTTTACTGAAAAGAATAGCACAGCAGACAAAGATATTCCGGCTGTCAGAAAGCAATGGAAAGGGTCCACATCGACAGTGTGAATATAGTCTGAATAGGTTATTAATACTTTTCTCCATGGACTTAACACATGTTGATCTATCCCTATCGTAGGCCATTAATGTTTGATTGGTAGTGGTCCGACCCCCTTAAAGCTCTACTGACCAGCACAGTGAAGGGCCCCGGCACTCATGCGAGTGCCACATCTTTATGGTTTACCAAGGCACAGCGGATCTTCTGTAAAGGTGGCAGTGCCCGCTACTGCAGCCCAGTCCTATTCAAGAGAGGCCCAATCAAACATTGATGGCCTATCCGAAGGTAAACACGTGTTTCACCTGTAATTACCATGCAAAAGCAGTTATTTACAGGTAAAATTGTGCTCTTGACACACGGTATTTGTTTTTTTGAGCAGCCGACTGTCGTGGCTTTAAAATTTGAAAATGCCGCATAAGGTCTTTGACATGGCAGTATTTGGGTCAGTATTTGACATCATTATCTGGAAGCCAAAACCAGGAATAGAAGATAAAGTATAATGGAAAGACTTGCCCCTCTTCTGTGTTTTGGACCCACTCCTGGTTTTGGCTTCCAAATACGGATACAAAATACTGCTGTGTGAATGTGGCTGAAAGCAAAGTATTTGACGTGCCAAGAACACAAGGCCAAACAAATGTAGAAAAATAAAGAGTCAATTAATTATCGTCCGTCACATTTACAAAATGCGTAGATTTCATGATCTAGTCTGAAAACCTGATTTGCATTCAATAAATGCAACCGTCCACCGGTGACCCGGTACAAGTAAGGGACCGTTTACTAACAAAGCCCAGATCTATATAAACCATAGCAACCAGATATTCCCATTCACTGTCTAACAAGCGCTATGTAAATCACGGTTAATTATTTGCAGCACTTTTTTCTGCTAAACATCCCCCAATGTATTCACCTCCTTTCTCAGGCTGGCAGGGAATGAGGCATGTAGCGGTCAGAAGGTGCCCCGCCACTGGCGATGTCTAGACACTAGCTTATATCTAGAGTCAGGGCCGCGTGCACATTCCAGGTGCAGGTGTCTGCAAGTAATTGCAAGTGTGACTCTTATCAAATGTTCTCAGGCAATGCTGTCACTTTGCCTTTTCCTCTATTTCTACCTTCCCGCAAGCATCCAGGCAGCATCTTAACTCCTGCACTGCCAGAAAATACTCAGAAAAGAATAAAAGAGGCAGATGCGATGCCACACAGTGACACAATTATGAAGTAATAGCTGCACATATTCGGCTTTATTCACACTGCTTTATTACGGCTCCGTGTGAACGCCAGAGATTGAGCGCCAAAATAGGGTCAAATCAGTCATAAGCAGGAAACCTCGTAAAAACATTTGTAGAGCCTGATCTGTTTTCTCTTCATGGGATCCAATCCGGTTTTTGGCACTAAATACACGACTCCCACGCACAGGCATAATGACTAAAATGGTGTCAAGTTGACTTTAAAGAGGACCAGTCAGCCCTCCCGATAGGATTCTGGAACATCTTTTCTTAGAGCTCTACATTGTGCTTTTCCTCTGCTATTCCTCTTGGAATTGTATGAATAGACTACTGGGTGTTCCCATTTCCCTTGTTAATAGGACATGTCCCTACATGGTCTGACACAATCAGTGCTGATTGCACAGTGTCATAGTTTATAGGGACACGTCCTAGCTTCTCAGATCTGGAAACTTGTGAGATAAAGGAATGATTATAGGGGGCCGGGGCAGCCATTTTTCTGGAGTTTGTCAGTAATCCTATTAACACAACCTCTCTCCAGCCTGAAATGGATGAGAAAAGCTGATCGTGACCCTTTAAGGCCAGTTTCACATGGCAGGAATAAGGCCTAATTTTACCATCCGTATTACTGCCGCAATACCTGGAAACCCCCCACAGCTCTACTGAACCAAACTCAGATCACAATTCCGTTCCGTGGTGAACGAAATTAGGGAGAGAGCCTGTGTTGCAGCAGTAATATGGACACGAAGGCCCTGTTCACACAGAGTTTTTTTTGCAGGCGGAAGATTTTAGCCTGCCGGCAGAACATTTGCCGTGTTCCTCGGCCGTGGCCATTGAGCACCGCTGGCAAAAAAAACACGCCACAAAAACAGCTTTCTCTGCCTCCCATTGATGTCCATGGGAGATCAGAGACGGAAATGCCCGAAGAAAGGGCATGTCGCTTTTTTCCACGCGAGCGGTTTTTCCGCTGTCTGCACAGAGCCTAAATGGAGCCGTATGAAATTGGCCTAAGGATTTCTGAGTAGTCTGTGTGTATTGTAGAGGCTTTGGAACATGTCAGGGAATTTGGGCCTCGTTCACGCAAACAAAACTGGGACTTCCCACAGAAGAAGTAGAACTCTCTACACTTTCTATGTATCAAAACTACACTTGTGAACGAGGCCTCACAACGCCACAGATCCCGGTGACAACGCTCATGATAGAAAGACTGGAAATTGAAATGACAGACAATGTGGCGTATTATTTCATAACATACAATGAAAAAAATGACATCATTAGCGGCAGTCCACTAAAATCAATTGAAATCTCAAGTGTGTGCCGGCAGCGAGGAGGAAGAACTCTAACAGCATTGATTTTAAATCTACAGAGGGAAAGACAGGTCTGGAAACATCCACGTATAATGCAGAGAAAGCCGCTTCACAGCCATCAACTCAGAGCCAGCCAACTGTGCCGTGATGTGTCGGAGAGGTTTTGCCCTCAGCTGCCCCCTCCTTCAGCATGACCTTCCCATCACAGCGTCTCCCTGCAAAATGTCCCTGTCTCACCAAAAGACGCTCCACCACTTCAAGCATGCTCCTAATTAGGTCTGTAGAAGAGGAATAGCAGAGCAGATCTGGAGCACAGCGCACACCAAAGCTGATATAAAGCAGAGAGATTTCTACCAGCTCAACACAAGCACATTCATTCTATTGTTCTGTAACACACACACGTAAATTGCTAACCCTGACAACATTAAAAGGGCTTCTCTGGGATTCTATGCAGCACACATGGCTATGAATGATCTGACCAGGGATAACATCTCCATGTAGTTTGTACACACACACACACACACACACACACACACACACACACACACACACACACACACACACACACACACACACACACACACACACACACACACACACACACACACACACACACACACACACACACGGTTTCCCATGTAAACTGGGGAATAGTGAGCAGATGTGCAAGGTAAGGAAATTACATTGTGTACCCCCCATGAAGACAGGGCATTTATGGGGGTTCAATCACTGTACAGCATTGTGGGATAGATTGGTGCTATATGTAATGGAACATAATAATAATTAGTTAGTAGAGCCATCATATGGCATAGCTGCCATCTCAAAGATAAATTTTAAATCGAACTATAATGCCTTATTATATTTTTTACATTTTGTTGTACCGGTTTGGGGCCAGATTCACAATGTAAGGCTATGTTCACATCATGTTCGAGTGTATGCACCGTGAAGGCTCCTGGTGCATACACCGAACATACAAATTAGGACCCATATGCCAAGAGTATTCCTACACAGTGACAGATGTCAGCGCCTTCTATCGGAGGTAAGCGTCGGGAGATACTGCCTACATAGAGCGTCAAACTGGCCCATTGGAGGACTGCAGGGCTCCTCCGCAGGGCCCAGGCACCGAGCTGCTCCTTTCCGGCCGCGGAGTAGAGCGCCATTGGCTCCCTTCCTCGCCGCTTACCCTTGTGGGCCACAGGCTATTTAAGGCCAGGACGACGCAGAGGACATCGGCGTCCTGGCGCAGGTGACGCGCTGTCACTGTGCCGGACAACAGGCAAAAGGACCCATCCGCTCGTCGTGGGGACAGAGTAAGGGGAGTTTTTTTTTTTTTAATTGACGCAAATGAGAACATAAAATTTTATGGGGGGGACGGACGACGACAAAGTGGGCCTAAACTACTGGATCAGCAAGAAAAAAGGGGGCCCTAATTACAACATGGTGCACAAAAGGGGGACATTACTATATATCGGCACAAACTACTATAGAGGGGTACAAAAAAAGACCCAACTATTGCATGGGGGCAAAAAAGGGGGACATTGCCACTGTGTGGGGGGAGAACATACGAGGTATTTCTTTGCAGAGTGTACAAAAGGGCACTATTAAAGTGTGAGGCCTAAAGGGGCACTATTACGGTGTGGGGCAGCATAAGGGTGCATTATTACCATCTAGGGCAATATAAATGCAAAGTTTTTGTAAAGGGTTGGGAATAAGTGGGTGGGGTGCTGTAATAGCGAGAAGCCAAAGAAGTTTGTGATGCAAATTCTGCAGAGAGGAGTTGTGGCTGGAAGAAGTCGTCATGGCGTTCTGGGCCGGATGAAGAAGAAGAAGAGAAAAAGTGAACGACTCCAATCTGAGAAGACACCTGTGAGTCTCTGGATTTCACTGCATTGTATTCACTTACCAATATCTGAGCTCTAGTCCTTATATTCTAGCCACAGCAAGTGTTTAAAGTCATGACTTATTACATACATGTCAGAGAAAGGGTTAAAAGAGCTGACCTTGTCACATGGCTGCTTCATCCAATAGATTTGGATGAAGAAAAGGGTCATGTGGCCGATGTATGTTGCCTTCACATCACCAGCACTGAGGCGCCTTCACTGACACGGACACTGCTCTCTGCTACTGCGTTATCAGAACTGAAGATAACCAAAACCACTTAATTTACCCATTCAGTTACTGCTGCGTTTAAGGCTTAAAGAGGCTCTGTCACCAGATTTTGCAACCCCTATCTCCTATTGCAGCAGATCGGCGCTGCAATGTAGATCACAGTAACGTTTTTTTTTTCTTCAAAAACGAGCATTTTTGGCCAAGTTATGACCATTTTTGTATTTATGCAAATGAGCCTTTCTTAAGTACAACTGGGCGTGTATTGTGTGTGTACATCTGGGCGTTTTTACTTGTTTTACTAGCTGGGCGTTGTGAATAGAAGTGTATGATGCTGACGAATCAGCATCATCCACTTCTCTTCGTTACCACCCAGCTTCTGGCAGTTCACAGACACACAGCGTGTCCTCGCTCATCTGACGCGATGAAGTTCCTGTGGGAGGAAGTGAGTGACGTCACAGCGTGATCTCGCGAGGACACGCTGTGTGTCTGTGCACTGCCAGAAGCTGGGTGGTAACGAAGAGAAGTGGATGATGCTGATTCATCAGCATCATACACTTCTATTCACAACGCCCAGCTAGTAAAACAAGTAAACACGCCCAGACGTACACACACAATACACGCCCACTTGGACATAACTTTAAACACGCCCAGTTGTACATAAGAAAGGCTCATTTGCATAAATATAAAAATGGTCATAACTTGGCCAAAAATGCTCGTTTTTGAAAAAAACAAAAACTTTACTGTTATCTACATTGCAGCGCCGATCTGCTGCAATAGGAGATAGGGGTTTGAAAATCTGGTGACAGAGCCTCTTTAAGACAGGGGCATAGCTAGGGAGGGGGCAGGTGGGGCATGTTTTCCCCCGGTGGCAAATCAGAGGGAGGGATGGGCACCAGGGCTGCACCGTCCATGACGGCGGCTTGCTGCCTCTCTGAGGGGGCAGCGGTGCAACTGAAACCAGCCGCTGCCACCCCCTCCTGCACTATAGGTGATGAATGGCTGTTCTGCACACGGCCATTCAGCGCCTTTCAACAACTCAAGCGGCGCGATTACTTCTTTGCGCCGTTGAAAGGCGCTGACTGGCAGGGCACTATGGCTTGCCCGGTCAATCAGAGCCTTTCAACGACGGGTCGTTCAACCCCAGCAGACCAGCTCAGAAGAGAGCAGGTCTGCATTGCCACCGATTAAGGTGAGCATGTAAAGTTTTTTGTTTTTTTTATCCTAATAAAAATGTGAGTGACATTATCTGCAGGGGTTGGCTCCATCTACATTGTGAGGGTTATATACAGGGATGGGCTATATGTGAGGCACTATATACAGGGGTGGGCTATATGTGGAGCACTATCTATGGGGGGGCTATATGTGGGGCAGTATCTACAGGGGGAACAGTGTGTATGGGACAGTGTATGGTGCCATTATAATCAGGGACACTGTGCCTCTAATTAGAATAGTACCATACACTGTCTGGCACCATGAGAACTTTTTTTTTTGTTTATAGGTGCAGAAATGTTTGAAAAGTGAGAATCTGAAGACATCGGAGTTGCAAACTGCAGAAATGGGCTGTGGTCGGGAGAAGTTGTCACAGAGGTCTGGACCGGATGGAGAAGAAAAGAAAAAAAAAGAGAACTAGAATCTGAGATAGTCACCCGTGAGTCACTTAATGCAAATGTTTATTCTGACTCTAATTAGCATTGTAGTCACTGTATGATCTGCAGCGAGATGATGGGTGGTATGATTTTTTTTGTGAAACCGCATCTTCCAGCATATCCTTTCAATTGTTTGGGCCATGCTGGGAGCTGTATACAATTTAGTGCAAACCTATATGGCAGAAGCTGCACTAAATTGAGCTGTATGCTGGCGCTGTATATATGTACAGAGCTTTGTTCTGGCACTGTATATATGCACGGAGCTTGGATCTGGCGCTGTATATATGTAATGAGCTGAGCTCTCGTGTTCTATATAGAACTATATTGCTTGTAAAATGTACAAACGGCTTTATACTAGAGTTACATAAAAGTGGGGAGTTTAAAAAAAATAAAAATTGACACCTTATTGATTGGTAGAGAAAACAAACATGGCGAAGGGGTAGGATATGTCGAGAAAGAGGTGGGGGGGGGGGGGGGGTGTGCTAAACTGAATCTTTGCCCCGGGTGCTGGAGAGCCTAGCTACGCCTCTGCTTAAGAAGCTATAGGGTGGCTATAGCTTCTTAATTCTTGAAACGAGGCAGGAACTGAATGGATTAAAAAGCTGCCCGGGAGAACGAGACTCCGTATAAAACAGTCTCTGGACTTAGTTACCCACAGTTAGCAAACCCCAGTCCCCTCACTGCTAGTCCTGTTCATTGTCGGCATTCATTAAAGTAGATGCGCTGTGCAGTGTGTCTGCTTGTTAATAAAGCTTTTTTTTTTCCTCCTGCTATGGGGGCGGGGCCTGTAACGATTTCACGATTCTGGGATAATCCAGAATCGTGCCAATTTGAAATGGCAAATTATTTTGATTCATCGTCCAGCCCTACTACCAGCAAAATTTACAGTGGTTGCATCTAGGGCTGGGCAATTAAATAGAAAAATAGAAATTCAGCGCAATTAATAGACGACATTTTGCGAATTTCGGTTTTATCAATTATTTTCTTCTGGTTGCATTTCAGGACGCAGACACAGTTGAATCCAATGGTAGAGCAGGGAGGCGTAAGGTCCCAGCTCTATCATTCACTATGTATCGCTGGACGCAAGGCAGTGACGTCATCGCGCCTGTCTGCGCTGAGCTGCACAGACCAGAGGAGTCTCTTACACTCGTCGATAGGTCAGAATGTATATTATTTTTATCAGGCACTATTGGGGCTGTGTGGGGGCAGCTATGGGGGCATCATACTGTGTGGGGAACACTATGGAGGTAATATACATTGCGTGGGTGCAGTGTCAGGGGCTATATTATATACAGCAGGCTCAGGGGATAAATATTAATGCAATGGCGTATCATGCAAATCGGGGGCGTGACATGCAAAAAGTGGTGTGGCCTAATTAATCGTTCAATAATCATAATCGAGGTTACATGTTCAATTAATCATGATCATAATTGCCCAGCCCTAGATGTCTCTATTCCTGGATTCCATATCCCAATCCAAAAGGTGGGAAAAAAGTTCTCTACATGTAAGAATTTTGTTAGTGCATATGAAACAGAAATCTTGGGGGAAAAGGGTGGGGCTTAAGGTGCTGCGACTATGCTGCTTAGAGGTAGGTTGCTGCAGAAGCCTTCCTTAACGGCTCTACCAAGTCCCTTCCCTTTAGCGGATCCCCAGGATAAGATAGAGGGATAATGAGGAGACATTTGTTTTCTCTGCCAGATTTCTACAACACTATTTTCGGGAGGTTACACGGTTTTTTTGTTCGTGTAATATTGGGACTCATATCCACATTGGCTAGAGACCCACAGGTGACTAACAACTTTTTATAGTTATCAACAAGGTAAAAACTTTAAATGCTTTTGGAGTTATTTACTCTTCTGCATAAGTAACAGACAGCCACCATGGTAGCCATGACAATACCCCGAAGTGCTAGTCACCAAGCGTTCCACACACTGTAGGACATATACATCTCCATTCAGAAGTGCCAGTCACCAAGCGTTCCACACACTGTAGGACATATACATCTCCATTCAGAAGTGCCAGTCACCAAGCGTTCCACACACTGTAGGACATATACATCTCCATTCAGAAGTGCCAGTCACCAAGCGTTCCACACACTGTAGAACATATACATCTCCATTAGTATTCAGATATACATGCACTCACATCCTCCCAGCCTCTGTCCTAGCATCCTTTTCATGAACCAAGAACCTCGGGGTTAATAGGTCCCTCGCATATTGGAGACTGCTGCAGTGCAGAAAATTGCCCAAATATACAAATCGTTACATTTTTATTTTATTAAATACATTATAAACTATTATTCTGCAAGTAATGTTGCATCTGTAATCTATGGAGTTTTGCTGGAACAACGTGTACTGGATCTACAATGGTGCTTGATATTACACCAGGTTATCTTCCTTCTCCCAACATTCGTATGCAGACGGAGTGTTCTACTGCTCTATGATTTAGAATCCAGCCCAGTCGCTAATGCTCAAGTTTCATTCAATAAATCACATTAAATTAAAATATCTTTTAGGCAGCCTTCCAACCATCAAATGTTCCCTAAAAGGCAGGAGACCATTTTCCCAATTAGATAAAGGAGTTATTTGGAAGAAGCAAACCACCCCCCCTCCCCCATCATCACCCATCCTGCCATTTAAACTTGACTATGTTCTTAAGGGATGAGTTGTACAGAATGATTTAAGTGACGGCTGGCCAAACTGGACCTCGGATAGAAGGATGTTTTATAATTTATAACCAAACATCAAAGATATATGCACCACAGATTTCAATTTTGAAGCTACGCTGAGCCTCTGGTTTACAAGGGGAATACTTGCCTAGAGAATTTATTGACCTTCCATACTTGGCTGACCCAGAACTCATTTTCTGAATCCACAAGTCTTCCAAAATGACTTCCAATCTATTTTGTGACTCTCAGTGGGCGAGACTGTTATTGTAGTTGGCTCTCAGATCTATCATTGTGTGCCCTCTCTCGTCCCAGCAGTCCATCTATATTACACGCTCGCACAGGGGCACAGCACCATATTATAAATGGTTAATTCTTACCATCTTGTAATCTGCGAAACTACCTAAGAGTAAATGCATTAACAGCTCAGATGGGATTTTGGGGCTTTTGGAGAAACAGAAAGAAAAGTTAATCACAAAAAGGAACATTAAGGTCCTTGTGCTGAAATAACTTAAATGGTCAGAAGAGCTAGCTAGAAAAATACGTCTAAAACAAAACTACTTAGCCGGGGATTCATTTTGTCCAAGGGGCTAGTAATAAAGCTTTATATATCGGAGAAACACAAACTTCAAAATAAAAAATATAAAATAGGGTACATATGTCTGTGTTCGCAACAAAAATACGGTTTAAGGGATTGCTTCATTAGCTACCTAAATGACCATAGAAAATAAGGTTCTCTAGCGAATTAAAGAGACGCTAAAGAAAAAATACTATATATATATATATATACACACACATACACATACATATATACACATACACACACAATTTATTTTTTAATAAATGGACACCCTATATATCCCTGATGTCCTATAAGAATTCTATAGGTGTCCCTTGAGAACTCCCTTTTCCTTGCCCCTTCATTCTCACAGACCAATCTCCAGATGGGAGGCAGGCTGATACAGCAGAGACCTTCCCCTCACAGAAATGGGAGACCGGACAAGTGAATACCGACCCCTTTGGCTAAAACCTAGATCCTCAGGTAAAGATGAAGAAAGGCCTGTGTTCTCTCCTAGAAGATGTTGCAGTAGCTTGCAGGAAGTCTTGCAGATTGTCAAATGGGTATATTAAGATTATTACAGTTTCAGTTTTTGGCCTATTCATTTTTATGTGAGTGTTTCTTTAAATAGGTCATCAATGATAATTTTCCAGAGAATCTCTTTAGTATAGACCATCAATGTTTGGGGCCTACTGATCAACCAGCCACTTATACAGTTGCTTAATTGTGCTGGTGATTGGTCAGCGTCATACACTCCTCTGTACAACGCCCACTTGGTCAAAAGTAAAAACACGCCCAGTTGGTCTCATTAGCATAAAAGTAAACTAGCTCATAACTTGCTCAAAAATTATCGTTTTTCAAAATAAAAACCACTGCTGTTCTCTACATTACAGCGCCGATCACATTATGTAGGAGATAGGGCACTTATAATCTGGTGACAGAGACTTTAAAGTGAAGTAAAACAGTTTAGTTCAGGGTATATTCATCTAAGGAGTAAAAACCTGTAGTATTAAATGAATCAGCTGGGGCATTAATAGGTTTGTCATAGTGACACGGATTGATTTACATAAAACTGGAAAACCCCTTTATGATCAGGGAGGTCATTGAACAGTGCTGCTAAACAGTAGATAAATCCCTAATACTTGGAATTTATCACAGTATGTCGTAGCGTAACTTTGGTGGGTGCAGAGGTAACCGATGCTTCTGGGCCCTTGTGTTTCAGAGGAGCCAAGGGCCCCACTGCCACAACAAGTTACACCTCTGTCTGTATGTTTGCATGCACATGACCATGTTACAGGAAAATGTCGACTTATGCTGGCTTCATGTGCATTGTGGGAGCAGAGACAGTTACAAGGCTAGAGCCAAGTGGTTAGCAGGCAGTGGAGCAAAACAGTTGTTGCCAGTTTCCGAGGGCAACCTACAGGATTTGAAAAGCAACTATGGGTATCTAAAAAAAAAAAAAAAATACACAAAAGGTCTTAAAAGTCACATAAAAACAAACAAAAAGAACATTAAAAACCAGTAAATTAAATGATTTACAGAGTTCCACAACTGTGGCTCTGTTCACATCTGGTCGTAGCTTCCAATTAAAATGGAGCCACGACACAGTGCTGGATTAAGGACCTCAATGACTTACAATGGAGTCCATTGGGGTTCAGTTGTGGGGTCCACGGTATCATATTTTATTTAAACTGGGAAAACGGAATTAAAGTCCTATATAGGATCCTTGCTCTCGGCACAGCAAAAAAACAACAATTACAGTAGTGTTGGTTTATCATTAGTGCAGGAGATCATAGACAATATTCTTGGTAAAGTTCGGTCACAGATAGACACTGGTTGTCATGAGGGTACCAGTGAATTTATTTTTCTGCAGTTTCTGTGGTACTGCATGTTTAACCCTCAGGAAACGTCACATTCATATGTACAATTTCAGAACATTAGTGGAATACTCAAGCAATACACTTACCCTGCCGGTTACTGTTCGTCATCGTGATCATGCTTCCATCTTCTGCAAAACCTTTTTCTAAATGGTCTAGAATCTGCAAGAATCATTATACAGAAGTACATCAACAAGTAAAATGGGGTTTTGGTTTTATTTAAATGGATTTTCAAGAACAAAAACACCACCACCTATCAACTAAACAAGTTTGTAATATAGTAGTGCTTCTGAAAGTGGCCCATTTTGAGTTCGGCCCATGGGTTACATGATGTAGCATACAAAGTGGCTTTATTTCCTGCTGACCTCCCGTCAGTTGCAGCCACTATCCCTTCCGGCAAATACGGTTTCTGAATGAACGGCACGTCATCTCCGACGTCATTGACACTGGAACGGAATTGCTAATACTTCTGAGCACGCACTGTACGGCACATCAACAAGGTGTATGAAGGACGAATGCAGAGTTGGCGGAGAGGACAGTGCTAGGCACTATGGGAAATGTAGTTCTGCAACTCAGAGACCGAAGGGCCACATGTAAACAAACACCTGCTGCATCATGTCCACAGAAAAAAGATCTAAATTCATTTATTGTATAGATGAAGGTTTTTGAGCAGATTCATTTTGGTCCCGGAAAAACCCCTTTAAGTAATTTAAATTTCGTTTTAAATATTCACCGAGATGCAAACTCCATCTCTTCACGAGCAGGACTCAAACTGGCACATTAAGGCCTTATTCACATGATCGTATTTCCATGTTAAAACAACGGACGTCACACGGACCTATGCAATTCAATGGGGTCATTTAGACATTGTGTGTTTCCCGCAGCGTGTCCGTTGCGTGAAACTTACTGCATGTCCTATTCTTGTGTGTTTTTTGCGCATCACGCATCCATTGAAGTGCGTGAAAAAAAAACCTGACAGCACAAGGACGTCATCCGTGTGCGGTCCGTGATTCACGAAACATTTGCTAAAGAAATAAGAAAAACACCTTCAGTTGTTTTGCGGACGTAAAAAACGCATGACATGCGTGCGTAAAAAATGCAGACGCGCACCGTACACTGTTGCTATACGGAACTGCAACGCAGGAGAAACGCTGCAATTTTTACGCGTGCAAAACTTAAGGCCTTAAGGAGACCTACCCTTTGAATGTATTAAAAAAAAAATAATAGTTTTTACTTATATATATATATATATAATTTTTATTTTTTTTTAATTTATTTTTTAAGACCTTACTTTAAATGCTGCAAAATGAATACTTGAAGTTACAGAACCAGAGGTCCTGTATTCGGTGATTTGAACCCAAACATTGTCTCCGTGATAACACTGCATTTGCATCAGAAATCGGAAGGGGGCTTGTGGTCATCAGAATTGTGCAGCCTCAGGCTTTGGAGCTGTAGCTTTAAGGCCTTATTCACATGAGCATGTCCAATTTGCACACAACAAAAAACCAAAATATATATATATATATTCTGCAAGCACTTCCTGGTTTCACTTTTTTTTTTTGCACTTGCTTACAACCTGATCCATGAAAAACGGACAGCACACAGATGTCACCTGCGTGCGGTCAGTTTTTTTTCCACACACCAATAAACTTTAAAATGGCCCAGAGACTTTAGAATAGGACATGCTGTGAATTTATCGCAACGGACACACGCTCTGAGAAAAAGATAGCTGGTGAATATCCCCAATGGATTTCATGGGTCAGTGTGATGTCCGTTGTTAGAATAGACAGAACACGGATGAAAAATACCTTTGTTTGAACAAGGCCTTACATATCTCCCCATAGAATAAATCTTTTTACATGTTTAATGTACACTAAACCTCTGTCTTTATATTTCTTATGGTAGGTCTACTTTTAAAACATGCTCAAGAAAAAGCTCCCTTTGGACCAACAGTAATAAAATGGAACACATTAGGGCTCTGTTGACACTCCAGTTAGCTTCTTTCCATCTGGCTTCCATTGCTGCTAGACAGAATAGTATAGTATTAGTATAGTATAGTATAGCATGCTGTGCCTTTCTATCCAGAACACAAAGAAACACCGAAACCAGACGTGCCCACTATGTAAATGGTCAATATCCATTACAAATGGGATCATAACTGGTTCAGCATGGGTCCTGTAATAACAAGCCACGACGTCCGTGTAAAAAAAGAACCTAAAACAAACTTTAAGGAAATTACAGAAGTCTTTGCAGTATTGAGCCATGTTACTGTATTGAATGAAACATGCTCAGTGGTTTGAACTTTTTACTTTAGAGCAGCACTTGGCTCTTTCCACAACTCCCACGACTTAGAGGGCAGCACAGTTACCTCTCTATTGATTTCAATGTTAAAAGCAGCTTCTTTGAATCAGGCATTTTTGGCATAGTCTGTGGATATGCCATAAATGTTTACATTGGAATACCCCTTTAATAGCGAGGGCGTATTAAGAAGATCATCTACCCACCCAAACTTTACAGCATTCTGGAAGATTGTGTTCCGATTTGTTGCGATGATTATTTCTGTAAGACATTTTAACATACCTTTAAACAAGTGATCTTCATATTGTGCAGTCGGTCAAGGCTCTCCTGTGGACACCCAAGGTACTGGCGCAGCTCTGCATGTAAAATCCGCATTGAGAAAGGAACTATGGAGCCTAGAGACAGAAATGTTAATGAGCACTTTTTAACCCAGGGTACGAAGCATGCTCAGTAAAGCCATATTCACAAAGGTTATGATTTTAATTTCAGAGTATGTGGCGAAAGCATCCATAGGGTCACATTTACCCTACAAGTACCCAAAGACTGTATTTAAGGCCTCATGCACACGACCGTAAAAACTCCCGTAATTATGGGCCCATAGACTTCTATTGGTCACGGGTACCTCCCCGTATGCTTACGAGAAGGTACCGTGCCGTTGAAAAAGATAGAACATGTCCTATTTCAGGCCGTAATTACGGCACGGGCAACCCATAGAAGTCTATGGGGCTCCCGTAATTAGGGGTGACTACGTGTGTGCATCCAAAATTACGGGAGCGTTGCTAGGCGACGTCCGTAAATAGTCACTGTCCAGGTGGCTGAAAGAGTTAAACGATCGGCAGTAACTCTTTCAGCACCCTGGACAGTGGCTACGGATCACAATATAGATAAAGCTGTGAAAAAAAAAAAGTTCATACTTACCCAGAACTTTCTGCTTCTTCCTCCAGTCCGGCCTCCTGGGATGACGTTACAGCCCATGTGACCGCTGCAGCCAATCACTGGCTGCAGCGGTCACATGGACTACCGTGTCATCCAGGGAGGTCGGACTGGATGTCAAGAGAGGGACGCGTCACCAAGACAACGGACGGGTAAGTATGAATTTCTTATACTTTTATTACGGAAAGGGCTGTCCCTTCGCTCTATCCTGCACTGATAGAGAGAAGGGCTGCCGATTAGTGCAGTGTAATTTTGCAGCCAAAAACGTGCCTGTAAATACGGGTGGAATACGGGCGACACCGGACCCGTATTTACGGGCACGGGTCCGTAAATACTGGTGCAATACGGGTCGAATACGCGTGACCAAGGACCCGTATTTTCGCCAGTATTTACGGGTGGACAAAAATACGGTCGTGTGCATGGGGCAATGTGCCAACACACTTTTGTTAAGCTGTAGTAAAAAGCTCCCTACAAAGAAATGTATACCACACGGTAGAAGTTTCTTTTAAATGGAAGCTTCCATGGTTACAGACTAAAAAAACCCTGTGTAGTCTCATCCTGCAGACTATTCCTTTACATCGGTCCCCTAATACGTGCTGACCTACTGAAAAGTACATTAGCAAGAAGTAGGGGACAGATGGAAAAGAACAACACGACTGCAGGCTCAGACTATACAGGACTTGTTTGTAGTTCGTAACCATGGAGACACATAGCTCTGCATAGGAGCTGTAGACACCATTCAATTAAAATAAAAAAATAAAAAAAAAAGAGAAGGTTTTCAAAAGCGGACTCTCTCCATTTATATTTAGGCCCCATGCGTCTGCAATTGCAGATAGTATAGGGCACATTATAGCCTACGGGCCAATGCACACGACCGTTCCTAAACTCAATGCACTAGTGTGTGCGTGGTAAATGATTCCAGACAGCCCACAGATGACACTCCTTGGGCTGTGTGCCAAAATCACGGATCTTGAAGACAGCTACAGCCGTGCGCATGAGGCCCAAGTGTATTGCAGTAATAAAAAAAATAATAATTTGCATACAAAAGATGCACATGGCATTTAAGGATGTCTTTAGTACAGAGCATTGCCCCTTCGTTCCCCCACAAACCTCAGTTAACAGCAGTCACCACTAGGTACTGATCGGTGTGCAATTACTAATAAGATTAATATGAGTCATAAAGTGTTACGATCTGTGGACTAAGTGGTCCGTACCGCGATAGCAGCTGGCCAAACAGTGTACCAAGTCAATGTATATATAGTCCAAGCACAAGGGTACTCGTAGTAGTTCAGACAGTAGCAACGGCTAGGCTCAGGTGGGACATTGGCAGCAGATACCAGGCGTGGTGTAACACAGCAGGCGTGACTGGTGGCACAAGACTCCAACTTTCTAAGGCACAGGAACAACGGTAGCATGGGATACAGGTAGAAGGTACGGGAACACTGGGAACAGGATAACACTAAGGGACCATTTGCAAGACTAACACGGGTAAACACAACGCTCAGGAAAGAAGGAGCAGGGCCCTTCTTATAGTCCAGGGTGATCATGGGCATAGAGGATTATTTTCATGTCCCTACAGGACACAGCAGATCGGAGTGGAAGTGAGCTGCGGTCCAAGGCTGCGGTCGTCGGGGGTTGAGTAATACCGACGGTCCGCGGCCGCTACAGTATCCCCCTCTTACGCCCCCTTTTCTTGGGAGCAGAGCGAGAGAGGAACTTCTTAAATGAGGGTAGGAGCATTGAGTTTCTCTTCTGGCTCTCAGGACCTCTCCTCTGGACCAAACCACCAAATAAAAAAAAAGTTCCAGGATCTCCTTAACCTCGAACACGTCAGATGAACAGCTGGGAGCCACTGCAGGACTACGAGTCTTACTATAGCGGTTCAGGACCACAGGCTTCAGGAAGGACACATGAAAGGAGTTGGGGATTCGAATTGTAGGGGGCAGCTGAAGTTCATACGAGAAAGGATTTATTTGTTGTAGTATCTCAAGGGGTCCAAGGAACCTGGGAGCAAACTTGTAGGAAGGCACCTTTAGACTGATATTCCAAGAGGACAGCCGGACTTTGGTACCCAGCAGATTCTGAGGTGGCTCTCGTCTCCCAGTATCAGCCTTGCGCTTCATGCAATCGACTGCCTGCAGAATAGAGTACTGGGTTTGCTGCCAGACCTGTAGAAAGTCTCTAAATGCAGTCAGCTGTGGGAACCTGGGATGTGGCCGGAACAGGAATTCGTGGATCTTGGCCGTACACAAAGTAGAATGGTGTAGAAGTAGTGGACTCACTTGTGTGGTTGTTGTAGGAGAACTCGGCCCACAGAAGAAGTTGTACCCCAGTAATCATGCCTTCTCAGGATCCATCTTGAGGCCTTGATCCGAGAGGATATAGCCCAGGAAGGGTAGAGAATACTTCTCAAAAATACACTTCTCCAGCTTGGTATACAGACGATTCTCCCTTAAACACAGCAGAACTTGATGAACATGCCTCCGACAAGTCGTCGGATCTGGAGAGACAATCAGAATATCATCGAGAGACCACAACACAGACAGAGAAGATCTCTGAAGAGATCATTGACGAATTCCTGGAAGACCGTGGGAGCATTACACAGGCCGAAGGGCAGTGTTAAAACGCCATCTTCCACTCGTCACCATGACAAATTCGGATCAAATTGTAAGCCCCACGCAAGTCTAATTTAGAAATAAATCTTGGCTCCTCGTATGCGGTCAAATAGTTCGGAAATTTGTGGCAACTAATATTTGTTCTTGACCGGGATTTGATGGAGACCACGGTAGTCAATGCAAGGCTGAAGAGATCTGTCTTTTCTCTTGACAAAAAAAAAAAGAACGCGGCCGGGGAGGAGGATTTTTGTATGAAACCCCTCTCCAGATTCTCCTGGATATAGGCAGACATAGACGGAGTCTCTGGCAAGGAGAGAGGATATACCCGTCCACAGGGAGGGGACGCATTTGGAACCAGTTCAATGGGGCAGTCATAAGCCCGGTGTGGAGGAAGCGTCTCAGCCTCCTTTTCATCAGACGTTATGGTCACAGGAATGGACAGTTTTTTTTGTTGTTTTTTTTAAATCAGATATTTTTTATTGGAGTTTCAAGATTAAACAATACAAAACAAACATACAAACCTTTTCCCTAACCCTCCCTCCATGCACCATCAGATATTACAGAAATAAAAGACATATGTGGTGAGACATATTCCAAACATCGAACAAACAACTCACCCGATAGCAAGTACAATACTGATGTAAGACAGACATGGGACACTCTTAATCCCCTGCCTCTCATCCCTTCCAGTATAGAAATTTAATCCACATACAATACAGAAGGCTTCACCCAGAAAAAAAGTCCATGGGCACAGTTTATGATACAGATTCCCATACACAACAATGATCCCCATATGGAATCAAATTTGAAGCGCTTTACGTACACAGCTTTTCCAACACAATAATTTTATTCACTTTAGCAATGAATTCACTCCTAGTCGGCAGGATGCCTTGTATCCAGTGTAATGCAATACGTTTTCTAGCTATGTATAGCAGTCTTGCAATAGCAAGCCGCTCCAGAACAGAAGTCTGAATATGCGTAACACACCCCAAAACGCACTCCATAGGAGTCCCCTGAAGCATAAGCCCATAAGCATCCTGAATCAGGGAATGGACAGTTTAGTGGAGAACTTTCTATTTAGCGCCATTCCACCTAGGGTTATCTCTCCAACCCATCCTAGGCATTGGAGGTTTTTTTTGGCTTCTTAGGGCACAGGCGCACAACATGGCCTCCGAGGCTGCAATACAGACAAAGTCCCGAAGCGAGTCTGCAGTGTTTCTCCTGGGCTGACAGTTTGAGCCGGTCCACCTGCATAGGCTCCTCTGGTGGAACAACTGGTGAGGGAAACAAAGATTGCTGGAAGGTAGGAGCCAGCTTAGGGAATATTCTCTCCCGACGAACCTCTTGGGATCTGTCCCGGATCCTCATGTCAATCCGGGTGGCTAGAAGAATGAGGTCATCCAGGGTAGGTGGCAAATCACGAGTGGCAAGCTAGTCATTAAATTTTAGAAGTCAGTTCCTGCCAGAATTTTGCCACCAAGGCCTCGTTGTTCCAGGACAGCTCTGCCGCCAGGGTGCGGAACGGCATACTTGCCCACGGAGGTGTCCCCTTGGTGAAGGTTCAGAAGAGATGCAGCTGCTGGGGAGACTCATCCAGGTTCCTCAAATACCGTGCGAAAAGTCTGTAGGAAACACTGGAAGTCACGGGTCTCCGGTCCCTGACATTCCCATATAGGAATCACCCATGCTAGGGCTTTGCCAGTAAGGAGTGAGACTATAAATGCAATCCTTGCACCATCAGAAGAAAATGCTCTGGCATGTAGACTGAAGTGGATCTGGCACTGGTTCAGAAATCCCCTGCAGGTCCTCGCGTCTCTGTCGTAGCGAGGAGGTAGCGGCAGCGAGAATTGGGAGTCAGCACTGGTACTGACAGGAGGAACAGCCGGAGCAACAGGAACCGATGCTGTGATGACTGCAGCTTGGGCATCCAACAGACACGTAATGGCATTCACTGCCTGGTGGAGTTGGTCCGGTCGTAATTGGCAGACTAGCATATCCGCCTGCATGACTTGTGATGTCGTCAAGGTCTTGGGCTGACCAGCGGGATCCGTGGCCTCAGCGTACGGTCACGATCTGTGGGTATATGGACCCACTGGGCTGTTCCGTCGTATCTGGATAGCAGCTGGCCAAACCGTGTATCAAGTCAATGTATATATAGTCCAAGCACAAGGGTACCTGTAGTAGTTCAGACCGTAGCAACGGCTAGGCTCAGATGGGACCTTGGCAGCAGACACCAGGCGTGGTGTAACAGCAGGTGTGACCGGTGGCACAACACGACTCCAACTTTCTAAGACACAGGAACAAACGTAGCACAGGATACAGGTACGGGAACAGGATAACACTAAGGGACCATTTGCAAGACTAACACGGGTAAACACAACAACGCTGAGGCAAGGAGTAAAGGGGCACGGCCTTTCTTATAGTCCAGGGTGATCACGGGCTAATAGATTATTTTCATGTGCACGCTGGCCCTTTAAGGCTGGGCATGAGCAGAACGGAGCGGAAGTGAGCTTTGGCGTCTCCTAGGGAGGAGATGCGGGCAAGCGCTCGCAGATCCACAACTGCGGCCGTCGTGGGGTGAGTAATCCCGACGGTCCGTGGACGCTACATAAAGCTGTGTGTATATATATATATATATATATATATATATATATATATATATATATATCGGCCCCAATGGCGACAGGCACAGAACCTGGTCTTGGACTAAGGGATATGCAATCTACAGGTAATATCTAGTAGGGGAAGTATAATGTTTTACATACGACCTGCTGATAACATTTATCAGACGGAGTATCTTTTTAAACATATGTCTAGACAGATCATACAACTAGTTGTTGCAGGCAAAGAGATTATTATACACCCCTTGAAGAAGGCTGGAGGTTTTGGCATTGCTGGACTTTAGGTAATATTTTGAAATGGCGAGAGATCAGCTCATCCATCAGTCTATGAATGCACATACACTGATCAGTCATAAGATTAAAAGCACCTTACTAATATTGTGTAGGTCCTGCTTATTCCAGAAAAAAAAGCTCTGATCCAGCGACACATCTGAAAGTGTCCTGTGGTATCTTGCCCTAAGACGGGAGCAGCAGTTCCTATTAGTCCTGTAAGCGGTGAAGGAAGGTCTCCATGGATCGGACTTGCTTTTCCAGCACATCGCACAGATGCTCGATCGGATTGAGACCTGGTGCATTTGGAGACCAAGTCAACACCTTGAGCTCTTTGCCATGTTTCTCAAACAATTCATGAACAATTTTGCAGTGCGGCAGGGGCATTATCCTGCTGAGAGGCCACTACCATTAGGGGATATCGTCGTCATGAAGGGGTGTACTTGGTCTGTAATAATATTTAGGAAGGTGGTGCGTGTCAAAATAACATCCACATGAATACCAGGACCCAAGCTATCTCAGCAGAACATTGCCCATAGCATCACACTGCCTTCGCCGGCTTGTCTTCTTACAAAAGTGCATTCTGGTGCCATCTCTTACCCAGGGAAGTGACGCACACAAAACTGGCTGTACCCATGATGTAAAGGAAAACGTGCATCATCAGACCAGGCCACTTTCTTCAATTGCTACAGTAGTTCAAGTATGCTCATGCGCCCACTATAGGTGCTTTCGGCAGTAGACCGAGGTTAGAATGGGCACTTTTACCGGTCTGCGGGTACATAGCCCCAAATGTAGCGCAAGCTGCGATGCTCTGTGTATTCGGACCTGTCTGCGTCTTGCTGGGAACGGGTTTTCACCCACCCACTTAGTAAGTATGGCCTTTTTTGTGGTTTTGAAGTTATCTATGTCCCATTCTTTCTGCAGGCATTTTTGACCTGGCTGCGTCCTGTTGGGATTATACCTGCCCAGTTTTTGAGTATGGCCAATTTTTGTGTTTTTAACCTTTGTTTCATAGCTGGAAGTAACTTTTTCATCAATTTGGGCTACAGCAACTCTATTGTGACATTGGACCAAGCCTTCGTTCCAAGGCACATCAGTAAGCCTTTGGCGCAAATAACCCGGTCGCCTGTTCACCAGTTATGATTCCTGAGAACACATTTGGGAGGTACTAACCACGGAATACCAAGGACGGGCCGCAAGACCTGCCGTTTTGAAGATGCGCTGACCCAGTGGTCTAGCCTTCATAATTTGGTCCTTGCTTAGATCCTTACACTTGTCCATTTTTTCCGCTTGCAACACCTCAACAACGGACTGTTTTCTTGCTGCCTAATATATCCCACCCCTTGACAAACGCCATTGTAACGAGAATCAATGTTGTTCACTTCACTGGTCAGTGGTTTTAATGTTATGGCTGATCGCTGTACAGTAAAGTTCACTCCTCATCACCTCAGAGACCAGCTCATATGTGTGATAATAGAAGCTCACCTACAATTCAGACAAGTCATGTATGAATTTTGTATAGAAATTATTAATCAATAAAAGCTGAATTCCTCAAGCGCAGGCTATTGTATTACTCCATTTCAGAGAGGACATTTTGCTACCATGTACCATCAAGTTTCCATTTATAACAAATCCACATAAAAGTGCAACAATGGAGATTGATTAACCGGCATCTTCCCCCATACGCAAAATATATTTTTAGAGGCGCCAGGACAATGCAGGACATCTGAACAGAGAGCAGGCTCAATAAGTCATCCTGGGTATCGCGAATGATGAAACGCTATGAAACACAAGGGGCTTTCTAACAAAAAACTGTAGAAGCAGACCTAACCCGAGGCAGCTAGCAGTCCTGCCACAGCGCGCTATAATTACAATGCCCAAAGAAAGGAGCCTGCCACGCAGAACAAAGATCGGCCACGACAGCTTAATCATAACTGCTCATGTGGGACAAAGGTCAGTTTTATATGTCAACATAGGGACCCTGAATATAACAAAGTTACTGGAAGGAAACAGCAGTTGGTGGTCTTTCAAATCTGAAAAACAATTCAGACCCTACAATTATTTAGAAATGTTAAACAAAAAGACACCCAAACAAAATAATTCCATACATTAACAGAAAGATTAGAAATTGCTGACATGAACACATCGGTCGGCCATACACTTGCCGAGCATGCATGATTATTTTCAATAGGGAGAGGGGAATAAGCAGCTGCCGGACCCGTCTGGCAGCAGTTTATCTTCTGCTGGAACAATGGATCCCTCTTTCACCTACTGGCAGGCCCCCATACACAACATTGTCGGCCGGTACCACCAAAATTTGTGTGTTCAGACGACTTTTACCTCAAGTGTATGGTCGGCTTTATTTTTTACTAAAAAATAAAGCCACCCTGCCACTATATAAGATTGCTATCAATCAGCGTCATACACTTCTCTTCATTCATTTTTAGCTGTAATCTCAGCACAGCGTAATAGACATTGCTTTCAGCCAGGATGTGATGTGTATTCACACTGCCGACACTTCGGTAAAGTTTCTGTGAGACTTACTCACACAGAACGATCTCGCGAGATCATGCTTTGTTGTGATTATGTCCCACATTAACTTTACCGAAGTGTCAGCAGTGTGAATACACATCACATCCTGGCTGAAAGCAATGTCTATTCACTCTCAAGACACGTCGGTAAAGTTAATGTGGTAGTATGTGACAGCGCAGCATGATCTCGTGAGATGTGTTGCGATTACAGCGAAAAATGAATGAAGAGAAGTGTATGACGCCGATTGGGCAGCGTCATACACTTCTCTTTACAATGCCCAGTTGGTAAAAAGGTAAAACATGCCCAGTTGTCTATTAAGAAACTAATTAGCATAACTTGCGGAAAAATTATCGTTTTTCAAAATAAAAACCACTGTTCTCTACATTACTGCGCAGATCAGATTATGTAGGAGATAGGGCACTTATAATCTGGTGACAAAGCCCCTTTAAAAAAGGACCTCAGAGCAGAGCAAGTACACTGTGATGAGATTCCTCCTCCTAAGCAAAGCCAAAAGCATCATGGGAAATGTAGGCTGCATGAGGGGGAAGAAGAAACCAAGATAGCAGACAACCCATAAATGACACATCAACTAAAACAGGTATACACAAGGCATACACAGGAGCCTCTACATTATTTTTAATAATAGTCTACTCTGCACTATATAGGCAAAATAATAAAACTTTGCTGTAGTGGTTCTCTAATGTTTTGCATAGCAAGCAAATTATGGACAGTACACCCAATCCTGAAGTTGCATACAACATGAAAAACCACAATCAGCGGATTATAAATCTTAGATGTGATGGAGCAATGTTTATTTTGTTCTGGTCCCTGAGCTGTGAATGCGGTTGGTTGAGTTGCAATACCCGAAACAGCCCAAGGACAAGGGTGGCGCTGTTTCTAGAAAAAAAATGGAGACCTTTTATTGTATTTCTGAACAACCTAATAGGATTTTATTCAAAGCAAATATTTTTTGTGAACTTGTGAAAATTAACTTTTGTATTGAAATGTTTCATTTGAGCTTGTGGTTACTGAAGAAGCGATGAGATACCTACTGCTTTCACGTCCAAGACATAAAAAAAATACTAATTTAGGCCCTAATTGATGTAATGTCAAAGTTGCTGCCAATGGTCATTGGTCCACCCTAAACTCTTATCCATAATGAATGTGGTTGTCAGTCATCCATCTTATTTCCCCCTACTGCTATTCTCTGGCAATCTATATATTGACTTCCTATCTCCTACAGAATTCAATGCTAAACTCTACTTCGGACGTGATCTGAACTGCAACAGTCTAGACCTTCTTATCCCACTCCTTCTAGTGAGATCTGTTCTTTCTGATTCTATACCGGATATATTCTACCAATGCCACCTTCTTACCACTATGCCAGAGGCGTAGCTATTGGGGCTGCACAATTGCACCAGAGTCCTGGGAGGGCTTTCAGACACTGGAAAATTTGAAGGACCAGTAGGAACGGCTCGGTCTTCATCTAAGGATATGCCTCAAGTTATACACCTTTCAACTAGTTACACAGTATATGCAACTATTTATAGTGACTTCCGGGTCTGGGACTAGTTTTAGCCATTCCCCTTGTCAATCAGCACTGATTGGACACTGTCAGACGTTGGGACACGCTCCACTGACAAGGATAATGGTAACACCCAGTTTTTTCATATATTTCCAGGAGGAATAACAGAGGAACAGCCTAATGCAGCTTGTTATTTTATGGGGAAATAAGTTCAATTCCTGAGACAGGTTTTGTGGATACTAATTTTATTAGAAGGTAACCGGTTATCGATTTATTACACCTTGGTGAATAACGTTTTGTGTGTAGTTTGCTAAGTAGCGCAGGGTTCAGCAACCTTTGGCACTCTAGCTGTTGTGAAACTACAACTCCCATCATGCCCTGACAGCCAAAATCTTAGTTTCACAACAGCTGTCGTGCTGAAGGTTGCTAACCCCTGATGTAATGTATTGAATACATCTAAACGGTCGTCTCGGACACAACACCTCAGCCGGTGGGTGACTATGCCGATTCTTCAGGTTCCTGTGGAGTCCATAGTAGTCACCCACTATACGCAGAAGTGCTGGTTGCACGTAACGTGCCTCCAATATTGCAACCCCCCCCCCCCCCATTCTCCGTGAATACAGCTCTGAATATAGGAGTTGAAGGGAGCGTATTTATCTTATCATCCAGAACGGCTATAGAATTTGTGCTCATTTATTCTTTCACATAACTTAAACTAATTATTTTTTCTTTTCACTTTTTTTCACTATCACGTGTGTTCACTCCCCTCTATCCACTCCCCTTTCACTGTATTTACACGATTTATTATATGAGGGTACATTTTATATATATATATCTTTATTATGATTGCATTTATTGTAAAATAAAGTGGAATTTTTAATTGTATGGTACTATTTACAGTGATGTATAAATATGTGTAGAATACTGATGTTGTGTATTTATGTATGTATGTATATCTATTCATGTTTATGTATATGGGATTTTTATGTGCGTGTTATAGTCGTTTAGTGATAATGTATCAACTGCCTTGAGAGATACCTTGGTATTCGGGAGTATCGTCTAATGTATTAACTGTGTTTTACCACTTCGATGTTTCTTCTATTCTTCCCCGGGGTAGATTGTCTTAGTGATATATATACGGCATCCCTGGGCTGCACATGACCTTTATACCGTGTTTGGGTTTCTGGCATATTTGCCAGGCTCTAAGATGGCCACTAACCCTTTCCTGCATAATGAGTATGGCGATGCTAGCCCCTTTCTTTAGCTTTTTTGCGGCGCGCATGAGCAGTGCGTACTTGAAGTCTGTGGCACAGCTTCCGGATCACCGCCGGTGCGCATGTGCCAAGCAGGTGTGATGGCGTCCGCAGAGACGAGTGCGGCTTTCGTCGTCTGTGCACATCAATGGTGCCTGCAGCATGGTAGGTGCAATCTTATTTGTGATTGCTGATCCTCATATGCTGTGAACACTGCTTATCGATTGGCTATTTGTGTATTCCCCTCCCTGTGCATTCTATATTTAAAACAACCACGATCCCATCGGTCAGTACCCCTTGAGAAAGCTGACGGCGAAACACGCGTCGGGGGCGGTCAGTGTGGCGTGATCCTGCGTGTGATCCATTATGCAACCCATGGGTTTGTGCAATCTCCTTTATTTATAAAGCATGGTCATTGTTTTGGGTGCAACTTGTAGCTCTAGCCGTGTACTTTCATATGTATGCACAATTGTGTGCTCTTCTGTCAGGTGCATAATATATCTATTTTTGCTTCAGTTGTCTAAATATTGATCTATATGACTACTTTTTCTATAGTTCTCGGCACTTGTTACCACATCACAGGATGCTCATATTGTGGTAGTATATATATTGGATTATTCACGCAGCTCCTCCATACTCTGCTTTTTAACTGTGTGCTATACTGTTTTTATATTTTGATGGCCAATGTGTTATGTACACTTCAATAAAGTTTATTTTATATTGTCATGGTACATGACTTGTGCTATGTGTGTTTCATTTTTTGGATATACTAGTAGTCTTCACAGTCTGGTATAGGTATTGATATTTATAGTGACATCCGGGTCTGGGACTAGTTTTAGCCATTCCCCTTGTCAATCAGCACTGATTGGACAGTGTCAGACGTTGGGACACGCTCCACTGACAAGGATAATGGTAACACCCAGTTTTTTCATATATTTCCAGGAGGAATAACAGAGGAACAGCCTAATGCAGCTTGTTATTTTATGGGGAAATAAGTTCAATTCCTGAGACAGGTTTTGTGGATACTAATTTTATTAGAAGGTAACCGGTTAACAATTTATTACATCTTGGTGAATAACGTTTTGTGTGTAGTTTGCTAAGTAGCGCAGGGTTCAGCAACCTTTGGCACTCTAGCTGTTGTGAAACTACAACTCCCATCATGCCCTGACAGCCAAAATCTTAGTTTCACAACAGCTGGAGTGCTGAAGGTTGCTAACCCCTGATGTAATGTATTGAATACATCTAAACGGTCGTCTCGGACAAAACACCTCAGCCGGTGGGTGACTATGCCGATTCTTCAGGTTCCTGTGGAGTCCTTAGTAGTCACCCACTATACGCAGAAGTGCTGGTTGCACGTAACGTGCCTCCAATATTGCAAACCCACCCCCCCCCCCATTCTCCGTGAATACAGCTCTGAATATAGGAGTTGAAGGGAGCGTATTTATCTCATCATCCAGAATGGCTATAGAATTTGCTGGAAGCGGTGGTTCTACAATACCAGATAATTCGCTCTGAAAAATGTAGAGGTTTAAAAACAACAAGAAGTCGGAAAATACAGTAAGAAAGTGAGAGACACAAGAATGACTTGCTGTTCTATCACATGACATGAATACAGAGCCTTTGAATTGTCAGGATGAGGAATAGCTGAAGGTTGCACATGAATGAGAGAGAGCAGAAAATCAAATGATTCTTGTGCAGCACTCGCAAAAAGCAGACCGGGAAAACGAGTAATTATAAAGGGAAGGAAGATGCAAATTCAACAAATGAAAAGGCAATGGCTCCCAAATGGGCACTTTAGGTGAAGGAGCTTTTCCCCTGCAGTATCAAAGTGACAGAAAGAGATCCCCCGCTATTATTGAGGCTCCCTCACCTATCTGTGAGAGGAATGTGCACGTGTCAGAAATGCACATTTATTGCCTCTGTAACCAAATTATTCTTAGAAACCTATATGATACAGACCAACTATAGAGGTGTCGATAAAACGACAGCATATGCCTTTTATAAAAATGGTGGGTGCACAAAAAGGATTTAATTAAATGATCACTAAACCTAGAAAAGAATGAAACAGTCTGGTAGAAATCATCTTTTTCTCCTGGTCCCTTCCATTTTGACTGGCAATGGCTAATGGCAGTGGGGGAGAGCTTCTGCTCTAGACAGTTGCCTTCCAGCAGGAGACGAGCGAACTGGAGGAGGGGGGGGAGCGGATTTCCAGGGATTCATATAATACGGCTTATAGGAACCATAGGGAAGGGATGGAGTAAGTTGCCTATCTTGGTCCCTCACCCCCTCAGTGCCGTAATGGTATCGATACAACCTCATGTGATGTCATAAGGACCAGAGTGACACGAATAGTATCAGGGTGGCACTTAGGATGTTCCCTTGCCCTGAGAACAGTGGAAGCCTCCGCATCACTATTTGTGGGAATAGGGGTGAAATCCATATGTATTGAATAATGCAGATTTCCTGTGGATTTGTGATGGCGCAGATTTTTTTTTTAGCTTTACTATTACTAGAATAATAACATTGTGCTCACGTAAAGGTTGTCCAGGATTATAAGAACATGGTTGAGAACTTCTAAAAGCGACACACCGGTCTATTGGTTGTGTATGGTATTGAAGTTCAGCTCCACTGAAAAATATGGGGCTGAGCCGCAGTACAATACACAAACTGTGGACAGGTGTGGCACGGCTTTAAGAAGAAAGCAGCCATGTTTTTCTAATCCTGGATAATCCCTATTCTAGACGGCATGTCCTTTTGTCTTTTAAATATCTTTTTCCAAGTGTAATCCTAACATAGAATAAGGATTCAGATTAATAGTATTTTACGGTCAGGATTCGATCCCATTAATTCTCATGATGTTCCACGCACCGGGACTACTCACCAGCAGAGATGCTGGACAGCTCCTTTACAATGTTTGTGTCGTGTTTTGCAAAGCTTCTTATTTCAGGTCTGTTAGGCTCAGTTGACATATTTTTAATGTATGTCTGACGTGCACGTTTTGACATGAAAAAAAAAACCAAAACCTGAAAACGTGCGACATAGCGCGTGCATGGATTCATATGGACACGACAGACGCTCCAATAGTGTAGTTGGTTCATACTGTGGGAAAAAAGGATAGGACGTATTCACACACAAAGTCCTGCTATTTTTTCATTTCAAGAGATGTCTTACCTCTGCGCCCAGGATAAACATGAGGGTAATATTCATAGTACAGATCTGGCTGGTCAAGGATTTTAAACGGTTCAAACTCCATTTCAGCATTTTGAAAAAGTCCGAGCTTCACCAGCAAGGACAACCTCAGAAACCAGAGCTGGAAAACACATCAATAGGTTGTTAGGTCAGACATTATTTATTATTTCTATAACATTACACGACTATAGGGTGTGTTGGCTGTCCCAAGCCTGAAATTATGGCATCTCACTGGTGTTTTTCTCCTTGTGTCATTTGCCTCTGGCAATGACGGATGTTCCTCAGTCTCCTTCTATTCAATTTAACTGAGCAGTTTCTTAGCTTTATGTATAAATCATTGCCTCTCCATTTGTGATTATATTGTAATTAAAAAGCATTAGCCCCACAGATAAAATGTAAAAAAAAAAGCATCAGAAATAAATCTGAGGTATTTACATCTATTTCTGGAAAAGCGTAGTTAGGCTTCGTTCACATCCGAGTCGGGACTCAGTTCATAAATTCTGTCTGAGCTTTCGGTCAGGGGAACCCATGAACAGAATCCAAACGGAAACAAGTTTCCATTTGCATCACCATTGCTTTCAATGGTGACGAATCCGGTGCAAATGGCATCATTTTGATACCGTTGTGCAAGGGTTCCGTCGTTTTAACGGAATGAATAGCGTAGTCGACTATGGTATAGATTCCGTCAAAATGACAGAAACCCTGCACAGCGGTGACAAACGGAAACCACTGTTGAAATCAATAGTGATGTAAACGGAAACCTATTTTCCGTATGGATTCCATTCATGGGTTCCCCTGACGGAAAGCTCAGACAGAACTTCTGAATGGAGTCCCGACGCAGATGTGAACGAAGCCTTCCAACCAATAAGGTCACCATTGAAGTTCCCCAGAGGGCTATGACCTAAACAAGTGGCCACGATGGAGGGAAAGTTGCAGATTTTACACATATGTATTGGATTTGCCAGGGGAAGGAGCTTACTGAAATGCTGTGTTTAACCTGGTTGGCAAATTGCATGATGTAACTGTACCCACTTACTGTGTTTTATGACATGTTGGTCATCTGCCCTCAGAATATGATCAGAAACCAGCAATTATAAGGCTTCTCTATCAGTGGATAGAACTTACAGCGCTCCAAATATTCAGAAAATAAAAAAAAGGTAATATTTGTAGAAGACCGTATATAATCTTTTCAATATGCTGGACACACAGGTGCACAGCTCGTTACAGTTATATGATTGAAGGAACAGGGGGAGTAGGAAAAGTAGTGTGTTTCATAGATGTAAAAAATAAAAAATACTTTATTATTAAATTGTTATTAAAAACAATGTTGGATGTAATTTACGTTGCGCCAAAGTCCCCTAGATTGGCACAATATGACAAATTATGTCTAAATTAAATTGCTCCAATTCTATAGTAGTATATTGATATAGACGACTGACCTCTCAGTGTTGGTGAGAAAACAGTCAATTGCAAGCAAAAAATTATTATTAACGTTCCTCCAACGGGCTGTAGATAAAGCCCAGCGATGGGGAAACCCCTACATCAATCTTGCTGCAATGGGTTCAATGTACATGCATATAACTGCATAGATTGCATGCACAAATATCCTGTGTGAGCAGACACGACACAGCAGAGTCGAAACCGCAGCGTGCCAGCAACTACACAGGAGTAGGAAAGGAACAAGCCACAACAAGTGACAGCACTGTTGAATTGCCTAGATAGTGACCTGTGAATGATGTATCAGCAAATACTCTGCTCTGTCAGGCAGTCAATGACTTGCGAATCACAGCTTGTGTGTTATCATGTATGTGTATCTCAGCATAGCAGAGTTGAAACTGCTATGCTGTGACAGCTCTGCAAGGGGGAGTAACAGATCGGCCGTGCTCCCGGACGGGCGGCCACACAGGCAGTGTGCCTGAACAACGAGCACCAGTGCCTTGCAGGGGTGAGTACTCTGCCTGTCAGGCAGTTAGTATACTGAAGCACAGTTTCTTTATTATTTATTATGTAAGTTGAGCTGCAGGTCATTCACACACACGTGGTGAGGGCTGGGGGAAGGAGAGCCGCTATCAGCTGTCTGTGTACGGACTTTACTCACACACAGCTCGGCTCCGTTCCCCTGTGCAGAGCAAACTAAGTCAGCTGCCCAGCGTGCAGCCTCGGCAGGCCATTGTCCCTAACTAAAGCAGATATTCTGCAGGGTAGATGGTGAATAGAACTGCTAGTAGGCAGTACGGAGCAATATTAAGCATCCAACATTGACAGTGGTATTAAAAGTTTGGATTGGTCACCATTCCTGTCAATCAGGAATTTTTTTTGCATATCTGGCCTCTGATTCCGGCGGTCACCACCCCTGGAAGAAGCCGGAAGTACCGGCGAAACGCGCGTCGGGTGTTCTTTTAATACCACTGTCAATGTTGGATGCTTAATATTGCTCCGTACTGCCTACTAGCAGTTCTATTCACCATCTACCCTGCAGAATATCTGCTTTAGTTAGGGACAATGGCCTGCCGAGGCTGCACGCTGGGCAGCTGACTTAGTTTGCTCTGCACAGGGGAACGGAGCCGAGCTGTGTGTGAGTAAAGTCCGTACACAGACAGCTGATAGCGGCTCTCCTTCCCCCAGCCCTCACCACGTGTGTGTGAATGACCTGGCAGCTCAACTTACATAATAAATAATAAAGAAACTGTGCTTCAGTATACTAACTGCCTGACAGGCAGAGTACTCACCCCTGCAAGGCACTGGTGCTCGTTGTTCAGGCACACTGCCTGTGTGGCCGCCCGTCCGGGAGCACGGCCGATCTGTTACTCCCCCTTGCAGAGCTGTCACAGCATAGCAGTTTCAACTCTGCTATGCTGAGATACACATACATGATAACACACAAGCTGTGATTCGCAAGTCATTGACTGCCTGACAGAGCAGAGTATTTGCTGATACATCATTCACAGGTCACTATCTAGGCAATTCAACAGTGCTGTCACTTGTTGTGGCTTGTTCCTTTCCTACTCCTGTGTAGTTGCTGGCACGCTGCGGTTTCGACTCTGCTGTGTCGTGTCTGCTCACACAGGATATTTGTGCATGCAATCTATGCAGTTATATGCATGTACATTGAACCCATTGCAGCAAGATTGATGTAGGGGTTTCCCCATCGCTGGGCTTTATCTACAGCCCGTTGGAGGAACGTTAATAATAATTTTTTGCTTGCAATTGACTGTTTTCTCACCAACACTGAGAGGTCAGTCGTCTATATCAATATACTACTATAGAATTGGAGCAATTTAATTTAGACATAATTTGTCATATTGTGCCAATCTAGGGGACTTTGGCGCAACGTAAATTACATCCAACATTGTTTTTAATAACAATTTAATAATAAAGTATTTTTTATTTTTTACATCTATGAAACACACTACTTTTCCTACTCCCCCTGTTCCTTCAATCATATATTGACAATCGGTGGTGTACACCTAGTGTGAGTTACTCCGACATATATTATATATAAATTGTACGGGGGTAATACCCATCCAAATATATATCGTTACAGTTATAGGATGCGGCCTAGAGCTTTTAACGAGCCGTGCACCTGTGTGTCCATCACATGACCAGGACAGAATCTTCTCCTCAAAAAGTAAACAACGAAAGTTCTTATTGAATGACAGCAAGCAGAGATCATGGGAACCATGAGGAATCTATATAGAAATTATATTGGAAAATCGCATAACTTTTCTTCATTAATAACTGATGCTTTTCAACGATTAATAACTATTTGCTGAAAACGTAATCACCTTTTAAGCATTAGGAATCCTCCAATTCAAAAATAAAATAAAAAAAAAATGTTGTCTTATCACAGTAGACCCACCGCTTTCATATGGGAGCAGGTACGCCCGACACCTCCAGCTGATTTTGTTAGGGGATTCCATAGACAGCCAGACATTTCCCATGAAATGGCTTCTGAAGGGGAAATGTTGTATTACATGGCAGCCATTCACATAAATTGCTGTCCATGTAATACATGAATGCCTCTGCCAGAGTGTCTCTCTATTCTGGCACAAAAGTGGGTACTAAATGGGGGAACCCCCTCTCTGATGTTCATACGCCTTAATAGGGTATTTGGAGGGAAGTTGTCTTCATGAGACAAAAAAGTTTAAACACCCTGTTAAATGGATTATGTCGTACCCGGCAGTTCTCTTTGCAAAAGATAAAACTCACTAGTATCAACCTTAGTAAGGTGTAACTTTGGTACTGGACAATGGTTACAATGTTTTTTCATTTCACCATAACAGGAGCTCTAGTGACTGAATTTGTCATGTTAAAATTCTCCAGCTACGTGTGAGGCAAATTCGTACAGTGGGGCTACTTGTGACTAACATCAGTATCAGCAGGTGGCGCTACCATCATCACGATTATAGAGAGCTTTTGTCTAGCACTAAACTATAATTAAAGCGTACCTCCACTTTCAGTGAAAAAACTAATTATAGTGCCATATAAATCATATTTCTTAATCAGTTGTATTTACCGATTTCTATTCTAGAAGCCACACGGACTGTGTAAAGTCTGTACTTCCGGCTGCTCATAACTCCTCATGAGACAGAGCGTCCGGCTCATCTCCATGGCTCCTGTATCCAGAACTACCACTCGTGCTATAGGATTCTACAGTGCTGGCAGCCGTTCTGCATATGGGAGCCATAAAGACGAGTAAGATGCGGTCTCCCACTAAAGAGTTACGAGTGGTCGGCAGCACAGACTTTTCACAATCCATGCGGCTGCTAGAAGCAAAATCGGTATTGGTAATGCAAGAGATTTAGAAAAACTATTATAGTGCACACTCCTGCACTATAACGGTTTTCACTCAAATCGGAGGTACGAAAAGCACAAGTGAGCGGATTTACTAATTTCCAGTATGTTTCTGGGACAATTAAGAAAAAACAGAACAGGAGGAAACTGACTTGAACACCAGAGGAACGAAAACATTCCTGCTGCTATGCCCGTAGGTTTTAACTACCAGTATTTTGTGGATTTAAGAAGGTCATCTGAAGAGACTCCCTGAGCCACTGAACGAGATAAATACATAAATCCATGTACCATCCACATACTCAAGAAGTCTTATACCTTAAAAGTCACCAACCTGTATCATCCACTGATGAAACCGAATACAACTCATACAGCTGTGAAGGAAGGCGATACAGCTTAGAACCTGATCACGATGCAACATCCCAAAGTGACCTTCAAACGCATACAACAGTTATAGTGACCGCCACTAACAAATTACTTTTATCGTACGCCAAAAGACTTCTAAAACCTTCATTTTGTAATGCCTATTACGTTAAAGAAAACATGATACTAGGGCAGATTAAATAAAGGGTTAAACTAAAGGGTGCTATACCGCTCCCATATGGAAGTGCTTTGCCAAGTGTTCATCTAACAGTCTGTGCAGCAATTCCCCGATTTAGTCCTATAATCACAAACACCCTAACAATGGAAGCCATAGGGAAATCAACTTTACAGCAGCCTGCATTCCGTCGAATATAAACCTGCCTGTGTATGCTGCCTGGCTGACTAATAGCAGACTACCATTTTATAAGCAATTTCCGAACGTAAAATTGTAGGTTGAAGAGTGTTTATACCAGAAATGCCTATAATGAGTATAAACAGAACATAAATGTCGGATGACTGGGGGTCGGACTGCTGGGTGTGGTCACTTATTCCTTTAAAGTGAATAGAGATATGAAAAGAGTCCAGGTGTGCTCACTCCGCTTTTCTGTATCCCCAATTCACTAACACGGGGTGAGAACATATTCACGTCCACCGGTCTGCTGGAAAAAGGGATCCGGACTTCCTTGTTCTCAGGACCTCTGACTGGTCAGTCATTTGAGTGCAAAACCTTTGTGACTGCATATTAGCGAATGGTGACTTAAAGAGGCTCTGTCACCAGATTTTGCAGCCCCTATCTGCTATTGCAGCAGATAGGCGCTGCAATGTAGATTACAGTAACGTTTTTATTTTTAAAAAACGAGCATTTTTGGCCAAGTTATGACCATTTTTGTAGTTATGCAAATGAGGCTTGCAAAAGTCCAAGTGGGCGTGTTTAAAGTAAAAGTCCAACTGGGCGTGTATTATGTGCGTACATCGGGGCGTGTTTACTACTTTTACTAGCTGGGCGTTCTGATGAGAAGTATCATCCACTTCTCTTCAGAACGCCCACTTGGACTTTTACTTTTAAACACGCCCACTTGGACTTTTGCAAGCCTCATTTGCATAACTACAAAAATGGTCATAACTTGGCCAAAAATGCTCGTTTTTAAAAAATAAAAACGTTACTGTAATCTACATTGCAGCGCCGATCTGCTGCAATAGCAGATAGGGGTTGCAAAATCTGGTGACAGAGCCTCTTTAAAGGTGCAGTCTGATATTAGAAGAAAGGGTTGTGCCTCCTCCAAAAAAAATAGCGCCACTCTAGTCTATAGACTAAGGTATTACAATATCAGTCACAGCTCATGGACGAGATTGGTGAGGTTTGGGGAAAATAAAACAAAAACTGATATTTTGCAAATCTCAGACAACCCTTTTAATCATTTAAAAAAAGATAAACACACGCTGTCACTTTTTACCTAAAGAACATGTGAATTGAAGTGGGCCTCATTTATGAAAACCAGTGCAGGAAAAAAACATGGCGGAGCGGCTACTGCCAAACAATCAGATCCCTGAGCACAGCAAAAATATGACTGCTAGAATCTGACTGGCTGAGAAAAAGCAGTCGGCAAGGCAATAAAGAGCATTCTCACCTGCAGCGAGTCAGTGGTGTGGTTGGTCGGTTGACCACTCTTGCCATATCCTTGCCCATGAGAATTCAGAAGCCTCCCACTCAGGTCGACTGCCGCCCGCCAATTCTTACTATTCTGTGGGAAGAACAAAAAAGAACAGAAAATGGTAACTAATAAACGATGCCAATAAAAAGCTCAGCTGGTTCATTTGCTTGAAGCGGCTCGATCTAGTCATCAGTAATGATGACAAGGTCAGTAAAGATGGCCAGAAAAGCCAGGGATGTCATTTGTCAAAGCCGTACGTATAATTAGGCAGTAAGTGAAGCCAAGCGCGAGGCGCCATTTAGAGCGAGCACAAGACACCAACAATATTAGAAACTGGAAACCCGCTTCATATTCAGAGATGTTAATGGCCAGCATTTTACTGGGGGGTAAAACAGGAACACGCTGCATATGTAATGGAGGACGCTTCATGTTTTCATATGCCTGGAAATAAACTTCAGAAAAAAAGCAGAGAGAGAACTTGACTTCATAAATAAATGGTATTTACATTCATAAACCTTATAAAGATGATAATGGGGACATAATATATGGCTCTGACAACAAATACACATAGAATTTTTTTTAATCGAGGAATATCCCATCTCAGTTTGTGGTCATTGGTTCCCAAGTTATAGAAGTATATAGCTGTATTCACACGGTGCAGTCAGTGCTGCAGTTTTCACAAAATTGCAGCATAAAAATGAGTTACGACCGTGTGAACGTAGACCCTAAAGAGGGACAACCAACAACCCACAAAGTGATGCCCACTTATCAGTCCTAGAATCCTGACTTCTATGCCCAGCTATGCCAATATGAAGTGTTCCCATCCTCATATTGCAGGGTGGCGACTCTGGATGTCAACCCCTATAGCAGGGCATGTCCTATTTTTCTATTTATTTTGCGGTCTGTGCTTCTATACTTTATAATGGGAGCATGTCCCGTCCGTGCCCACAATCACTGTATAAAAAAAACACACACACACACACATATATATACATATATATATATATATATACACACACACACACACACACACACACACATTTTTTTTTATAGTGATTACGGGCCATGCTCCCATTATAAAGTATAGGAGCACAGACCACAAAATAAAAATAAATCGGACATGCCCTATTTTTTGCAGGTCATTTCTACACCCGTACATATGCAGGAAGGTGTCCGTGGGCCATAGAAATGAATGGGTTCGTATTTTATCCATAATTGCGGATCCACATTCTGGTCGTGTGCTTAAATCTGAAGATCTTTATTTGAGCACAAATAATAACACTGTTCTCTACATGGCTGTTGTGGGGAAAAGATGATTAATGTTACTTTATCTGACGGTAACAGAGCGCTGTACGCAGCAGCTGTCGTGTTACCAGTTATTCCAGGACACGAGAGCGCTTGCCAATGCCATAGGCGCTCTACTAGGGAGTCTGAAAAATGTCAGTGTTGCCCATAGCAACCAAAGAATCCCATTATCAAACCTATTTATTTATTTTAGGCTCTGTTCACACTGATGTCATTGCTAGTTTGTCAGGTTTTTCCAGTATTCCTGCCGTCATAGGTCAAGGTGGTCAACAAGGATTCGATCCAGCATATAAGTCAGGGCTCAATTATAAATGGAAGCCATGATGTTAATGTGAACAGTGCCCAAGTTTTTTTTTTTTTTCTTTGTTATGACATTTGTTTTGTTCTATTTTCCACTACAAATAAATTCATTAATAAACATACAAAAGCAACGTATTGCATAAATCTATGTAACGTTCCAAAAAACTAAAATTTAAAAGCACCAACAGCATACCTGGACTACGAACGAAAGGTGGAACTACAGTAACATGCACTTCATCCTGCATGGGAAAGCCCCAGACATTGCTAACAGTACCTGCGCGCGTTCCCCCCCCAGAAACAAAGACTCGAAGGGGGCCATTAACTCTCCATTTGACACCATTACGGTGATTAAAACGTCCTCCTCCACCAGCCATGACATACTTCTCCATCATAAATTACGCTGCTACAGCACACTGGCACGGCTCTGGAAAATGCATTTATTAACCCTTCCTGCAATGTTCCTCTGCTATAGAAATGAGCGTGCAGAGCTTCTCCATTATACCATTAAAAGCTTTTTACCGGTTTGCTGCAGCCATCTATTCCCTGCTCAGCGCCAACCCAGCAATTGACCCTTCTAAGCTTGACAGATACGGCTACGGGTGATTAACACATGATATGAAGACGCGTGCTAGGTTTAAAAGCTTTATATAGTCCGGCTCCGTCCTGTCCAAGTATAAAACGATGGATCGCAGCCATATGTAAATGCACAACTTCAATTGAAGGTTCACCTTGCCTGCGCCTATATATTAGAGGACTGCACTTACAGTAATTCCCTCACATCTACTTATTAGCCAAATGGCTCTGATGGTCTTTCCCAAACCATCAACAGAATACAAGTGCCGTTAGGGAGAAGAGACGTGTCAGAGGAATCCGCCGCTCTTCCGGACTCAAGAATTTGGAGACACTTTGAGACAAGCCAGTTTCCTATTCAGTTTTTATCCAGTTCAGATCACTATCTGACACCCAGAAAAACAGAGGGTAGGAACGCGATAGGCGTAAACGCTATCAATTATCCGCAACGTATTTCATTGCGGAAAATACTCAACGTATTACAGTAGCAACAGAGTGGACGAGATTTGAACAAATGCATTCCACACTCCCCGGGAACAAAACCTGCAGAGAAAAGGATTGTAAATTAACCTGCGGCGCGGTTTCTTAATCCGCAGCATGGTAATTTATGTTGCGGAATCGCTGCTCTTTAGTTGCAGGTTTTCCACAGTGAATTTAATGTGAAGGTAAAACTCGCAAAAAATAAACAAAATGTTGCAATTTCACCGCAAAAATAGCAAATCAGAAAAAAACAAAAACAACAAAGTTAATATTCCCCCCTGGGCGTTGTCATAGCGACGTATTCCTCCGTTCTGAGTGCAGCCCGGTCTCCTGGGTTGACATTTTATCCCATGTGACTGCTGCAGAGCCAATCACAGGCTGCAGCGGTCACATGGACTACAGCTTCATCCCAGGAGGCCGGGCTGCACGGAGGACGCATAGCTAGGACAACATTCCAGGTGGCAAGTATTAACTTTTTTTTCCTAGCACAGTTACCACAGCGAAGAACCCACCAAAAAATCTGTACTACAATATGGTCATTTTTTTGGGCGGCATTCCCTGCATGTTCCAGGACAGATACGCTGGGTATAAGGGGTTTCCTGAAACAGCACCACCCTTGTCAATAGGTTGTATCTGGTATTGCAGCTCACCCCTTTTGAAGAAAGAATAAAATACACACCATTTTTTTTCTAAACTCCTTCAGAGCTGGACATGGACAAGGAGGATATTGAGTGATTGCTCTTCCCCAACTCTCTTGGGCTCCGTCACAGGTCATGTTATAGCTATGGGGAAAGGTGATAAGTGACACTTCTGGACCCACTTATCTTTTGAAATAAGACCACACAGGCAGAGCTCCAAACTCCCCTGGCATGAGACATTGGCCAACGTTTGGTCTGTCCCTATGAGATTTAAGGTGGATCCCAAAAGTGGCAGAACTTTATCAAAAATATTCAAGCCCAAATGGCCAATTTAAAACAAAAGCAGCATCTATCGATAAGACACAAAACTTGCTTGGCGTTAATCATTACCGGTATCAAGAATAATGAAACCGCATAGAAAAGTCAAGTATCACACGAGTAGTAATGACGGCTGTATTTCAATACATACTACAGGAAACGCTGCAGCGGCCTCCCGATTATGACTGAGTGCATAAAACGCAGCAGGGCTCGATACACCCCAAACAAAAGGAAAAAAAATATAGAGCACAGAACAAATAAATGATAATTACACACAGCGGTGAGCCTCACACCAATACAGTCAACATCAAATCCAGGTCACTGTATACCCGGGCGCACTCACGACTCAAGGCCGATTTTTTTATATTTCGTAGCCATACCCCTTCTTGCATACTGTATGTTTCTAGCCCTCCACATAAGCAGCAGAACAATTACCATAATTCTTTATAGGGAACAAAGGATAAAAGGGGGATAAAGAAAAACGTTTTAAAAAAACTCTTTACCGCAGTAGTATAAATACTTCTACTTCTTTCCGCTGACTATATATTTTTATTCTCCTCCTTGTAGGCTCCACCACGTGTGTATTCTGTAGGCCGTGGTACTTCTTTGGTGACTGCCATATTGATTAGATATGGGCAAATCTTAGTCAGGTCTAAAACTTCGCTCCAAATGTTAGGAGCCAGCTACAAGACGCTTTAAGTTAAAGGGTATGTTCACACGCAAAGTCAAAAACAGCTGAAAACGACGGAGCGGTTTTCAAAAGAAATCTGATTTTCAGCAGTTTAAGCCGAAAACAGTTTTTTGACAATGAAAAACAGCGCCAAAAACGGCTTAAGAAGTGACATGCTACTTTTTACGGGGCGGTTTTCTCTACGTGCCTTTTTTTTTTTTTTTTTTTTAAAACCAGCAGCGTAAAAAACACCCCATGCGAACGAAACGCCGTTTTTCCCATTGAATTTGGTGGGCAGATGTTTGTAGGAGTTTAGCTACTGTTTTTTCAGGCGTCTTTTGGGGCGTTTATGCCCCGAAATACGCCTGAAAACACAGCGCGTGAACATACCCTTAATCCACAAAATACAGTGGGTTACCATTTCTAACCCCTTAAAGAGGTATTCCCATCTCTGACATATCAACAGGTCAAACGTTTAAGGGAGTATTCCCATCTTAAAGCGGTTTTCCCATGAGAGACATTTAGGACATATCCACAGGATATGTCATAAATGTCAGATAGATACGGGTCCCACCTCTGGGACCCGCACCTATCTTTAGAACGGGGCCCCCTAAACCCTGTTCAGCCGCTCTGTGTTGCGGCTGAATGACGTGAATTCCGACCGTGAAAAAGGATATATGGTCGTGAGTGATGTAAACAGCGTAACTCCCATAGTAGGGAGTGGCAGTTACGGAAACCGATGGGACCCCCACTAGTTATGATGCTTACCTTGTCGTTCCTGGGAGCCCCATAGGAATGGAGCTGCACGCTCGGCCACCGCTCCATTCACATCTACAGCGCTGCCGAATGTGTAGATCAACATTAGATCACTTATCAGTGATGTGTACATGGGAACATGCAGGGAACACAGATCATGTGTTTGCTGTTACCTTGACCCATAGAGAATAAAAAACAAAAAAACAAAAAAAAAAAAAAAAGGGATACAAATGCTTTTATTCACGTTTCTGAACTTTTGTTTCCCTAAAAAAGACCAACTGCTCCAATTTGAACCAATGGCGGAGGGGGTTAAATTCTATGTTTCTAATGTATTGCACAGCACGAATATGCAGCCCGGCCCGCTCTGCCTCTGGGACCCGTAGTGTGCGCGCACCAGGATTAGCGCCCCCAGCCTATTCCTGAACATCTAGCACTATTTAAGGAACTCTGTCCACTATCCCAGCGCTAAGTCGGTATCCTATCCTATGTCCGTGACCAGTCGAAATCCTGTACCCTGTGGCTGCTTCCAGTAATTCGGCACAGCTTGTAACCCACTACCTGAAATCTGACTGTATCCAGCCTACAGGTGACTGATTTGGTCAGGATTAATGGTGTCCTCAATGCTGAGAAATACAGGCAGACACTTATCCATCATGCAATATCATCAGGGAGGCATCTGATTGGCTCCAAATTTATTCTGCAGCAGGACAACAACCCCAAACATACAGCCAAGGTTATTAAAAAATACTTTTCAGCATAAAGAAGAACAAGGAGCCCTGGAAGTGATGATATGGCCCCCAGAGCCATCACCATCATCGAGTCTGTCTGGGATTACGTGAAGAGACAGAAGGATTAGAGGAAACCTACATCCACAGAAGATCTGTGGTTAGTTCTCCAAGATGTGTGGAACAACCTCCCTGCCGAGTTCCTTCAAAAACCAGTGTGCAGGTGTACCTAGAAGAATTGCTGCGGTTTTCAAGGCAAAGGGTGGTCACACCAAATATTGATTTGGATTTAGATTTGTTCATTCACTTTGCATTTTGTGAATTGATTTAAAAAAAAACAAAAAACAAACACACGACTTCTATTTTTGAAAGCATTCTTACTTAAAGAGGCTCTGTCACCAGATTTTGCAACCCCTATCTGCTATTGCAGCAGATAGGCGCTGCAATGTAGATTACAGTAACGTTTTTATTTTTAAAAAACGAGCATTTTTGGCCAAGTTATGGCCATTTTCGTATTTATGCAAATGAGGCTTGCAAAAGTACAACTGGGCGTGTTGAAAAGTAAAAGTACAAGTGGGCGTGTATTATGTGCGTACATCGGGGCGTGTTTACTACTTTTACTAGCTGGGCGTTCTGATGAGAAGTATCATCCACTTCTCTTCAGAACGCCCAGCTTCTGGCAGTGCAGATCTGTGACGTCACTCACAGGTCCTGCATCGTGTCGGCACCAGAGGCTACAGTTGATTCTGCAGCAGCATCAGCATTTGCAGGTAAGTAGCTACATCGACTTACCTGCAAACGCCGATGCTGCTGCAGAATCATCTGTAGCCTCTGGTGTCGATGTGTCCTCGCTCGTCTGACACGATGCAGGACCTGAGAGTGACGTCACAGCGTGATCTCTGGAGAACACGGCTGTGTCTGCACTGCCAGAAGCTGGGCGTTCTAAAGAGAAGTGGATGATACTTCTATACACAACGCCCAGCTAGTAAAAGTAGTAAACACGCCCCGATGTACGCACATAATACACGCCCAGTTGTACTTTTACTTTTCAACACGCCCAGTTGTACTTTTGCAAGCCTCATTTGCATAAATACGAAAATGGCCATAACTTGGCCAAAAATGCTCGTTTTTAAAAAATAAAAACGTTACTGTAATCTACATTGCAGCGCCTATCTGCTGCAATAGCAGATAGGGGCTGCAAAATCTGGTGACAGAGCCTCTTTAACAGCATTATTCCACAACTGCTTAAAAAAACATTTGAACAGTACTGTATATTTTACACGGAATGGCCACTGCATTAGAGACACCTGCCCTATCACAATTGGAGCCTCCCTGTTCTGTTTGGAAAGACCCTTGACCCCAGAGTGCAGCATAAAATAAAGCGAACAAGTTTTATGGATCAATTTCAATGTAAATCCACAAATTAAAAAAAGAAAGGCCGATCTCAGCGACTTTGAACAGGGTCATTGGTGCTACACTAGCCCGGGCCAATAATTCATAAACTGCCGACCTTGTGTGGTTCTCTCATGCAACAGTTACTAGAGTATAACGAGAATAGCGTGGTAGAAAAAAAACAAACAGCGAAAGGGGAGCCCGTAGTCAAAAACTCATTGACGCAAGACGTCAGAGAAGGACGTCATGAAATATTGGTAAATGGGAAAGGGGCAAAGGGAATAGTAGGGAAAAGAGTGTGGTATCTCCAAGTATGAACTATTGAAATAATTATAAAAAAAGAATTATTTTTGTTAAGTACCCGTAAAAGAAGCCGGAACGCCGGGAAAACGCACGTTGGGTGCTTTTTAGTTTAACAATAATCTCAAATGGTTCAGCAATAGGAGGCAGGGGCACAATATACTATCCATCAATTCAATTTAGGTGCCGTTCTGCCACTTCATACATGGCACGAACAGGAACCGGCTAGCGCTATATCCGGACACGCTGGATAGCGTTCAGGATGTAAGTATCAGTATGCGATTATCAGCAACACAGAGCGGTTAGCACCGCAGCAGCAAACACACCGCTTATACAGAGCTCTGTGGGTTTGCAGAATATGTAACATCGCTCCTGGCAAGGCGGTGTAACTCAATGTTTGATGCTCTCCATTTGTATACGGTCATAAACGGCTTTATAATAATAAGTCGTGATCTATTAGCCTATACTGCCTGGGTCAGACGGACGTTGGCTGTCTGCATCGCTACCCTACGGTGGCCCCAAAATTGGTGCTGTGGGGCGCCGATGTAGACATCCACGTCTGTTTCAGTGCATTCCATAGCTTAAAGGGCTTTTCAAGCCACTAAAAATTGATGGCCTATCCTCAGGATAGGTCATCAATAGCTGATGGTTTGGGGTCAGACTTTCGGGACCCCCGCCGATCAGCTGTTTTATAGGGGGCCGCAGCACTCATACGAGCGCTGCTTCCCCTTCATTTCTTCTTGCTCACTGTGAATCGTCGACACGCATTTATCAGTTATTCACAGGTATTGCAGCCTTCTCCCATTCACTTTAATGGGAGAAAAGGCTACACCACCTGTGAATCACCACTAAATGCATGTTGACTATCCACAGTGAGCACTGCGGCCCCTTCAAAACAGCTGATCGACGAAAGTTGGACCCCGACCCATCAGCTATTGATGGTCTATCCGGAGGACAGGCCATTAATTTTTAATGGCTGGAAAACCCCTTTAATTTCCATTACTGATGGTGCTTTAGAATTGATTTTTTTTTTTTAATATATATTATATATATATATATACACACACACACACACACACTCTGCATCCAATGCCGGCTTGTCACTTTTGACATCAATTGAGTGCCAATTAATATTTCTGGGCCGATTCACGTCCAGTTGTACCATAAGGATTTTTTTTTTTTTTTAAAGTTAGGGTACTCAAAGAGCAGGCCACTGCTAGAATCAATTGTCTAACCGCCCAGAAAGGTCTGAAAAAATATAGATTTTATAGGTAAACATTTGCATAAATGATAAAAATTTGACCCGATAAGCTCTGACAGACAGATCGATACTTACAAGAAGCTGTTTGAGCCCCAGAAAGGTCTGTTCTACAGAGTTGGCGGTGAGGACCTGTCGTTTCATGGCAGCGGGTTCACCCAGGAAGCGCAGCATAAGTTCCCTCACTGCATCGCCCTGAAACAAGTACAACATTTACTATTCACATGATAGAACAACAAATGGCTTATTATGGGAGCAACTCAAATTCATGTCTGTCCACGTACAAGCTGTATGTCACTATAACCAAGAGGCAGCAGAAAGAACAAGACAATCAAAGGAAACTTAGGCTTCATGCACGCGACCGTAAGGGTTTTTACTGTCCGTCAATACATATGCACATCCTCAGCCGTCCACAACTGCAGAAGTGCCCATAGACTTCTATGGGCGAGTCCGTGCCGCAACAAGAATAAGACCTGTTCTATATATTGCAGATCATTTCTACGGCCCTGACACACATTCGGATATGTACGGAAAGGCGTCTATGGCGTATAGAAATTAATGGGTCCGTAATTACCCAATTTGTAATTATGGATGAAAACTATGGTCGTGTGCACGCGGCCTAACACTGGGGGGTAAGCCCTGGAGAAACAAGTCCAACTTTCTGGTCATAACTGGATTGACCGGTCTGGAGGGGGGGGGGGGGGAGCTAACGGCTGAGTTTGAGGACATAACTTCACTAATCCCGAGCCCTCACAAGTAAACTGGGAAAGGAAGGAAAATCATACATAGTTTTTTTTAAGCAACGTCTTCCCCTAAATAAAAGCAGCCCAGACACAGAGTATGCAGAACTTCCAGCTAAGCAAAAGTTTTCCCGTAAATGGTAGAATTTGTGCTTTTTCAATGACAGGTTGTATTGGAAATTTTGCTGACGGAAACTTTTCTCTTGCTATATATAAATAAAGAGTTCAAGTACTCCATTCCTGTGACAGTAGAAGACATTGCTGCATAATATATATATACACACACACACACACACACACACAGCTTTGGAAGTGTGAGACAGTCTCTGCCTCCATCAGTTTATCACTGTCGCTCCTAATATTACACTTAATTTACTCGTGTCTATGTACGGTATGACTTTTTTAAAATAATATGTAATGTAGATTACAGCAGTGTTTTTTTATTTAGAAAAACGATCATTTTTGACAGAGTTATGACCTATATTAGCTTTATGCTAATGACTTTCTCAATGGACAGCTGGGCGTGTTTTACTATATGACCAAGTGGGAGTTGTACAGAGGAGTGTATGATGCTGACCAATCAGTGACCAATCAGCGTCATACACTTCTCTCCATTCATTTACATTGGGCATAGCAATATAGCTATATCACTATGTGCAGCCACATAAACACACTATAACGCTACTGCAGTGTCCTGACAATGAATATACATCACCTCCAGCCAGGACGGGATGTGTATTCAGAATCCTGTCACTTCTCTGCACTTCTGTGATTTACAGCACAGCACAGCGAGATCTCGCTGTAAATGACAGCTTACAGCATAATCTCGCGAGACTACGCCTGCTATGCTGTAACTCAGATGAGTGCAGAGAAGTGGTCAGGATTTTGAATACACATCCCGTCCTGGCTGGAGGTAATGTCTATTCATTGTCAGGACACTGCAGTAATGTTATAGTGTGTGTATGTGGCTGCACATAGCAGTATAGCTATATCGCTATGTGCTGTGTAAATGAATGGAGAGAAGTGTAGGACACAGATTAGTCGGCCTCATACACTCCTCTGTACAACGCCCACTTGGCCAAAAAGTAAAACACGCCCAGTTGTCCATTGAGAAACTCATTAGCATAAATCTAATATAGGTCAATACTCCGTAAAAAATAATAGTTTTTCTAAATAAAAAAAAACCACTGCTGTAATCTACATTACAGCGCCGTTCGAATCATGTACAATATAGGGAATTTATAATCTGGTGACAGAACCTCTTTAGAACTACATTTTTCTGTTCCTCTGTAATACCTCCTGGAAATGTACACTTGAAATCAACAACTGGCCATTACTATTCCACTAACTTCGACAGCCCCGTAGAAATGAATGGATCAGTGGTCAAGCATGCGCACTACCGCTCCATTCCTATGGGGCTCCCATGAACAGCAAAGTAGGCCGGTTCTTGTGATCGGTGGGAGTCCCAGTGGTCGGTGCTCCACCAATCACATATTTATCACCTATCCATCTCCATTTTCTTGATAACCTACCCAATGTATGTCACTATGAATTAGGGAACAGGTGGAAAGTAGTATGTATCCAGTTACCATGGAGACACATGGGTTTGCGTAAAAGCTGTAGACCCAAAATGATAGGAGATTTTCGAATAAGACTATCTTCAAAGTTGCTTCATTTTAGACGCATTGGAACAATAATGAGAAATTGGTTGTAAAGGTGAACATACCCTTTGATAAAGGATTTATTTTGTTTTAATTTTTGTGAGTCATTTAAAAAAAAAAAGAGAGACATGGTTCTGCTCCACATCTGGCACTCCATTATATGTTGCCATCAGATCGGGTAGCATAGGTGGTGACAGATCTGCTTCAGGATAAACACACACACACAGAATAAAAACACTGCAGATTTTCTGCAACAGATTTCATTGCGGGAAAACCCGCTATGTATTACAGTAGCAGCAGAGTGGATGAGATTTCACCCATACACCGCGGAATAAAAATCTGCCGATAAACCGTTCATAAATTCACCTGCATTGCATTCCTTTAACCCCCAGCGTCAATTTATGCTTCAAAATCACTGCTCTCTTGTTGCAAGTTCTCCCAACTGACTTCAAATGAAAAACCCGTAATAAATAGGCAAAAAATATATATTTTTTTGCAGCAGAAAAACTGCAATTATGCTGCAAAATTCACAAATAAAAAAAGTTTTGGGTTTAACAATAAAAAGGTTACTACTTACCCCCAGGTGTTGTCATCGAACAGAGGAATGCGTTGCTGAGTGCCTCAGCCTCCTGGGATAATGTTTAAGCCCAATCATAGGCTGCAGCGATCACATGGACTACAGCGTCATCCCAGGAGGCTGGGCTACACTCAGAGCAGTGGGACAAGACGCTAGGACAATGCCCAGGGAGAAGTAGTAACCTTTTAATTTTTTCCCCCCAGTACTGGTTTCCACAGCAGACATTCCGCCCGAAAACACATTTGGTGTGGTTCTTCAGGTCAACAATTCGGTGTGGTTTTTCGGTCAGAATTCCCTGTGGGTTCCAGGACAGATACATGGTGTACTTTTACGCAGCGTATCGGCCCTGTGCGCACCCAGCCTCAAGGTTTGTTGTATCTTGCTTTAGGAAGATTGAAGGGTAGGTAACTGGTTTTACTTATGTTGTACGGACGTGGAGTTACATTAGATCATCTATTTAATTTACATTGAACTATACATTTATTAGGGTATGCTCACACGGCTTATTTTCTGCCGTTTTTCAGGGCGTAAATGGCTGAAAAATCGGAAGCAGAATGCCTCCAAACATCTGCCCATTGATTTCATGGGAAAAACTGCATTCTGTTTCGACGGGAGGTTTACGCGGCCGTTTTGAAAAACGTCCACGTTAAAAAAAAAAAGTTTTTTGCTAAGTGTGTGAACATACCCTAAGGCCCCATGCACACGAACGTAAAAACGCCCGTAATTACAGCACATTTTTACGGGCCCATGGACTTCTATTGGCCACGGGTACCTCCCCGTTTGCTTACGGGAAGGTGCCCGTGCCGTTGAAAAATATAGAACATGTCCCATTTCAGGCCGTAATGGCAGGCCCATAGAAGTCTCAGGCCGCAGCGGTCACATGGACTGCCGCGTCATCCAGGGAGGTCGGACTGGAGGTCAGGAGAGAGACGCGTCACCAAGGCAACTGCCGGGTAAGTATGAATTTCTTTTACTTCTTCTGCGGAAAGGGCTGTCCCTTCTCTCTATCCTGCACGGATAGAGAGAAGGGCTGCCGATTACTGCAGTGCAATTTTGCAGCGAAAACGTGCCCGTAAATATGGGTGCAATACGGGTCGAATACGTGTGACCAAGGGCCCGTATTTAAGCCAGTATTTACGGGTGGACAAAAATACGGTCGTGTGCATGGGGCCTTATACTGATGAATCCATCTGCACTTTACTCACAGACCCCGTCCTGATAGCCCAGCTCCAATAGTGCACTTTAACCCTTCAAGTAAAAAAATATTTCCTAAATCTCGTCCAATGGCTAACACGCTGCAGTGCAGTCACCTCATACCAGTTATTGTCTAGTCACCACAGCAGGGAGAAGATTGCAGAGCCTCCATCTCCGGACACTTTACCTCTATAGCATGCAAGTCATGGTTCAGCTAGTTCAGTAACTCAGGTGGTGCAATTTATAACAATGGGTGACAAATCGACTCCTGTAAAGATATCTACTCATTCTGACTTTCAGTAGAAATCACAAGCCTTGCGTGTCACTATTCACCCTAGGCTAGAAAAAGCCTCTGCAATATTTCTGCCTGGCCGTCCCTTATTACAAGATCTAGGAATTACAGCGTAATGGCAACATAAGTGACAATATTTAACGTGCACAGGGCACGATTGTCCTGATATAAGAGAACGCTGTGGTAAGGGGCTCTGCATTACGGATAATAACTACTGTGCGGACGGGTGACCCATACAGGGTAAATAATAAACTACAAGGACACAGGAGCAGAGTCGTACAAAACTTCCTCCAAAATTACAGCTAGAGAGAGTAAAGACAGAACACCGTATAAAACGAACGTGAGGATATGTACAGGTGATTCCAACCTTGCCTAATCGGGTAAAAATTACTTTTCTTAACCCCTTAGCGACCATCCACGGTATTTTGACAGCGGGCGGTGCAGGCAATCTACAGCGACGTCTTTTGCCATAGAAAAGGCTTATGTGCGCTCCAGTTTGTGCTCGTTCTCTAAGTAGGAACTGTTCGGGTATGTTCACACGGCTTATTTTCGGCTGTTTTCCGGGCCATAAAAAAAAATAAAAAAATCTGAAGCAGAACACCTCCAAACATCTGCCCATTGATTTCAATGGTAAAAACTGTGCTGTTCCGACGGGGCGTTTTTTATTTCTTTTTTTCGCGGCTGTTTTGAAAAACGCCCGCATTAAAAAAAAACGCCTTCGATAAAGAAGTGCATGTCACTTCTTGAACAGTTTTTCATTGACTATAGAAAAACAGTTCCAGAAACGACCTTAAAAAAAAAGCAAGTTTGAATAAAAACGTCTGAAAATTCGGAGAGGGTTTCCCTTGAAAAACAGCTCCGTATTTTCAGACGTTTTTTGCTAAGCGTGTGAACAAACCCTTATTAACAGCCACTGAACTTAGAGAAGCCTCCTGAACACAGCTGGGATTGGAGGAAATGCCGACACCAGCTGTTCAACCCTTTAATTGCAGAGGTCCTTAAGCATTATCTGCAGACAGCCCTGGGGACCTAGAAAGGAGCCCAGGGCTGTGTTAAGTATGCCTGTTTTTAGGGCACACTATGTGCTACCCTAACAGAAGCCGGTGTCATAGTGACAGTACAATGTACTAGCATACAGGAGTATGCTGATACATTATGCGTAAAAAAAAAAAAGTTATCACTTCATGGGATTTTGAAAAAAAACAAAAAAATAACAAAAACACAACACACATTATAGAACATATTTTATTGCCAATACATTACATAAACAAAAATCCTACAGCTAGGCTAAACCATTAGATACCTGAAAGGTGAATGAGAAAAAAACAAAACAATCAAAAACAAAAACACAAAAACGCTGCATTGCCGGAAAGGGACAGGTAGACAAAGGTTAAAAGGCCCCTCCCACCACCCACTTGCCAGTGTTTTTCAATTACTACACCAGGATGGATGCGACCCTAGGGATAATAACGGACATGTTACTTGCACAAATCAGAATTTCAACAAGGGTAGGTACTGATTTCATTAGGGAAGGCTTCAATTTAGAAACTGCTTGAGTGAATCTTCTGTACCACCGATGTTCAGCTAAAGGAGTATTGAAAAAAAATTACTTAAGGCTGAGATCTGACCTTTTAAAAAAGGTACTAGGGCTAAGCCCTGTTTTGAATCCGGATTGCAAGAAATCTAGGATGTTCAATGTTGGGAAGAAAAGGGTCTGGTCCCGGATCTCCATACCAGGAACAGAAGTTCTTGCAAATGTTTTTGATAGATTTTCGAGGTAACTTCTTTATGCCTTAATAAGATAGTTGAAATTGCCTCGTCTGACAAACCGTTGTTTCTCAAGACCCGCCTTTCAGGATCCAGGCTGACAACTCCAGAGTTTCTATTCTTTGAAAGAATAAGGGACCTTGGGAGAGCAGATTCCTCTTGACTGGGAGCATGATAGGGTCTTCCAATGCTAGGTACTTTAGGATTGGAAACCAGCTTCTTTTTGGCAAATAGGGAAGAATGATAAGTTTTGTCAAATCTTCCTGGATTTTTCTTAATACCACTGGTATTAGAGGAAACGGGAGGAAAGGCATAGGCCAGATCCATGTCCCAGGGTTGGGATAATGCATCTAACCCCAACGGGTTGTCTTTGAGACTTAGGGAGAAGAAGGTCTCTACCTGTGAGCTTTTCCTCTTGGCAAATAGGTCTATTTGGGGATAACCCCACCTTCAGGTTAAGGGCAGAAGATTTTTCCTGTTCAGGGACCATTCTCCGGGGACCCCCTTGCTTATGTTGTTTGGGCAGAGCCACCAGTGGAGAGAGGACTTCACTGTTTCGGAAATCTGAATTCAAGGAGTCCTGTTTTCAATCCCACTGGGACAGGATCAGATTCTGAAAGGGTCTGGAGTGAAATGGACTCCATGGAATAGATTGGATGCAAGACATCATCAATCCCAACATTCCTTCCCTTATGGAACATGTGCTCTTTCCCCAAAATATCCTCACTTCTGTCAGTAGAAGTATTTGTTTCTCCCTTGGGAGGAAGGAATGTTGAAGGGAGGAGTCTAGTAGCACTCCTAAGAAGACCTGTTTTTGGGGAGAAAGACTTGACTTCTCGAAGTTGATTATCCATCCCAATTCCTGTAGTAGGGAAAGAACCTGTAACCGATGGCTATTTAGGTTAGACGGAGTATCTGCGGTCAGCAGGAAATAGTCTAGATATGGGATAATCACTATGCTTTGACTTAAGGGCTGATTTACACGAGCGCGTGCGTTTTGCGCGCGCAAAAGGCACTTAACAGCTCCGTGTGTCATGTTCATATGGTGCACGGCTGCGTGCTTCTCACGCAGCCGCCATCATAAATTACACTGCGTTTGGATGTTTGTAAACAGAAAAGCACGGGGTGCTTTTCTGTTTACATTATTTTTACTGCTGTTGCGCGAATAACGCGCGTCCCACTGAAGTGCTATTGTGTGGTGCGCGTGATTTTCACGCACCCATTGACTTCAATGGGTGCGTGATGCGCGGAAAACTCCGAAATATAGAACCTGACGTGAGTTTTTGCGCAAAAATCACGGACAGTCTGAACTGCCCCATAGACTTGCATAGGTTTGTGCGACCCGCGTGAAATTCACGCGGGTTGCACGGACGCAAATCCCGTTCGTGTAAATCCGCCCTAAGACTGCCATATTAGTAAAAATTCTGGGGGTGGAAGAAATGCCGAAGGGGAAACAGACAAATTGGAAGTGGAGAACGGAAGGACCGTTCTGAATCGAGAATCTGAGGAATCTGGAAAGCGGGGTGGATAGGGATGTGATAGCACGCATCCTTTAAATCGATCGTACACATTGACGCTTCTTCCCTTATTAGAGGAATAGTCGATCTGAGAGACTCCTTTTTGAACTTGCGATATTTCACCCATTTGTTCAGTAACTTCAGGTTGATTATCGACCTGTAAGAACCGTTTTGTTTCTTGACCAAGAAGATTTTCAAATAGTGGCCCTTGAATCTTTTGATGTGGGGAACTGGAGTAATTGCTTTTAATTGTAGCAGTTTCTGGATGTCCAGGATAAGAATTTGATGAAGATCTCTTGATCGGTATTTGGTTATTAAATATTTATATGGAGGAAAATTCTATTTTGTACCCTTCTTCTATAATCTGTAGAACCCAAGGGTTCTGGGTTACGTTGGTCCAGTTGGAATAAAAATGTAGGAGTCTTCCCCCTACACTCTTGGCGTCATTGCTTTGAGGGCTGAAATGAGTTATTGGGGTTGAGGAGATATCCTCGACCCCTCCCCTTGGGGTAACTCCAGCGACCGGACTTCCTTTTCCCGATGTAGTTCTGTAAGGTTGCTTCCCTCCGTTGGCGAAACTTACGAAACTGAGGGGTCTTTTTAGGTTTCTCTTCTGGAAACCCTTTCGTTCTATCCGTTGCGCTCTCCAGCATGTTATCCAGGATAGGACCAAACAGAGATTCTGTAAATGGGATAGAACATCGTTTGTTTTTGGACTTTGTGTCTCCTGACCACATCTTGAGCCATAATGCTCTTCTAGCAGCATTTGAGAGCGCCCCATTCCTGGCAGCAAATCTAATGGATTCAGCTGATGCATCTACCAAGAATCCGGTTGCCATTTTTAGTAAGAGTAGAGATTCTAATAGATCTACTCTTGATGTTTTCATCATTAAATGGGTCTCCAGTTGGTTTAACCATATAAACATCGATCTTGCTACAGATGTGGCAGCGATATTTATAGAGATTAAAGCGGATGAAGATTCCCAAGCTCTTTTCAGCAGCCAGTCTGCCTTCCGGTTCATGGGGTCCTTTAACTGAGAGGAATCTTCTAAGGGGATTGCGTTTTTTTTAGCAACCCTAGTTACTGGAACATCCACTTTTGCGATCTCATCCCAAGGTTTTGTGTCTTCTGGATCAAAGAGAAGTCTGTTCTTAAATTCTCTTGAGATGAAGAGTCTTTTCTGAATCCTCCCATTCCATCGTTACCATTTTCTTGAGATTCTCATTTACTAGAAAAATCTTTGTTTTCCTCTCCGTCAGGCCCCCAAACATCTCATGCTGGATGGTATGGGGTTGGTCTTCTTCGGGAATATCCATTTTCTTCCGTATTGCCTGGATTAAGGTATCGGACATCTCCGAAGAGAAGATTTTTTTTTTCTCCCGAGTTAATCTTCTTCTTCTAATTCACCCTCCGATAAGTAATAACACCCCTGCTCAGAGTCAGAGCCCTGAGATGGCGGGCACCATTTTTGTTCCACTTCAGTCCGTGGCCTTTTTGCTCAGGAGTGTGACAGAGTTTCTTGAGGAGGGGCGAGGGTGGCTACTGACTGACTCACTTCCTCGCGAATCATAGCCCTAACTTCAGACAAACGTCGGTTGTTCCTCTTTTAGCAGTTTTGCGATACAGTCTTGACAATTGTTTCTTATGTGACTAGCAGTTTTTCTCCACAAGTCCCTTTTTTAAACTACTTTTTATCAGCTTGTCTCTGAGGGGAATCTTTACCTGCCTTTTTGTTTTCTCTAGGATAAAGTAAGTTGTACTTACATACGGAGTCGTAAGCCTTACCCAAAGGGTGAGACTCACATGACCCTGGGATATATTTGGAATCCCGTCAGAACGAGGTAGTTCCATCACCGCAACAAGCAACAGTCAAATGCAATATCCAATTCCACAAGATATATGCATAAGGCTGTATATATAATTCCATGTTAGAGGTATTCGCTCTAACTACATACCTGTGCGGGTCCCTTTAAATGCAGGTGTTTTGAATTTCCCGCCTTCCAAGATGGCCACGGACCGGAAGTAGCCAGGCGTCATTTCCGGTCGCGGCTACTCCATTGCTCGAGGATATTACCGGCGCTACCAACCTTAAGGAGCGGCCGGTCCTCACATGGTCACGCAGCCTCGGCCGAAGCCTGGCTTGGGAATCCCGAACACTACCGGAAACCAGCCTAGGATTCGTAAGGTAGGCGTTTTGGTTGGGAGCTAAGGGACCTCTCGTTTGAGAGGTAATTAGCCTAGGCACATAGGGGGAATAGAAGGGAGATTACACAGACTCTCCGATCTCAGCCCTTGCCCGAGTTTATCCAGGAGCGATGTCTCTCTGCTCCTGACCCTGTAGGGACAGGAAGAATACTGGCAAGTGGGTGGTGGGAGGGGCCTTTTAACCGCTCTGTCTTCCTGTCCCTATAGAGGTCAATAGGGCAACCTCCTGTGGTGCTGTCATGAGGGATGTACTGGAAATATCAGTTTCCGTAGCGCCCATTGACTTCAGCTGCTTCCGTAACCTCCGACCACCTAATCAGCAAGTGACCAGGTGGCAGCGGGAACCGAGCAAGGTGGAACAGGGTTTAGGGGGGCCCTATTCTAGAGATAGGTGCGAGTCCCAGAGGTAGGACCTGCATCTATCGGACATTTACGGCATATCCTGTGGATAGATCATAAATGTCCAATGTGGGAAAACGCCTTCAAGTGTGTATCCACATGGTGTGGTTTTGCTGCATTTTTTTTATTGTGCGGCAGAAAAAAAAACGCATGCACTTTTAGCATGATTTGCTGGGATTTCGCAAAATGCAGTAAAAACAGAACACCTTTTTTGGTGCAGTTTTCAGCCACGGGGATAAAAAAAATATATATATAAAAGACGCAGCAAAACCGCATGGTATGAATACACCCTAAGGCTAGAGCTGGGTGATTTTGCCCACAAATAAAATCTAGATTTTTTTTCAATCAAATACAATTGGAAAAACGTCTATCTAATGGATTATAACTTCTGTGTCCCCTGGCAGGGAACAGGTTAACAGAATCTATAATCAATTACATACTGCATGCACTAACATCCAACCTCTGACTGTCACCCCTTCAGCCGGTCTCTGATATTTCAGGCGAGAGCAGTGTAATGTGCAGCAGGGCCAGGCAGATAGCGCCGAGTGGCACTCTGGGGCGAGATTACATTATAATGTCTGAGGTCCGAGTAGGACCCTGTGCAGTACCGGCCCCACTATGGGGTGTTAAATAAATTACATTAAGGCCGGAATCACACGACTGTGATTGGACTGTGACAAACGGTCCACGTGTCAGCCGGATTTCCCAGCCCGACCATGGTACATGTGAACGGGACTCCTGGCATCAGACATTTAGGCTACAGTGAAATAAGATGGCCATTAAAAAGCGATCATTTGTCAGTTTTTCATGTCCTTTCTGCATCAGTGTCTCCAAATTCTCATCCCTTTCTAGTCCGCCTGTCATGGCCGTTGAAATTTTTTATTATTGGTCACGTTTTTTTGCCCCAAACCCATGAAAAACCAGTGCCCATGTAGATAGTGCCCACATACAGTGCCACCCTGCCCAAATATAGTGCCACACCACCCACATATAGTGCCCATGAAGATTGTGTCGCAATGTCCATGTAGATAGTTCCCGCAAAGTGCCACACTGCCCACATATAGTGACAGTGCCCATGCAGCTAGTGCTGCCATGTCCCTGTAGATAGTGCCCACATAGTGCCAGTGCCCACATGTAAGGACAGTGCTACACCCTCTAGCAGATAGCACCCCACCACCCCTAGTAGATCACGGCACCCCCCCCTCCCTTGTAGATCGCGCTGCTGTAGCTGCCACTAGCGGCGTGATCTACAAGTAAGGGGTGTCCTGATAATGAATACACATGACCTCCAGCCTGGACGTCATGTGTATTCAGAAACCTGACACTTTTGAATCTTTTCTGTGAGATTCCAGCAAGCCGCGCGTAATCTCGTGAGATTAAGAGGTAAACGAGATTTCGTTTCCCTTGCTGGAAATCTCACTGAAAAGATTCAGAAGTGTCAGGATTCTGAATACACATGATGGCCAGGCTGGAGGTCATGTACATTCATTATTAGGACACTTGTGTATGTGGCTGCACATCTTTCTAGTAAGAACACTATGTGCTGTGTAAATGAATGGAGAGGAGTGCATGATGCTGATTGGTCACCGATTCGTCATACACTTCTATTCACAACGCCCAGCTAGTAAAACAAGTAAACACGCCCAGTTAAAAACCACAATACACGCCCAGTTGGACATACGAAAAAAAACACTCCCAGTTGTCCATTTCAAAGCTCATTTGCATATATATATATATATATATATATATATATATATATATATAAAATTGCTCATAACTTGGCCAAAAATGAACGTTTTAAAAAAAAACAAAAAACACGTTACTGTTATCTACATTGCAGCGCCGATCGCATGCAATAGGAGATAGGGATTTGAGAATCTGGTGACAAGAGCCTCTTTAAGGGTGAATTAATTCGATTAATCACCCAGCCCTCCAGAAGGCCTTTTCAGGCGTGTTAATTAGGCGGTAATCCCAAAAAAACTAAATCTGTAATGTACTTTCTTGAGCTGTGCTTCATCAGGAGTAGATGCTGCAGAAGAGGGTTGAAATAAATGGATCATTCAACGGTGGTTGCTGCATAGTTCTTTGGCAGTGTAGTCGGGACTGCCTTCTAATTGTCCTGTAACAGCAGTAAGGGGCTGGCCAGACTACAAAGCCTCTACCATCTTCTCCTAGTCAAGTAAAGCTTAACCCCTTAGTGACCACCAATACGCCTTTTCACGTGAGTCACTAATGGGCTTTAGGCTAGGCTGACGCCTTTTCACGTCAGCCTAGTCTAAGTCCTGCACGGGTCTCCCGTGCAGGCTGGAGCCGGGGCTCTGCTGTCTGATGACAGCTGAGCTCCTGCTCCAACGCCCGCGATCGAAGTTTACTTCGATCGCGGCCGTTTAACCCGTTAAATGCTGCCGTCAATAGCGGCATTTAACTTTGTTTACAAAGGGAGTGCGCTCCCTGTCACCCATCGGCGGCCCGCGAATGCAATCGCGGGTCTCCGATGGGGTGTCATGGCAGCCGGGGGCTTAATAAAAGCCCCCAGGTCTGCCCTGGATATATGCCTGTTAGGACGCGCCGGAGGCACGTCCTAACAGATTGCCTGTCAGATTTACACTGACAGGCAATAATGCTCTGGTATACGAAGTATACCAGAGCATTATAGCAGCGATCGGAAGATCGCACAGTAAAGTCCCCTAGTGGGACTAATAAAATAAGTCATCAAAGTGAAATAAAGATTATTAATAAAAAGTACAGTAAAAAAATTAATAAAATCATTTTTTTCCATAAAAAGTGTTTTTATTTAGTAAAAGTGTAAAAAAAAAAAAAAGAAGTACACATATGTAGTATCGCCGCGACCGTAATGACTCCATTAATAAAGTTAATATGTCATTTAAACCGCAAGGTGAACACCGTAAAAAAAAAAACGCAAAAAACCATGGCGAAATTGCAATTTTTTTCCATTGCCCCCCAAAAAAGTCATAATAAAAATGAATCAATAAGTCCCATGCACCCCAAAACAGTACCAATCAAAACTACGTCTTGTCCCGCAGAAAACAAGCCCAAAAAATCACTACATTGATGGAAAAATAAAAAAATTACGGCTCTTGGAAAGAGACAATGCAAAAACAAATTATTTTAGTTCAAAAGTGTTTTTATTGTGCAAAAGTCGTAAAACATAAAAAAACTCTACATATGTGGTATCGCCGTAATCGTACCGACCCATAGAATAAAGGTAACATGTTAATTACGTCGCACAGTGAACGGCGTCAATTTAAAAACGCATAGAACAATGGCGGAATTTCAGGTTTTTGTTATAATCCCCCCCAAAAAGGTTAATAAAAGTTAATATAAAAATTATATGTACCCAAAAATGGTGCTATTAAAAAGTACAACGAATCCCGCAAAAAACAAGTCCTCATACAGCTATGTAGACGAAAAAATAAAAACGTTATAGCTCTTTGAATGCGACTATAGAAAAATGTATAAAATAGCTTGGTCATTAAGGGCTAAAATGGGCTGGTCACTAAGGGGTTAAAAGGCTAATGAAAAACACATAACATTTTTTATATAGGTTTAGAATTAGAGCACCACTCTAGTCCATGGGCGGTGTCTGGTATTGCAGCTGAGCCCCATTCACTGGAATATTTGCAATACCAGATGTAGACTGTTGCTGTTTTTTGGGGAACGCACGCGCGCACACACACGCGCACACAGCAAAAAGACGGTGTAAAGCCGGGTCCACACAATGCAGTCGTGCGAGGAAAACCCCCTTTACACAGTAGTTACTTCAAGCAAGACTTCCCCTGCCAGCCCCCTCCTTTCACACAGTAGTCACATGAAGGCCCCCACCACATGTACTCACCTTACCATGCACCCTCTGTAAGGAAGATATATACAGTAGCCTTTGCCAACTGCTTTACATGGCTTCCCGCATCAGCATTTGCTAAGAGAGACCGATGCAGGAGCAGCACGAGATGTGCGCTCTCTCCTTGGCAGGACCAGTATTTTCCCAGTCCTGCCAAAAGTCATTGACAACATCCAGCTCATTGCTTTTGGCACCAGGTGAAAGCATCTGGCAGCCAAATTTATAAAGGTGGGAGATGAAACCTGGGCGCCAAGGCCGATCTTTTAGTCGCCATGGAGACCAGTTTTGTCAAACCTTGATGTTTCACAACCATACAGCAGCCAAGATATACATCCAAAAAAAAGCTTCCGTATGATCAGTCTTTTAAACAGGGAAAGGGTGAAGTCTGATCTGGGACCATCACCGATTTCTAAAATGAAAGGCCTCTTTTGAGCGCTTAAAAGGGAATGTCTGGCTCTGCGGAGTGGAGAGTGGCTGCAAAGAGGACCTAAGGCACCCAGCTCATTGTTATCACTGATAACGCTTCACTTCTCCCGTGAACTGAACACTTGTTACTCCAGATTACAGCTGAACACTGGGAGGGGGAGGGGAGGGGGTGTAGCTTATTTACTTAGCGTCCTTTTACATGGCCCGATATAGGCCGTGAAAACGAGCGCCGATTCACAAGACAGCTCGTTGATCAGTTGCTCCTTTTATAAGGAGCTATGATCAGTAATGTACAGTGCGTGGACGAGCGATCATTACTACGATAGTTTGTCCCCATACACTCCTATCAAGTCGGCAGAACATCTCCGTTTACACAGGGAGATGAGCTGCTGACTAGCGACCATATGCTCATTCATCAGTTGCCCTGTTCAGAGGGCAATAATCGTTCATATAAATGCTCATTTATCCGAACATTAGTTCATGTAAAAGGGCCTTTAAATAGAATTGGAAAATCCTTTTAAGCCGGTTTGACACATCTCAAATCTCTGTTGATCAAAATTTGACAGAACAGTCTAAGCTCTAATTGTGACTTAAAGGGTCTCTGTCACCAGATTATAAGTGCCCTGTCTCCTACATATTGTGATCGGCGCTGTAACGTAGAGAACAGTGGTTTTTATTTTGAAAAACGATCATTTTTGAGCAAGTTATGAGTTAGTTTAGATTTATGCTAATTCGTTTCTTAATAGACAACTGGGCGTGTTTTTACTTTTTACGAAGTGGGCGTTGTACAGAGAAGTGTATGAGGCTGACCAATCAGTGACCAATCAGCGTCATACACTTCAGTGTTCCAGCGTGATAGAAGCTGGGCTGGAACACTGAGAAGTGTATGTCACTGATTGGTCACCGATTGGTCAGCGTCATACACTCCTCTGTACAACTCCCACTTGGTCAAAAGTAAAAACATGCCCAGTTGTCTATTAAGAAACTAATTAGCATAAATCTAAAATTGCTCATAACTTTATAAAAAATGATCGTTTTTCAAAATAAAAACCACTGTTGTTATCTACATTACAGCGCCGATCAGACTATGTAGACGATAGGGCACTTATAATCTGGTGACAGAGCCTCTTTAACCCCTTCCCGCCGCAGTCCTTTTTCAGATTTTCATTTTCGTTTTTTCCTCCCCACCTTCCAAAAGCCATAACGTCTTTATTTTTCCGTCGATATAGTCCTATGAGGGCTTGATTTTGCGGGACGAGTTGTAGTTTTTTGTAGCACCATTTATTTTGCCATATAATGTACTAGGGAAAAAATTATTTGTGGGGTAAAAAAATAATGAAAAAAAACAGCGATTCCTCCATGGTTTTTTGCATGCCGTTTTTACGGAATTCACTGTGCAATTAAAACATGTTGACCCACAGAATAAAGTTAATACGATTACGGCGATACCAACTATATATATCGTTTTTTCTATATTTTACTACTTTTACAATTAAAAACCTAAGTGTAAAAAAGAAAATTTATTTTGTGTCGCCAAATTCTGAGAGCCATAACTTTTTTATTTTTCCGTCGATTAAGCGGTATGAGGGCTTATTTGTTGCGGGATAAGCTGTAGTTTTTAATAATACCACTTTGGTGTACATGCGACGGTTTGATCACTTTTTATTTCATTTTCTTGTGGGAGATTAGGTGACCAAAAAATAAAGATTCTGGCATTTAGAATTTTTCTTTTTTGTTACGGCGTTCACCGTGCGGGTTAAATAATGATATATTGTAATAGTTCAGACTTTTACGGACGCGGCGATACCAATTATGTTTATTTTTTTACTATGCTCTAGGGGAAAAATGTGAAAAGGTTTTTTTTTTTAACTTTTAATTATTTTTACACAAAAAAACAAACTAATTTTTAATTTTTTTATTAGTCCCCCTAGGGGACTTCAACCAACGATCGTTAGATCGCTTGCACGATATACTGCAATACTAACGTGTTGCAGTATATCGTGACTCTGACAGGCAACTATTAAGCCCTATTGTCCGCAGCTTTTAACGAGTTAAACTATCCGACACCCGCATCGTATGGAGCAGGTTCACCCCGTGAGCCCGCTCCATACTTCCCCCTACCCGACTTTGGCGTATGGATACGTCAAATGTCGGGAAGGGGTTAATCATGGGCTGGTTGTAAACACTAGTCACAATGACGTCATATCCGTCAGTCACGTGATCCCATCATCCATTGGCTCGAGCGTTGATTATAGGCTCAATGATTTTACACGGGCCAATGAGCGTTCATATTAAGGCTCATTCCTGATCATTGTCCTGTGTAAACATCTGCTCGTCCATCAGCTGATCGTATAGTTTATGCAGCAATAGATATTATTGACGGCAGCAAGTCTCCCTGTGTAAACAGGGAGATCTGCTGCAAACATGACGGAAATGTAAGGGGATCGGAGTAAGGAGCGGTCATCCCCATACATTCTCCTTGTGAAAGGAGAAAACGAGTGCCGATCAATGAGCTATCTCATTGATCGGCACTCGTTTTCACGGCCCATGCCGGGCCATGTAATAGAATCTTAAGCTTGAATTTCATTTTCCTTGGTTTTATTTAAAAATGCTAACAGATAAAGAACAATGGGAAACATTAAGTGGCGGAGAACTCAAATACCAGTCAGCAGATACAAGGCTCTTACCTGAATGTTATCAAATTTCAATCCTGGCATAGTCAATTTCTCCTTATCAATGAACACGGGGTTGTACTGTTGAGTAGCTACAGAAAGGAGTATGTTCCTAGTCTCCTCAGAGGGCAGCCAAGCATCATTTCTCCTATCCATCTCACTCATGTTAAGAGCCGTAGCAAAGGGGTCATCACTTCCAGCAAACACGCTATGAATCTGCGAGAATGGCTTTGGAGACTGGGGCACTTCCATTGAAGCAGATGACCCATTTGAATCAAGGGACTGGTTTCCGACAAAGAAGCCTAAAGCGGCAGGGTCCTGGGAGGTGCTGGTGTCTGGAGTTATGGGTGCCGGGCACCTTTCAGGGGCACCTGGTGCTGCATTTGGGTTACTGACTGAGATAAACGTGGATGAAGTGGTGAAGGAATCGAAAAACTCCACCGCGGAAGAATTAGTATGGCCATTATCCGAGAAGAAGTTGCTCAAACTTGGACTGGGCTGGACGACTTGTGTTTGAGTCTTAACAGCACTTCTCATCTCCGCTCCAAAGCTAGGAGATTTGACCATCTGAGATTCAAAGCCGTCACGGATTAGAAATGACTGCTGTGAACTAGACTGGCTGAAGATGGTACACACTGGGATGGTCTCTTCTGCTGGAGAGGATTTGCTAGCTGGAGTAAGCAGCTCTTCCTTGTGCTCCCCTTGTAACTGAGTCTCTATATCCAGGTTCTCTTTTTCTACCACTGGTAGCTCCTGCTGCAGGGTAAAGTCACTGGTCATAGTCAACGTCTCAGACACCGAGGCTTCAGGACTGACGTCAAGCTCCGTACTATTCTCGCTGTCTACTTGTGCATTATACTCTTTATCAGTTACTTGTTCAAGTCCTAATGTAGGACTGCCCTCTATTTCATCCACAATGTCTTGTAGGCATCCGACATCTCCAGCATCATCTTCACTGATGTTGGGAGAGTCGGAGATAACGACACTTTCCATCATTTGCTCATTTAATTTATCCAGCAGGTTGCCCGAGTCTTCGGAGAGGGTGACATTTTCCACAGATTCAAAGGTGTCTGCATCAAGATCGATTGTTTCATCCTGGAGGAGAATCTCCTCTTGTACTTCGGAGGGATTGCTTATTGGAAGCCCTAGAACCGTAGTAGAGCCTGATTCAGTTACATTACTAGATGACGTCATCTCATTTTTGGGGCTGGGATCAGGGTTTTCCATTTCTCCTGTTTAAAAAGAAGAAAGAAAGAAAACATTACTTCTGGCATGAAAGCAAAACACATTTAACAAAATGTCAAAGGAAACCTGAGGAGAAGGAGGAGTGTGTGAATGATAATAACATTATATAATGGCCAAGTTAGGTGATCCTGCTTCTTTAGAAAACATTTTCATCATGCCTGACTTTAGAGGGGTTCTCTATTTTGCACAATCCCTTCTGGTTAGGTCCCTTGACAATAAGCTGATCAAAGAGTTTCCCTGCTGGGACCCCCAGCGATCAGCTGTAATCCGTGGGGAAACATGGCAGTAAGTGTTTAAATTCCCTGCAGCGCTACCACAGGTGAAACTAAGCATTACACAGTGCCCATTCATTTTAATGGGTAATCTGTGTAATGCAGGACAGGATAGGCCCTTCAGAGCAAGAGATGCTCTTTATAACCGCTCTCCACTCTGGTCAAGAGATGCGTATCCTGAACAGAGGATCACCCTCTAGTAACTCAGAATTCCCTAATATGGTGTATGAAAATGTATTTTTCTAAAATGGAAAAACCCTTTTAAAGGGATTTTCCCAGCATAGAAAGTAATAGCATATCATCAGGGTATGTGTCACTTACTGATCAGTGAGGGTTTGTCTACCCTTTCCCAGCGATTATGGAGAGGGGCTATAGAGTATCTCTCTCTGGGTGACCTGTACTGTCCTGCATTAGACACCCCATTGATTTAAAGAAAAAAAAACGTATATGTAATGCCAAATGTCCCCTGTGGTGGCACTGCAGGGAAATTGAACTCTTACTTTAGGGTTTCCCTACAGATTACAGCTGATCACTGTGGGGGTCCAAGTAGGGGGGGGGGGGGCACTTTGTGGTTAGCTTATTGTTAAGAGACCATTCAAACAAGTTGGGGTTAGCTCAAACTGAGAATCCATTTAAATGCTGAAGCTCCTTCATTGGTTTTCCCAGCACACTGACGCTCCCGCACAGTCTGTGCAGGATAAATGCCAAAGGTGATATATCATGACATTAGAAGACGGGAATAATCTTTTAAAGGAAAACTTCACTTTTGCAATACATAGTCTACAGTTTAATTATGCAGAATGTGCTGTATAACTTAATTTTTTAACGACATTCTCCAATTAGCTAGAACACTAAATGCTGAATTCTCTGAACAGTGCATTATGGGAGCTCAGATGAGTTTCTCAGATCTCAGCAATAAGGTCACAGGCCTGTCTGTGGAGTATGAAACCACATACAAACTCCAAAAAGTGACAGCAGAAATGGCCGAAAAATCAGAAGCAGAACGCCTAAAAAATATCTGAGCATTGATTGAAATGGGAAAACTGTTCTGTTCCGATGGGCTGTTTTTCTACGCAGCCATTTTGAAAAACGGCCGTGTAAAAAAAACTGCCATGTCCCTTCTTGGGACGTTTTTGGAGCCGTTTTTCATTGACTATTGAAAACAGCTCCAGAAATGTCCGTAAAAAATGTGAGTGGCTTAAAAAAACCTCTGAAAATCAGGAGCTGTTTTCCCTTGAAAACAGCGCTGTATTTTCAGACGTTTGAGTTTACGTGTGAACATACCCCAAGTGTGTTTGCCTGTGGAGTGTTTTTAACGGCACGGGCACCTTCCCGTGAGAAAACGGGAAGGTACCCGTGACTAACAGAAGTCTATGGGCCCGTCATTGCGGGTCTTAATTACGACCCGCAATAACGGGTGTTTTTACGGTCGTGTGCATGAGGCCTTAGGCTGGGTTTACATGTTGAGGTCAAATGCATTTTTTGGCGTGAAGCGCTGAAAAATTGCGCAAATTTTACAGCTATTCAGGACCAAAAAAAAAAATGCATTTTGACCGCGACGTGCGAACACAGCCTCAGGCCCCATTGACACGAACGTAAAAACGCCCGTAATCACGGGCCCATGGACTTCTATTGGCCACTGGTACCTCCCCGTATGCTTACGGGAAGGTACACGGGCCGTTGAAAAATATAGAACATGTCCTGTTTTAGGCCATAATTACGGCACGGGCAGGCCCATAGAAGTCTATGGGGCTCCCGTAATTACGGGTGACTACGTGTGTACACCCGTAATTATGCGAGCGTTGCTAGGCGACGTCAGTAAATAGTCACTGTCCAAGGTGCTGAAAGAGTTAACTGATCGGCAGTAACTCTTTCAGCACCCTGGAAAGGGACTTCCGATCACAATATAAATCAATGTGTAAAAAAAAATAAAAAAAAAATAAAAAAAAATAGAAGTTAATACTTACCGAGAACTCCCTGCTTCTTCCTCCAGTCCGGCCTCCCGGGATGACGTCTCAGCCCATGTGACCGCTGCAGCCAATCACAGGCCAATCACAGGCTGCAGCGGACACATGGACTGCCACGTCATCCAGGGAGGTCGGGCTGGATGTCGAGAGAGGGACGCGTCACCAACACAACGGCCGGGTAAGTATGAATTTCTTTTACTTTTACCTCGGTAAGGGCTGCCCCTTCTCTCTATCCTGCACTGATAGAGAGAAGGGCTGCCGATTAGTGCAGTGCAATTTTGTAGCGAAAACGTGCCCGTAAATACGGGTGGAATACGGGTGACACCGGACCCGTATTTACGGGAGGAAAAAAATCAGTTCGTGTGCATGAGGCCTTATTCTAAACGCTTTGAACGGCAGGTAATCTGCAACACTTGGGCTTGCTTGCAGATTCTCTCTCGCTTTCTTTCCAATGGTGAGATAAAATTAAAGGGTTATCCTCCAGATAGGCCATCAATATCTGATTAGTGGGGGTTCGACTCTTGGCACCCCCGCTGATCAGCTTTTTTGAAGGGGCTGCAGCAGGTGTGTGAGCGCTGCATCCCCTTCATCGTTGACGCTGCTCCATACCGTTAGATGCCGACACACTTTTACCGGTGGTTCACAGTATTAGTCTTCTCCCATTCAAGTGAAAAGGCGGCTGTAATACTGAACCGCCGCTACAAGCGTGTCGGCAATTCACAGTACGGAGCAGTGACAGGAATGAAGGGGAAGCAGCGCTTGCGTAAACGCCGCAGACCCTTCAAAACAGCTGATCGGCAGGGGTGCCGGGAGTCAGACCCCACTAAAAACAGTGGCCTATCCTGAGGACAAGCCCTCAATTTTATCTTTCCGGAAAAACCCTTTAAATGCATGGCGTAAAATCTCTTAACAAATCCAAAAACTTTCTGCAGCAGAAACGGACTTAAAAGCCTGCACTGCTGGTCGGATTTTGCAGCAGGTGGATGAGATTTCTTTACACCTCATCCACATTACTGTACATATATTCCACTGCTCATGTTTTAATCTGAAAAATCTTGAGAGAAAATCCACAATAACATTCAACACTTGCAGCAATAAGGCAGCACAACTCTCCCACACAAGAGGTGGTCACCCGGCCATTAACATTTTCACGCTGAGATTACAGAGGCGGGACAAGATACGCACTGGTCTTTCCAGATTTAGGTACATAAAGATTATTCATTGTAGGATGCAAAGTTATGCACGTTTCCACCATTCACATTTTTTTTTACTATCTCTGCTTGCTGTCAGTAAGTGTAAATACTCGTGTACAACCAGAGGCTGAATACTGGTATTGATCATAGCCAAAACCACACAAGTAGACAGCCCGAAAAGAAAGCTCCAAAACAGGCCTCATGCACACATCAGTATTCTGGTCAGTATTTTGCTTCAGTATTTGGCTTTTAAATACTGACCAGAATACTGAAGTGTGCATGAGGCTTAGGGGCTATGCACGGAGCCTGTGCGGCGCGACAAGTAGTCCAAGCGGCCCACTACGCGGTCATACGGTTCCTCAGTAGTACCTCCTAGAAGCAATGCTCTGTATTACACCATGGGTTATTTGGAAAGAAGAATTGTTTTCAGCCACTGAATGAAACAAAACACGTTTCTATTCACTAACATCTAACAGAGATCTTTAACATGGTGAACATTCTAAATATAGATATACCATGAACTTTAACTAATCAATAATCAAGCTTTATTTGCATAAAACTGGAAAACTCATGCAATGGATTCCTCACGTCACCTGAACGAAACACACGCAGCAAATTGTAAACCGTCGAAATTACAGAGGAATATATAAAGCTCACGGACAAGGAAAATCTGGTAAAACCTTAGAGCACCTAACGAACCTGACACCGTGCACCGGTATCGCCCACTTCTGTCACACTCAGATGGTACCGGCAACCACTGCGCAGGCGTAACAACCTGCCAAACCCTGTAAGACCTACACGCATGCGTCAATTTACGACCAAGCCTTATACGCATGCGTGAGTTACTGTGCGCAAGCGTAGTACTAGCAAAAATAGAATTCAATCAACTTTATTTACACAAATCTGCAGCTTAGGAAACAGGAAGATGAGTTAGTACGGAAGCCGAAGGGAGTAAAAAGCAATCATTGAATGCAGGTTTGAGGGTTCTTGTTGACACTACAGTGACAAGTGGAACCGGGATGGAGGACGATGCACCTGTTATTTACGGGCTGGAGTTTCAGGTGTGTTTATTCTCCGTTTATATATGTGATTGCATGGCGTCAGAAAGTATGGTGTCCACAGCAGTGCTGGCTAGAAGATACAGCGTTTTGACCATATAAAGAATATATATGTATATCACACACGTACATACATATGTTCCAGTCTGTTCCCTCGTCTGGTGGCTGCGGCAATGATGTCACTATTAAATTTGGAATTTAGTTGCCACTATTATCAATTCTTCTTGTTTCTTATTCACATTGAATGTATTTTTGTTTTTGGTTCAGTAACTATTGCAAACTTTTAAAAGCAGCCTGGAAACATAAATAATTAGTACAAAGATGGGCATTAAAGCGGTTCTGGGCATTAAAGCTGGTGTCAAAGGCCAACGTACACTTTTTACTATTTCGAATAATTGACGCTTCATTTGCCAGTTTTCATAATGGCAGTAAAGCCAAGGCGGTTTTTACAAAAATGTTGCGGGTTTGTTGCAATTCCAAATAGTGACTTATTCCATTTTATTCTCTGACAGTCACTTGTCCATGTCCGTTTTATTTCCAAATTTTGGTAATTTAACGAACGATGTTCTTAATTGGTTCAGAACGACTCACTATATGTAAACGGTGGGCGGTCCTGGTTCTTAACCCCTTCAGGCCTGTTTTGGCCTTCAGGACGAAGCCGGTTTTTCAAATCTGACATGTGTCACTTTATGTGGTAATAACTCTGGAATGCTTTTACCTATCCAAGCGATTCTGAGATTGTTTTCTCGTGACATATTGTACTTTATGTTAGTGAAAAATGTGGTCGATAAATTCAATATTTATTTGTAAAAAAACACCAAGGTTTATAGAAAATATTATAATCTTTCTTAATTTAAACGTATCTGCTTGTAAAACAGATAGTAATACCACACATAATAGTTACTAGTTTAGATTTCCCATATGTCTACTTTACGTTTGCATCGTATTTTGAACGTTCTTTTATTTTTCTAGGACGTTACGAGGCTTAGAACTTTAGCAGCAATTTCTCACATTTTCAAGAAAATTTCAAAAGGCTATTTTTTCAGGGACCAGTTCAGTTCTGAAGTGGCTTTGAGGGCCTTATATATTAGAAACCCCCACAAATCACCCCACTTTAAAAACTTCACCCCTCAAAGTAATGTAGCGGGGAAATCTACAAATTTCATTTTTTTGGCTGAAATTCCATTTTAATCCATTTTTCCTGTAATACTGAACGTTTTTACCGGAGAAGCACAACTGAATATTTATTGCCCTGATTCTGCAGTTTTTAGAAATATCCCACATGTGGCCCTAGTGCGCTACTGGACTGAAATACCGGCCTTAGAAGCAAAGGAGCACCTAGAGCCTTTTAGGGCCTTCCTTTTCTTAGATTATATTTCAGGCACCATGTCAGGTTAGGAGAGGTCTTGTGGTGCCGAAACAAAGGCAACGCCCCAAAAAATACCCCATTTTGGAAACTAAACTCCTTGAGGAATTCATCTAGGGGTGTAGTGAGCATTTTAACCTCACAGGTGTTTCATAGATTTCATTAGAATTGGGCAGTGAAAATGAAAAATGACATTATTTTCCAATACCATGTATTTTTACCTCCAAATGTTAAATTTTTTCAACAAATAAATGAGGAAAAGCACCCCAACATTTGAAAAGCAACTTCTCCAGAGTACGGAAATACCAAACATGTGGTCATAAACTGTTGTTTGGGCAAGCGGCAGGACTCGGAAGGGAAGGCACGCCATTTAGCTTTTGGAGCATCCCTTTTTGAAAACTGCACCCCTCAAAGTATTCAAAACAGCATTTAGAAAGTATTTTAACCCTTTAGGCGTTTCACAGGAATTAAAGCAAAGTAGAGGTGAAATTTACAAATGTTATTTTTTTTTTTTTGCCAAAATTCATTTGTAATACGTTTTCTTCTCTGTACCACAGAAGATTTTAGCTGAGAAATGCAACTATATTTATTGCCCAGATTCTGCAGTTTGTTTTTTTTAAATATCCCACATGTGGCCCTAGTGCCCTAATGGACTGAAGCGCCGGCCTCCGAAGCAAAGGAGCACCTACACGATTTTGGGGCCTCCTTTTTTTAGAATATATTTTAGGCACCAAGTCAGGTTTGAAGGGGTCTTGTGGTGCCAAAACAGTAAAGACCCCCCAAAAGTGGTCCCATTTTGGAAACGACACCCCTCAAGGAATTTATCCATGGGTATAGTTAGCATGTTGAACAAACAGTTTTTTTTGCTAAATTTATTTGTGTTAGTGTGTGGAGATGAAAATCTACGTTTTTTTTCTGAAAAAACTTAGAAATTATAAATTTTTACAAGGAATAAACTAGAAAAAAACACCCCAACATATGTAAAGCAATTTCTCCCGATTTATATCAATACTCCATAAGTGGTAATAAACTGATGTTTGGACCCACAGCGGGGCTCAGAAGGGAAGGAGCGTCATTTGGATTTCCGATTTTTCTGAAATAGTTTTCGGTGCCATGTCGCGTTTGTAATACACTGGACGGAAAAAAACCGTAAAAGCCCCCCAAAAGTGACCCCATTTTGGAAACTACACCCCTCAAGGAATTTTTCTAGGGGCATAGTTAGCATTTTGACCTCACAGTTGTTTTGCTGAATTCATTGGAATTAGTCTGTAAAGACACTTTTAATTTTTACAAGGAATAAACGAGAAAAAGCACCCCAATTACGGAAATATCCCATATGTGGTAATAAACTGCTATTTTGACCCACCATGGGGCTTAGAAGTGAGGGAGCGCTATTTGGCTTTTGGAGCTCAAATTTAACTGAAATGGTGTTCAGGAATTTTCAAATCCCTTGAGAGGCCAAAACAGTGGAAACCCCCCAAAAGTGACCCCATTTGGGAAACTACACGACTTAAGGAATCTATCTAGTGGTATAGTGAGCATTTAGACCCCACAGATTTTTTTGCAGAATTTATTAGAATTGGGCCTTGAGAATTAATATCCACATTATTTCCACTAAAATGTTGAATTTTTTTCAATTTCACAAAGGATAAAGGAGGAAAAAGCACCCCAACTTTTGTAAAGCAATTTCTCCTGAGTACGGCAATACCCCACGTGTGGTCATAAATGTTTTTTCGTTAGAAAGTAATTAACTCTTTCCAGACTGATCCATTTTTGCATTTTCTTTTTTGTTTTTCCCTACCTGCTTTCCAAGAGCCATTATATTTTTATTTTTTCATCAATAGAGCAGTGTGAGGGCTTATTTTTTGTGGGATGAGCTGTAGTTTATATTGGTACCATTTTTTGGTACATACAACTTTTTGAGCACTTTTTATAAAAAATTTTGGTAGAGCCATGGTGACCTAGAAGGCTGGTCCTCCTAGGCTTCCGTACATGGCAGCCCGGAGGCCATTGTCCGGCCTCCGGTTGCCGTGACAAGGATCGCCAGCCTCCGCAAATGCATGTGGGGGCTGCCGATCTGCTCTAAACCTCTCAAATGTGGCGATTTGCAATCGACCACCGCATTTAAGGGGTTAATTGCCAAAATCAGCGGCCGTGGGCCACTTATAGGCAACACGGAGGGCAGGGCAGACACCCTGCACAGTTAACCACCGCTGCGGTGTAGCGCCTCGCAGCGGTTAACTGTTAAAGCGCGGATGTAACTGCATGCCCAGGTGCGCAAAGTTACTGCTCACCTGGACATGCATTCACGCCAAGGTGCGGGAAGGGGTTAAAGGGGGTTCCTCAGCATTTTATATTGATGGCCTATCCATCAATAAGTTTTTTTTTTGTTACGGCTGCCGTAAGTACGTCAAATGCCAAGAAGGGGTTAAAGATTGTAAGGCTGTTTGTTTGATTTTATGCATCTGTGGCTCAAATGCCTAAATGCAATATATGGGCGAAAAATGCTGCGCAAATCAGCGTGCAGGGAGAGGAAAATCTGCCTCAAGCTTCCAGAAATTCCGCCTGCTAAAAACTCTGTGTGAACATAGCCTAACGTGTCACAGCACCTTCACTTTTTTGCCTAATCTTACATCAGACGTGACGAGATGCAGGTAGGATGCAGGGTGGTACAGTTGCCGAGCCAACCGTACGAGGATTGAAGGGGTATTTTCGTCTTAGACATTTATGGCATATCCACAGGATATGTGATAGATGCGGGTCCCACCTCCTGGGACCACGCCTATCTCTTGTAAGGGACCCCCTGTTTTACCTTCTCGAGATTGTCCGGTGCCAGGGAAACCGTGTAGCTCGCTGTGGTACGCTGTTTCATTAACTCCAATTCGCTTCAATGGGAGTTTCGAAAGCAGCGTAGATCTGCGAGCTTTGTGTTGTCATATAGTGACTATGGGCTTCTTGATTTATTCATTCAACTGTAGCCTTGTTGCTCATAGCAACCAAAGCAAGTACGGCTACATAGCAACAGACACTGCTGAACTCCGGTGACCGTGCCAGATCTCCAGTCTAAGACTGCCATCGACAAAAAGCAGAAAAGCTTGTGGGCCGTATTGATAAGTACAACCAACTATTACACAGGGGAAGATGTAGGAGGAGTTTTATTAACCCCTTCCCGCTTTGGCCACTTTTGACCTTCCTGACAGAGCCTCATTTTTCAAATCTGACATGTTTCACTTTATGTAGTAATAACTTTGGAATGCTTTCACCTGCCCAAGCGATTCTGAGATTGTTTTTTCGTGACACATTGGACTTTATCTTAATGGTAAAAATTTGCTTAATACATTCAGTATTTATTTGTGAAAAATACCAACATTTTTAGAAAAGTTAGCATTTTTCTAAATTTAAATATATCTGCTCAGAAAACAGGCAGTTATACCACACAAAATAGTTACTAGTTAACATTTCCTATATGTCTACTTTAGATTGGCATCGTTTTTTGAACATCCTTTTATTTTTCTATGACATCACAAGGCTTAGAACTTTAGCAGCAATTTCTCACATTTTCAAGAAAATCTCAAAAGGCTATTTTTACAGGGACCAGTTCAGTTGTGAAGTGGCTTTGATGGCCTTCTATATTAGAAACCCCCAATAAGTCACCCCTTTTTAAAAACTTCACCCCTCAAAGTATTCAAAACAGCATTTAGAAAGTTTCTTAACCCTTTTAGACATTTCACAGGAATTAAAGCAAAGTAGAGGCGAAAGTTACAAATTTCATTTTTTTTTTTGTTGCAGAAATTCATTTTTAATACATTTTTTATTTTTTTGTTTGTTTCTGTAACACAGAAAGTTTTACCAGAGAAACGCGACTCAATATTTATTGCCCAAATTCTGCAGTTTTAGGAAATATCCCACATGTGGCCCTAGTGTCGTAATGTACTGAAGCACAGGCCTCCGAAGTAAAGGAGCACCTAGAGGATTTCGGGGTCTCCTTTTTATCTTTTATATATGTTTTCGAAACTTTGTTTGATTGATTTTTATATATATTCATATTTTTTTTCCATTGGTTTAAAATGGATCATACTAACGGGATGTGCCAAGGGGGAAGTGGTCTTTATTCCTACATAATATTGATGGTTATGGATTCTTTCTATCATCTCCAACCTCTAATAACACACACTTCTTATGTACCATTTATTATTATTATTATTATAAGCGGGGCACACATTGCAGTTATCGCATACACCACTAATCACATTAACTTTCCCTGGAGCTGCATCGTTCCTCTGTTATTGGACTTGAGGCGCACGTTGTACTGCGCATGCGCAGGGAGCCGCGCCTTTTTTCTCCTGGTGTCGGCCCCGGCGCATGCGCACTGGGTACGGGAGGTGTGGTGCTTGGTCCTGCCGTCGCATTGATCATACGCGGAGGGCCGCGATGTGGGGCGACCCTGGCGCGTGCGTGTTGGGCACGGGCGGGTTTTGTTTTCGTGCTGCACTGGGCGTGCGCGGAGTCCTACATCATGCAACATGGCACCAGTGTCTGATGCATGCGCATGGCGCGCTGACGGACGCCATCTATATCGTAAGTCAACCTCCCGAGCAACGCCGGGTATAAAAGCTAGTTCGGATATATTTTAGGCACCATGTCAGGTTTGAAGAGCTCTTGTGATGCCAAAACAGTGGAAATCCCCCAAAAGTATTATTAAAAGTTATCTAGGGGTATAGTTAGCATTTTGACCCCACAGGTTTTTTGCATAAATTATTGGAGGTAGGCCGGGAAGATGAAAATCGAAATTATAATTTTTTTTTTTTAAAGAAAATGTAGGTTTAGCTATTTTTTCTCCTTTTAGTCCTTGTGGAAATGAGAAAAAAGTACCGCAACATTTGTAAAGCAATTTCTCCTGAGTAAAATAATACCCCAAATGTGGTAATAAGCGGCTGTTTGGACACACGGCAGGGCTTAGATGGGAAAGAGCCTCAAATTTAGCAGGGATGGTTTGAGGAGGCCATGTCACATTTGCAAAGTCCCGAGGGGACAAAAGTGGGAACCCCCCACAAGTGACCCCATTTTGGAAACTACACCTCTTGAGGAATTCATCTGGGGGTGCAGTGAGCATTTTGACCCCACATGTGTTTCATAGATTTTATTAGAGTTGGGCAGTGAAAATAAGATGTAGCTTTTGCTCAAAATTTTTCATTTTCTCAACAAATAAAGGGAAAAGAAAAGAACCCTAACAATTTTTCCCCAGATATGCCAATTCAGTGATAAATATGTAAATCCCAGCTTATGCCGCTGGAGACACACGCCCCAAAAATTGTTAAAAGGGTTCTCCCGGGTATGGCAAGGCCATATATGTGGAAGTAAACAGCTGTTTGGGCACACTGTAGGGTTTAGAAGGGAGGTAGCGCCTTTTGGCTTTTGGAGCGTGGATTTTGCTTGATAGTAGTTTTGTTTGGAGTCTTGGTATTTTAGTTTATAATGTGGGGGTACATGTAAGCTGGGCATAGTCAGGTGGTATAATAATGGGGTAAAAAAAAACAATAAAATGATCCATAGATATGTGTTCCGCTGTGACACAATCCGTTCTGCACAGGCCAGTGTCGCACTGATGTATGGCGTCCTTTCTTATCCCCCTTTTGATCCACACTCCGCACCTTTGCAGTTTGGGGAATTTTGCTGGGAAGTGTTGTCCTGGTATAATCCGGGCACCGTCTCTTCCAGCGGATATGTTTGGGCCCTCCCTTTCCTGGTTCCCTAATTTTAGAGTCTTGATAAATCGCCTCTTGAAACAGAAGAAATGTTCCCCTCGGGCCGGCACAACTGCATATTTTTATTTCCTGACTTATTGGAGCCTTAACTAATTCAATTTTTTCATAGACGTAGCGGTATGAGGGCTGTTTTTTTGTGGGACCAACGGTAGTTATTATTGGTACCATCTTGGGGTACATGCAACTTTTTGATCACTTTTTATCCTATTTTTTTGGGAGGCAAGATGACCAAAAAACAGCAATTCTGGCATAGTCTTTTCGTTTTCTTTTTTTATACCTCGTTCACCTGCGGGGCAGAACGATTCCGGCAATACCTAATTTATAGCACTTTTTTTTTGTAAAAAGAATGTGTTTTTTCTGTTGCCATGTTTTGAGAACCATAACTTTTTTTTTTTCGTCGACGGAGCTATGTGAGGGCTGTTTTTTGCGGCACAAGCTGTAGTTAGTATTGGTACCATTTTTGGATACATGCAACTTTTTGATCACTTTTTGTTCAAATTTTTGTGGGCAAAGTGACCAAAAAACCGTAGTTCTTGCAAGTTTTTTTACGGGGGGGGGGGGGGGGGGTTTTTATGCCACTCACCGCATGAATAAATAACCTAATGTTTTTATAGTATAGGCCGTTACGGATGCAGCGATACGAAATATGTATGGTTTATTTAGTTTTTTCAATAATAAAGGACTTGATAAGTGAAAAAGGGTGATTGTGTTATATTTTATTACTTTAAACTTTTATTTTACTTTTAACAACTTCTTTTTTTTTTTTTTCACTTTTCTTTAGTCCCACTAGGGGACTTGAAGGTCCAACTGTCAGATTTTTTTTAATACATTGCACTACTTTTGTCGTGCAATGTATTAGACCTGTCAGTCATTCACTGACAGCAAACCAATTAGGCTTCGCCTCTGGGCTGGGCCTAATCAGCTTCCATTGTTAGGCCCCCTGTTGCCATAGTAGCAGTCGGCAGTCCTGCGATTGCAGGGCAGAGGTGCCAATCTGCTGCCAACCACTAAGATGCAGCGATCGCTTTAGATCGCTGCATCTAACTGGTAATGGCAAGAATCGGAGCTAGGTCCAGTTCCTCACGTTACAGGTGGATCTCAGCTGTAACATACTGGACATACCGGGAGGCCAGTGTTAGGCCTCAGGTTGTCTTTGTAGCCACTGACATCCCGGCAATTTCATTGCTGTGGTGCCGATGAGCTGCAAATACCTTAACCCGTTAGTGACCGCCCCATAGTGTTTCTACGTCGGTCACTAACGGGCGTTATTCCGATGCCATAGACTTTTTACGCCGCTGCATCGGAATAAAAAAACAGAGCAGGGAGCTGTCAAATCTCCCTGCTCTCAGCTGCCAGATGTAGCTGAGGGCTGGGGGTGTCCCAGCTCGAATGTGTGAGATCGATTTAAGTATCGATGGCACTCGTTTAACGCTTCAGATGCTGCGCTCAATAGCGTGCACCGCATCTGAGTGGTTTTGGAGAGAGGGAGGGAGCTCCCTCTCATCCCACTGACACCCGGCAATAAGATCACCGAGTGTCTGTGTCTCCAATTGCAGCCGGGGGCCTAATTAAGGCCCCCAGGTCTGCCTGTAATGAATGCCTGCTAGGTCATGCCTCTGGCATGAGCTAGCAGATGCCTGTTTTACACGGACAGGCAGTAATACACTGCAATACAAAAGTATTGCAGTGTATTATAATAGCGATCAGATTATCGCATAATGAAGTTCCCTAGTGGGACTAGTAAAAAAGTTTAAAAAAAAGTTTAATAAAAAGTGAAAGAAAAAAAAATGAAAAACCCACTTTTTCCCTGTTACAAACTGCTTTATTATTAACAAAATAAAGTAAAAAAAGTTACACATATTTGGTATCGCCGTGTCCGTAACGACCCTGACTATAAACTTATTACATAATTTAACCCGCACGGTGAACGTCGTAAAAAATAAAATAAAACACCATGCAAAAATTGCTGTTTTCTTTGAATCCAGCCTTAAAAAAAAATGTAATAAAAAGTGATCAAAAAGTCGCATCTACTCAAAGGGTACAGATAAAGACTACAAGTTGTCCCGCAAAAAAAAGCCCTCCTACAATTGCATCGGCGAAAAAATAAAAACGTTACGGCTCTTCAAATATTGAGACACAAAAACAAATAATTTTGAAAAAAAAAAGGGTTTTTACGGTGTAAAAGTAGTAAAACATACAAAAACTATACAAATTTGGTATCGTTGCAATCGCAACAACCCGCTGAATAAAGATATTGTGTTATTTATATCACACGAAAAACTGCGTAAATTTAGGATGCAAAAAAGTGTGGCGAAATTGCTGTTTTTTTTTTCTATTTCCCCATCCAAAAAACGTAATAAAAGTTCATCAATAAATTCTATGTACCCCAAAATGGTGCTATTAAAAATTACAACTTGTCCCGCAAAAAACAAGACCTTATACAGCTATGTCGACTCAAAAATAAAAAGTGTATAGCTCTTTGAATGAGATGATGGAAAAACTTAAAAAATGGCTTGGTCATTGACGTCTAAAATCGGCTGGTCATTAAGGGGTTAAATGCATCGATCACTTTTGACCGCTAAATTTAAGGGGTTATTGGCGGGGATCGGAGCAAACGTCGGTCCTCACCATTACCCCAGGGTGTCGGTTATAACATGCAGCTGACACCCGGAGATGGTGGCTTCTGAGCCGGTGTCTACCATTTTTCGCATGGATAAGGCAAAATGCAGGAAGCACTAGCTTTCCATGACGTATCCATACGACGTATGTCGGGAAGGGGCTAATAACGATGCTTTGTGACCCACAGCAACAAATAGGAATCATGCTTTAATTTTTTTCAGAGCAGATAAAAAAAATCAATGAAGTGGTCCGATGGGTTGCTGTGGGCAATGAGGCCCACTATGTCACCCTGCAGAGCTGATAATTGATACATAAATACCATGCACAAACGATTTATGTGTTCATCAGAGTAGGGGGACTTTCATGTGGTAACAGGCTAACAGAGTATTGTTTACTCTTTTGCAACAATTTTTAAAGCGCCAATGTATTTAATATAAAATATGAATCAACTTTGCAAATTGATTTAATATATTCTACTGGTTTGTGTTTATAGCTCCTATGCAGACCTATGTGTCTCCATGGTTACAGACCACATGACAAACCCTGTGCGTAGTCCCATACTGCAATCATCTGTTACTCCCTTCCATATGCCCCTCTTCTGTCTACAGACTGTAGAAGAGCAAGCTGAAGAAAGAGTATCACATGACTGCAGTGTTATAAAACGCACAGGCCCACATTTTATTTATGTATTTGGCGTAAAATTTGTATTTGTAAAAGTTTCATCATAACATGCACATGCATTTTTTTGAGACTTCTGTCTTCTTTTTTTTTTTTTTTAAAGGTAATTTTATTAAGACCTCATAGCAAACAGCGGTACAAATACAAAAGTACAAAATAACGTTGCATACAGTAAGTAATACAATAGTACCAAGTGGATAAGTTCAATTATTAACAAAAAAACATACGGATACATTTCTTCACCTATCGATATGCAAATATGTTAGAGAACAAAACCTTAACTGACAGCCTTTCGGTCACGTACTCTCTGCCTGCGGCTCCCTCGGTCTCCAAGACCGCGAGAGTTACTCGCTCGGGCGTCAGCCCTTCCTGGCAGAGTGAGGCAGTCTGCAGCCAATAGGAGCTCAGGAGCGTCAGGCCAATCAAAGCCTGGCTGATGTTCCTGAGCTCCCGCCCTCTCCTTATTTATCTCAGCCTGGGATAGTAGGACTTTGTCTGTAATTAGAGTTTCCTTGCCTGGTGCTTTCCCTTGTTTCAGACTCCCCTGAACGACTTGCATTTTGACTTCTTGTGACCTGACCTCGGTTGCACTCCTGACTTTTCTTTGCCTTCTGACTTTTTTGTTTTCCTGCACTCTCCCGGTTTGACCCGGCCTGCCTGACTCTGCCATTTGCACACAGACTTGTCCGCGGCGCAATTGCCCTGCTTCTCTCTCCATGTACTTCCCAGGTGACCCTTTGTTATTTCGTACTGTCTTGGTCTTATCCGTTTGTCAGTTTCACTTGTGCCAGTATAGGGAACAGAGGTAGGTAGGGACAGAGGTTTGGGAAGAACAGGGACCTCACTGTTCACTGTGTATTTGTTCTTGACACTTTCCTTATCAGTAGAGAATGTAGAATAAAATCTGGTGAGGACCAGTTAATGGTAGAGTTTTGTGGAGGAATGGGGGACCGCAGAGAAACGTCAGCAAATTCCAGGCTTAATCAACCTGAGCAAAGTCAAGTTATGAGCTAGTATGAGGGTTGGCTATCCGAGAGCTCCACACTTTCAAAAACGTATCAGGACATCCACGTGCTTTACAAGTGAGTTTAAAAAGTGGCAAAGTAGAATTAACTAACACAAGCCATGCCGACAACATAGGAACCTTTTGGATGTTTCCAATGCAGGAGTATATATTTTTTTTAGCATAGAACAGTAGGAGTGTCATGAGAGATCGAACAGCGATAGTAGGTATAATTTCTTCTACCAATAATAAGAGACAAGTTCTGAATTCAAGTATACAAGGGAGTCCTACTTTAACCCCTCCCCGCAAATGGGTGTGACCCTACGTCCTGATTTACAGTGCATTCCCGCAATAGGGCGTATAGTCATTCCCTGTAGATGAAGCGGGCACAGGAGCTGTGCGCGCTTCATCTTCAGCGGGTGTCAGCTGTAATAAACAGCTGACATCCTGCTGCAACGGCGGCGATGGCAGTTACCGCCCATCGCCGCCGTTTAACCCCTTCAATGCGGCGGTCAGTGGTGTCTGCCATATTGAAGTGGTTGACAGAGGGAGGTGGTTTCCTCTGTACCCCCCCCGCGCGAGATCGCGGGTGACGATGGTTGCTATAGCAACCAGGAAGCCTAGCAACTGCTTCCTGGTTGGCCAGGTACGGAAGCATATTCGATCCTGACCAAGGCAGGACCTAATAAGCTAACTGTCAGATGATTGTACAGGGGATCAGAAGATCAGATCTTCAAGTTCCCAGGTAAGGGCTGATTCAGACGTGCGTGGGGTTTTTGCGCACGCAAAACACGCAGCGTTTTGCCTGCTCAAAAGCCACTTACCTGCTCCGTGAGGCAGCATCATATGATGCGCGGCTGCGTGGTTTTCGCGCAGCCGCCATCATTATGACACGCCATTCGGATGTTTGTAAACAGAAAAGCACGTGGTGCTTTTCTGTTTACGTTCATCCTTTTGACAGCTGGTGCGCGAAACAGGCAGTTCGCACGGAAGTGCTTCCATGCGACCTGCGTGGTTTTCACGCACCCATTGACTTCAATGGGTGCGTGATGCGCAAAATACGCAGAGATATTGACCATGTCGCACTTTTTGCGCAGCGGACAAACGCTGCGCAAAAAGCACGGACTGTCTGTACTGCCCCATAGACTTGTATTGGTCTGTGCGTGGCGCGTGAAAACCTCGTGTAAATCCAGCCTGATGTACTCCGCCCAGCTTACATATACCCTGATGTACTCCGCCCAGCTTACATATACCCTGATGTACTCCGCCCAGCTTACATATACCCTGATGTACTCCGCCCAGCTTACATATACCCTGATGTACTCCGCCCAGCTTACATATACCCTGATGTACTCCGCCCAGCTTACATATACCCTGATGTACTCCGCCCAGCTTACATATACCCTGACGTACTCCGCCCAGCTTACATATACCCTGACGTACTCCGCCCAGCTTACATATACCCTGACGTACTCCGCCCAGCTTACATATACCCTGACGTACTCTGCCCAGCTTACATATACCCTGATGTACTCCGCCCAGCTTACATACAGACTACCGTTCAAAAGTTTGGGGTCACCCAGACAGTTTTGTGTTTTCCATGAAAACTCACACTTATATTTATCAAATGAGTTGCAAAATGACTAGAAAATATAGTCAAGACATTGACAAGGTTAGAAATAATGATTTCTATTTGAAATAATAATTTTCTCCTTCAAACTTTGCTTTCGTCAAAGAATGCTCCATTTGCAGCAATTACAGCATTGCAGACCTTTGGCATTCTAGCTGTTAATTTGCTCAGGTAATCGGGAGAAATTTCACCCCATGCTTCCAGAAGGCCCTCCCACAAGTTGGATTGGCTTGATGGGCACTTCATGCGTACCATACGGTCAAGCTGCTCCCACAACAGCTCTATGGGGTTGAGATCTGGTGACTGCGCTGGCCACTCCATTACAGATAGAATACCAGCTGCCTGCTTCTTCCCTAAATAGTTCTAGCATAATTGGTAGGTGGGCCTTGGGTCATTGTCCTGTTATAGGATGAAATTGGCTCCAATCAAGCGCTGTCCACAGGGTATGGCATGGCGTTGCAAAATGGAGTGATAGCCAGCCTTATTCAAATCCCTTTTACCTTGTACAAATCTCCCACTTTACCAGCACCAAAGCAACCGCAGACCATCACATTACCTCCACCATGCTTGACAGATGGCGTCAAGCACTATTCCAGCATCTTTTCAGTTGTTCTGTGTCTCACAAATGTTCTTCTGTGTGATCCAAACAACTCAAACTTCGATTCGTCTGTCCATAACACTTTTTTCCAATCTTCCTCTGTCCAATGTCTGTGTGCTTTTGCCCATATTAATCTTTTCGTTTTATTAGCCAGTCTCAGATATGGCTTTTTCTTTGCCACTCTGCCCTGAAGGCCAGCATCCCGGAGTAGCCTCTTCACTGTAGATGTTGACACTGGCGGTTTGCGGGTACTATTTAATGAAGCTGCCAGTTGAGGACCTGTGAGGCGTCTATTTCTCAAACTAGAGACTCTAATGTACTTGTCTTGTTGCTCAGTTGTGCAGCGGGCCCTCCCACTTCTCTTTCTACTCTGGTTAGAGCCTGTGTGTGCTGTCCTCTGAAGGGAGTAGTACACACCGTTGTAGGAAATCTTCAGTTTCTTGGCAATTTCTCGCATGGAATAGCCTTCATTTCTAAGAACAAGAATAGACTGTCGAGTTTCACATGAAAGCTCTCTTTTTCTAGCCATTTGGAGAGTTTAATCGAACCCACAAATGTAAAGCTCCAGATTCTCAACTAGCTCAAAGGAAGGTCAGTTTTATAGCTCCTCTAAACAGCAAAACTGTTTACAGCGGTGCTAACATAATTGCACAAGGGTTTTCAAGTGTTTTCTAATCATCCATTAGCCTTCTAACACAGTTAGCAAACACAATGTGCCATTAGAACACTGGAGTGATGGTTGCTGGAAATGGGCCTCTATACACCTATGTAGATATTGCATTAAAAACCAGACGTTTGCAGCTAGAATAGTCATTTAGCACATTAACAATGTATAGAGTGTATTTCTGAGTAATTTAATGTTATCTTCATTGAAGAAAAAAAATGTGCTTTTCTTTAAAAAATAAGGAAATTTCTAAGTGACCCTAAACTTTTGAACGGTAGTGTACCCTGATGTACTCTGCCCAGCTTACATATACGCTGATGTACTCCGCCCAGCTTACATATACGCTGATGTACTCCGCCCAGCTTACATATACGCTGATGTACTCCGCCCAGCTTACATATACGCTGATGTACTCCGCCCAGCTTACATATACGCTGATGTACTCCGCCCAGCTTACATATACGCTGATGTACTCCGCCCAGATATACATATACGCTGATGTTCTCCGCCCAGCTTACATATACACTGATGTTCTCCGCCCAGCTTACATATGCCCTGATGTTCTCCGCCCAGTTTACATATGCCCTGATGTACTCTGCCCAGTTTACATATACCCTGATGTACTCTGCCCAGTTTACATATACCCTGATGTACTCTGCCCAGTTTACATATACCCTGATGTACTCTGCCCAGTTTACATATACCCTGATGTACTCTGCCCAGTTTACATATACCCTGATGTACTCTGCCCAGTTTACATATACCCTGATGTACTCTGCCCAGTTTACATATACCCTGATGTACTCTGCCCAGTTTACATATACCCTGATGTACTCTGCCCAGTTTACATATACCCTGATGTACTCTGCCCAGTTTACATATACCCTGATGTACTCTGCCCAGTTTACATATACCCTGATGTACTCTGCCCAGTTTACATATACCCTGATGTACTCTGCCCAGTTTACATATACCCTGATGTACTCTGCCCAGTTTACATATACCCTGATGTACTCTGCCCAGTTTACATATACCCTGATGTACTCTGCCCAGTTTACATATACCCTGATTTACTCTGCCCAGTTTACATATACCCTGATGTACTCTGCCCAGTTTACATATACCCTGATGTACTCTGCCCAGTTTACATATACCCTGATGTACTCTGCCCAGTTTACATATACCCTGATTTACTCCGCACAGATTACATATTTCCTGAAGTACTCTGCCCAGTTTACATATACCCTGATTTACTCCGCACAGATTACATATTTCCTGAAGTACTCCACACAGATTACATATTTCTTCTGATGTACTCCGCCCTGGTTACATATGCCCCCACGGTATAGACTGAAATACCAGTAAAACACCAATCAAAATCTGCGCTTCAAAATGGCGGTCCTACTGAGCCAGACAGTGTGCCTAAACAGCAATTTATGACCACATATGGGGTATTACTGCACTCTGAAGAACCTGCTTAACAATTTATGGGATGTGTGTCTCCGGTGGTACAAGCTGGGCACAACACATTGGGAACTGAAATGGCATATCTGTGGAAAATGGCAATTTTCAATCTGCAACATCCACTGTGCGCTAATTTCTGCAAAACACTTGCGGGATCAAAATGCTCGTTACACCTCATGATAAATTTCTTGTGGGATCTAGTTTCCATAATTGGGTAATTTTTGGGGGGTTTCCACTGTACTAGTACTATAGCTCAATGCAACATGGTGTCAAAAAACGATTCTTCTAAAATCTCCACTCCAAATACTAAATAGCAGTCCTTCCCTTTAGAGCCTTGCTGTGTGTCCAAATAGCAGATTATGACCACATGTGGGGTATTGCCTTATTGGGGTGAAAATGCTTTACAAACGCTGAGGTGCTTTTCTCTTATAGTCTTGTGAAAATGTAAAATTTTAAAGCTAAAACTACATCCTTTCAGAATTTTTTTTTTTTTCATTTTCCCTTCCCAATTCTAATCAGCAAAAACCTGTGGGGTTAAAATGCTCACTACACCCCTAGATTCATTCCTCAAGGGGTGTAGTTTACCAAATGGAGTCGCATTTCAGGGGTTTTTACTGTACTGGTACCTCAGGGGCTCTGTAAATGCAACATGTCACCCAGGAATCAATCCAGCAAAATCTGCGCGCCAAATGGTGCTCCTTCTCTTCTGAGTCCTGCCGTGTATCCAAACAGCAGTTTATGACCACATATGGGATATTTCTGTACTCCAGAGAAGTTGCTTTAAACATGTTATGGTGATTTTCTCCTTTACTTAAAATAATTAATTTTTCATTTTCACTGCCCATTTCTAATAAAATCTACGAGACACCTGTGGGGTCAAAATGCTCACTAGACCCCTAGATGAATTCCTCAATGGGTGCAGTTTGTCAAATGGAGTCACTTTTGGGTAGTTTCCGCTGTACTGGTACCTCAGTGACTTCGCAAAAGCGACATGGTGCAGAGAAACCAATCAAGCAAAATCTGCGCTCCAAAAGCCAAATGGCGCGCCTTCCCTTCTGAGCCCTGATGTGTATTCATACAGTAGTTTATTACCACATATGGGGTATTTCCATTCTCTGGAGAAGCTTTTCTCCCTTATTTGAAGAGAAAATTACACATTTTGAGCTACAGCTACGTCTTAGTGGGAAAAAAAAATTCAATTTTTCATTTTCACTGCCCAATTCTAATAAAATCTATGTAACACCTGTGTGGTCAAAATGCTCACTACACCCCTAGATGTTTCCTTGTGGGGTGCAGTTTCCAAAATGGGGTCTTTTTTTGAGGAGTTTCCTGTGTTTTGGCATCACAAGACCTCTTCAAACCTGACATGGTGCCTAAAATTTAATCTAATAAAAGGAAGGCCCCAAAATTCACTAGGTGCTGCTTTGCTTCTGAGACCTGTGTTACAGTTCATTACCACACTAGGGCCACATGCGGGGTAATTAAAAAAATGGCAGAATCTGGGCAATAAATATTGAGTTGATTTTCTCTGGTTAAACCTTCTGTGTTACAGGAAAACTAAATTCAAATTTAAATTCTGCAAAAAAAAATGAAATTTGTCAATTTCACCTGCACCTTGCTTCAATTCCTGTGAAGCGCCTAAAGAGTTAAGAAGCTTACTAAATGCTGTTTTGAATAGTTTGAGGGCGCAGTTTTTAAAATAAGGTGATTCATGAGGGTTTCCCAAAATATAGGCCCCTTAACCGCTTAAGGACGCAGCCTTGTTTTGGCCTTAAGGCTCAGAGCCCATTTTTCAAATCTGACATATTTCACTTTATGTGGTAATAACGTCGGAAAGCTTAAACCTACCCAAGCGATTCAGAGATTGTTTTCTCGTGACACATTGGGCTTCATGTTTGTGGTAAAATTTGGTCGATATATTCAGTGTTTATTGGTGAAAAATTGCAAAATTTAGATAAAATTTTGAAAAAATAGATTTTTTCTGAATTTAAATGCATCTGCTTGTAAAACAGACTGTTATACCACCCAAAATAGTTACTAGTTCACATTTCCCATATGTCTTCTTTAGATTGGCATCGTTTTTTGAACTTTCTTTTATTTTTCTTGGACGTTACAAGGCTTAGAACATAAACAGCAATTTCTCATATTTTTAAGAAAATTTCAAAAGCCTTTTTTTTAAGGTACCTCTTGAGTTCTGAAGTGGCTTTGAGGGGCCTATGTATTAGAAACCCTTATAAAACACCCCATTTTAAAAACTAGACCCCTCAAAGTATTCAAAACAGCATTTAGAAAGTTTTTTTTAACCGTTCAGGCATTTCACAGGAATTAAATCAAAGTGGAGGTGAAATTTGCAAATTTCATTTTTCTTGCTGAATTTCAATTTTATTAATTATTTTTCTGTAACACAGAAGGTTTTACCAGAGAAACACTACTAAATATGTATTGTCCAGATTCTGCAGTTTTTAGAAATGTCCCACATGTGTCTCTAGTGCGCTCGTGGAATAAAACACAAGCCCTAGAAGCAAAGAAGTACCTAGTGCATTTTGAGTCCTCTTTTTTATTAGAATATATTTTAGGCAGCATGCCAGGTTTGAAGAGGTGTTGAGGTGCCAAAACAGTAGGAATCCCTGAATAGAGACCCCATTTTGGAAACTACACCCCTCAAGGAATTCATTTATGGTTGTTGTTACCGTTTTGACCGCATAGTTTTTTCACAGCACGTATTTGAATTGGGCTGTGAATTGAAAAAAATGTCATTTTTTCCTACAAAATGTCATTTGTGATCAAAATTTCTTATTTTCACAGGGAACAAAATACCCCATTTTGTTGCCCAATTTGTCCTTAGTGTGCCAATACCCCATTTGTGGTGATAAACTGCCGTTTGGGCCCATGGGAGGGCTCAGAAGGAAAGGAGCGCTATGTGTTTGTTGGAGTCCAGATTTTGCTGGATTGGTTTTCGGGTGCCATGTGGCATTTGCAGAGCCTCAGAGGTATCAAAGCAATGGAAACCCACCAAAAGTTTCACCCTTTTTGGAAACTACACCCCTCAAGGAATTCATTTATGGGTAATGTGACCATTTAGACCCCATAGTTTCTTCACAGAACTTATTTGAATTGGGCTGGGAATAAAAAAATATATATTTTTTCCAATAATATTTAATTTTAGCTCAAAAATTCTTATTTTCACAAGAAACAAAATAACCCATTCTGTTGCCCAATTTGTCCTGAGTGCGGCAGTACCCCATTTGTGGTGATAAACTGCCGTTTGGGCCCATGGGAGGGCTCAGAAGGAAAGGACCACCATTTGGCCTACTGGGGATTTTCTAGTGCGAAGTCATGTATGCAGAAGCCCCTGAGGTACCAGTACAGTTGAAACCCGCAAGAAGTGACCCCGTTTTAAAAACTACACCATTAAGGCATTCATCCAGAGGTGTAGTGAGCATTTTGACCGGAGACCTACACCCCATAAACTGTAATGTGGGTCCTCCCGGGTATGGCAATACCCTCAATGTGGCTGTTATCAGCTGCCTGTGCACTCAGCAGGGCCCAGAGGGGAAAGACTAGGGGGGATAAGCTGTGTGGAGTGCATCAGGGTAAGTAAAATTGGGGTAAATTATAAACCAAGGGATGTATGATCAATTTTAATACACTCTTTCATACAGAGCTCTGGTTTTTCGGAACACGTGTCACATTGATATATTGTGTCATCCCTTATCGCCCTCTTATAGCAGACTTTGCACCTCTTTTGACTTTTTCCCTTCTTGCCAGTTTGGGGAACTTCTCCTGGAAAGTGTTGCCACCCTGGTACGATGCGTGTGGCCCCGCTTCCAGAAGTACTGGGTGCCCCCCCCCTTCTTGGTCCCTAAAGATTAGGTTCCTGATAATCACCTCTTGAGATTCCGGGAAAGTTCCCCTCTGGCCTGCATATCGATGTAGCACGTACGCATTGTACAATGCCATCTGTATGATGTGCCCGGCCAGCTTCTTATACCACACCGCATGGCGCTGTAGGGCTTCAGGGCTTGATCTTACAAGTCCATCCCTCCCATGTACCTATTGTAGTCCAGGATGCAGTCTGGTTTGGGGGTGGCCTTTCCTTCATATATCCTAAACCTGTAGGAATACCCTGATGCACTCGCACAGCTTATACATCTTCACGCCATACCTTGCCCTCTTACCCGGCAGGTACTCGCGGATTTGAACCCTCCCTTTAAAATGTACCAGGGACTCATCAATAGAAATACACTTCTCGGGGGTGAATGCTTGGGAAAACCGGGCACTGAAACGGTCTAATAGGGGTCTTGGTTTATACAAACGGTCAAAACTGGGGTCATCTCGGGGTAGGCACGGCTCATTATCAGTATAATGTAAGAAGCGAAGTATTGCCTCATTTATTTTTTTAGGTTCCAGTTCAGTTCTGAAGTTGCTTTGAGGGGCCCACATATTAGAAACCCCTATGAAACACCCCATTTTAGAAACTAGACCCCTCAAAGTATTCACAACAGCATTTAGAAAGTTTATGAACCCTTTAGGTGTTTCACAGAAATGTAGAGGTGAAATTTACATTTATTTTTTTTGTCAGAAAATCCTCTTTATACCATTTTTTTTATAACACAAAAGGTTTTACCAGAGAAACGCAACTCAATACTTATTGCTAAATACACGAGAACAAGGAGTCGGAACTATTTTAGTAAGAAGCACAAATTATCAAAAATACAAATTTTATTGAAACGTACAGAAATACATAATTAAAAACAGACTACAAACCCAAAGACTGTATATCTCTGAAATAGGAGACAGTATGGAGCCACACAGTTGCTTAGATTAGTACAATTTGTATATGTCACATATAATCGGGAAGATTTCCCAAAAAGAGTTTCCAGAAAGATGTCATATACTTTACAAAAAATCTCTAGAACCCAGTAATAAGGCTAACGGAACACTTGTGTCCAGACAATAGGTCTACAAATTCCCAGTATACTACATCTCTGTGAATGATGCTCGGGAATATAGAGGTAGTGATTTATTTATAGTAATAAGTAGTCTAAACACACTCAGTACCAAAAATAATTAGTTCAGAGCAGGAACCAGTGATAAAGATAACCTATTTCAGACAATTGTCTAAGTATACAGGTAACCTGGTAACAATACGACAGAAAAAATATAGTAGTCTTTAGTGAAAAAAGACCAGCAAGTACTAACCCATGTGGCTCCTCAGTTGTAACAGCTCCCAAGTGTGGAGAGAAACCCCTCTATATTCCCGAGCATCATTCACAGAGATGTAGTATACTGGGAATTTGTAGACCTATTGTCTGGACACAAGTGTTCCGTTAGCCTTATTACTGGGTTCTAGAGATTTTTTGTAAAGTATATGACATCTTTCTGGTAACTCTTTTTGGGAAATCTTCCCGATTATATGTGACATATACAAATTGTACTAATCTAAGCAACTGTGTGGCTCCATACTGTCTCCTATTTCAGAGATATACAGTCTTTGGGTTTGTAGTCTGTTTTTAATTATGTATTTCTGTACGTTTCAATAAAATTTGTATTTTTGATAATTTGTGCTTCTTACTAAAATAGTTCCGACTCCTTGTTCTCGTGTATTTAGTATATGATGTTTGGAGTTTCTATCTCTACTATTGGGGAGCTGGGAATTGTTGCACTTGCTGGCAGCTCAACCCATATGACATTATAGTCCCATGAGGCATTTGTGTATAATAATCAATACTTATTGCACAGATTCTGCAATTTTGAGAAATATCCCACATGTGGCCCTAGTGCGGTAATGGACTGAAGCATCGGCCTCCGAAGCAAAGGAGGATCTAGTGGATTTTGAGGCCTCTTTTTTATTAGGCACCATGTCCGGTTTGAAGAGGTCTTGTGGTGCCAAAACAGTGGAAAACCCCCAAAAGTGACCCCAATTTGGAAACTAGACCCCTTGAGGAATCCATTGTAGTTTTCTTGGGGTGCATGCAGCTTTTTGATCAGTTTTTATTCTATTTTTAGGTGGTGTGGTGACTAAAAACAGCAATTCTACTATTGTTTTTTATTCTATTTTTAGGTGGTGTGGTGACTAATAAACAGCAATTCTACTATTGTTTTTTTATTCTATTTTTTTTTACTGCGTGCACCGTGCGCTATAAATGATATATTCACTTTATTCTGCGGGGCGATATGATTATGGCGATACCAGATGTTTATAGTATTTTTTTTTGCACAATAAAATACGTTTGGTAAAAAATCATTCACTTTTTGTGTTACCTTATTCTAAGAGCCAGAACTTTTTTATTTTTCAATCAACAAAGCCGTGCGAGGACTTATTTTTTGCGTAACGAACTGTAGTTTCGATCAGTACCATTTTTAGGTGCATGCGACTTTTTGATCTCTTTTTATTCCATTTTTTGGGAGGTGAAGTGACCAAACAATTGTGATTGTGGTTCGGTTTATTATTATTTTATTTTACGGCGTTCACCGTGCGGGATAAATAACGAAATAATTTTGTAGTTCAGGCCGTTACGGATGCGGCGATACCAATTATGTATAGTTTATTTGTTTGTTTATATATTTTTATTAATAATAAAGGACTGATAAGGGAAAAGGGGGGATTTTTACTTTTATTACTTTTAAATCTTTTATTTTCTTATTTTTACACATCTTTTTTTAACTTTTTTTTTACTTTATTACTTTGTCCCACTAGGGGACATGAGGGCAGGAGGCCCTGATCGCTATTCTAATACACTGCACTACATGCGTAGTGCAGTGTATTAGAACTGTCAGCTACTCACTGACAGCAAGCATAGTGGGTCCTGACAATTGTTTGGTGTCCGGTTGCCATAGTCACCATCGCCGGCCGCTATCGTGTAGCAGGCCGGCGATGGCAGCTTAACCCCTAAAAAGCCGCAATCTCTATAGAACGCGGCTTTTAAGGGGTTAATCAGCGGGGACACAGCGATCGGTCCCCGCTGTAGGAGCTGTGACAGCTGCTGAACAAGACAGCAGCTGTCACAGCTCCTGTATGTGTCGGGAGGACGGCCGAAACGGCCGTTACTCCCGAGACGTACTATTAGGTCATGGAGCGCGAACGATACAGCTGCCATGACCGAATAGTATGTCCAGGAGCGGGAAGGGGTTAAAGCTACTTCTGAACTGGACCCTATGAAAATAGGCTTTTGAAATTTTCTTGAAAATGTGAGAAATTGCTGCTAAAGCCATGTAACGTCCTAATAAAATAAAATGATGTTCAAAAAATGATGCCAACATAAAGCAGACATATGGGAAATGTTAATTAGTAACTATTTTGTGTGGTATTACTATCTGTCTTAGGCCGGATTTACACGAGCGTGTGCGTTTTGCGCGCACAAAAAACGTGGCGTTTTGCGCACGCAAAAGGCACATAACCGCTCCGTGTGTCAGCCCCGTATGATGCGCGGCTGCGTGATTTTCGTGCAACCGCCATCATTATGACACACTTTGTATGTTTGTAAACAGAAAAGCAAGTGGTGCTTTTCTGTTTTCATTCATACTTTTTACTGTTGCGCGAATCACGCTTGTCCCACGGAAGTGCTTCCATGTGCTGCGCGTGATTTTCACACACCCATTGACTTCAATGGGTGCGAGAAACGCAGAAATATAGGACATGTCGTGAGTTTTACGCAGAGGACACACGCTGCGTGAAACTCACGGACAATCTGCATGGCCCCATAGACTAACATAGGTCCGTGCGAGGCGCGTGAAAATCACGTGCATTGCACGGACCTATTATACGTTCGTCTGAATAAGCCCTTAGGCCTTATTCACAAGTGCGTATTTCACGCCCGTGTTGCGCGCGTTAATACAACGGACATCACACGGACCTATGCAATTCAATGGGGCCATTCAGTGATTTTCACGCAGCGTGCGGCCGCTGCGTGAAACTCACTGCATGTCCTATTCTTGTGTGTTGTTTGCGCATCACGCACCAGTCCATGTTTTTCACGCACCAGTTGCTAAAGAACTTATGAGAAAAGAAAAACGCCACCTTCAGGTTTTTTTTGCTGACGTAAAAAACGTGTGAGATACGGATGACATACACACGTATAAAACGCAGACGCAAACGTACACGGATGCCACACGGAACTTCAACGCAGGAAAAATGCGGGGTTTTTTACGTGCAAAACGGACTCGTTGTTGTTGAATAAGGCTTACATGCATATACATTCAAATTTAGAAAAAAGCAAATTTTTTCAATATTTCTCAAAATTTGGATATTTTTCATAGATAAGCAATGAATTTATCGACAAAATTTTACCCCTGACATAAAGTCAGAATTTGTCACGAGAAAACCTCACAATCGCTTGGGCAGGTGAAAGCATTCCAAAGTTATTACCAGATAAAGTGACACATGTCAGATTTGAAAAATGGGGCTCTGTCATTTTGTCTAAAAGTGGCTGCGACGGGAAGGGGTTAAAGAACCCCACTACCTTTTTTTTATCATTGCAATGCTGCTGCCTTGTAATTTTTATTGTCCCCTGACTATAGTTTAACCCCTTAAAGACCAGGCCAATTTGAGTTGTTTTTTTTTTCTCTCCGCCTTCCAAAAGCCATAACTTTTTTTTTTTTATTTCTTCGTCGACATAGCCATATGAGGGATTGTTTATTGCGGGACAAGTTGTAGTTTTTCATGGCACCGTCTATTGCACCACATAATGTACTTGGAATCTGAAAAAATATATATTAGTGCGGTGAAATCGGCAAAAAACAGCGATTTACACCATTTTTTGGGCGTTTTTTTTTTTTACAGCATCTATCAGGCGGTAAAAACTAAATGTTCACTGTATTCTACAGGTTGATACGATTACGGCAATACCAAATGTTTATGTTTTGTTTTATGTTTTACCACTTTTAAGAAAAAAAAAAATCTATTTGCTAAATAAAATAAAAATGTTTTGTGTCGCCATAACTTTTTTTTTTTTCTTTTTCCATCAATTTAGAGGTGGGAGGGCATAAATTTTGCAGGGCGAGCTGTAGTTCTCACCGATACCATTTTGGGGTACATGCGAATTTTTGATCACATTTTTATTCCTTTTTTTTGAAGATCTAAGGTGACCAAAAAACAGCAATTTGCGTATTTTATTTTACTTCGTTCCCCGAGCGGGTTAAATAATACTATATTGTGATAGTTATGACTTTTACGGACGCGGCTATACCAGTTATGTTAACATTTATTTTTTTTAACATTGCTTTAGGGAAAAAATGGGAAATGTATTGCAGTATATCGTGATTCTTACGATAGGCAGGGCTTCAAGGGAGTACAAAGATGGCAGACCTGGGGGACTTTATTAGGCTCCCAGGTTGCCATAATAACCACTGTAAATGGCCAATCGTGGCGCAGGGGGCGGGACGGTGTGTATGAGGGTGTGACCCCTTGATTCTAACAATTTAAATGCTGCGGTCGCGATTGACAGAGGCATTTATAGTGTTAAACGAGCGGAATCAAAGTGATCTTTGATTCTGGCTGTGGCAGTGAGGTGTCGGTTGTGTAACACAGGAGAGAGCTCAGCCCGTGATCCATACTTGCCCTTAACGGCTGACATGTACCAGTACGTGACATGTCGTTAAGGGGTTAAACAATTTTATTTATTTATTAAATTTTATTAAGTTAGCCCTGCGCCGTATTGTTTATATTGTGGTTTGTTTACAATATTTTGCACATGCGCAAGAAAGCAATTTAATTGCGCAAGTCGCGTTGTCTGTTCATTGTGCCTGTGTTCGAGCCATCCTATTGGTCTAAAGCCTCCTCAATACCCGCCCCGTTCTTTCTTTGATTACGCTTCAATGTGAGCACTATTTTATTATCCATGTTATCCCTCCGCGCCCAGCAAAGATGGAATCTACAGTGATAATGTCACTGAGCGGTAACGTGAATTCACGTTATTCCTCAGTGCCATTATCACTGTTGAGCTCATCTTTGCAGGGGCGCGTACACTGAGGGAAAACATGAATGAAAATTAAAATAGTACTCGCATTGAGGCGTAATCAAAGAAAGAACGAGGTGGGTATTGAGGAGGCTTCGGATGCCTCGAACACAGGCACAATGAACTTACTGTTAATGCGCATGCGCAATGAAATTGCTTTCAATGTGGATGCGCAAAATATTGTAGGTTACTGCGCATGCTTAGGCGCAAGGGGAAGAATATGTCATTTAGAAGAGAAGAAGCAATAAGACCGGAAGAGGAGCTTGTTCGGATGTCAGGATTGAAGAAGACTGAACGAGACGAGACATCAGCGGAAGAGAAAAGTTTAGACAGTGGTGGAGTCACGTGACACTAGACGGAATTTGAAGACATCTGCATCTTGGAGACGGTAAGTATATTTAATAAATATTTAATAGGTATTGTTTGATTGTTTTTCAAAAGTGGACAACCCCTTTAAGCTCAAGAAATTCCATTACCTCTGCCGAAAAATTATTAATACTTGGATATTCCCAGAATATATGTAGGAAAGAGTGCTCAGCTCCTTTGCAATGTGGGCAGACTGGAGTAGGTATACGTCCCATTCGAAATAATTTGGAAGGGGTGTAGTAAATTTGGTGGAAACATTTTAATTGAGTAAGTCAATCTCTTGAAGATATCAAGGAACCTGTTAAATGGAATAGCATTTCTTTATTATCATGGAATGCAGAAATGGAAGAAAGAGTCTGAGACCATCGGTTCAGGGCTCTATCCAGTTTATTAGAATATACAGTCAACAATTATCTGTAAAGTTATGGATAATGGCTTAGCTAACGTCTCCTGAGTTACCCGATTTTCCACCAGGGATGTACATAGTCGGACATTATATCCTGCAAATTGCGACCAAACAGCGTGTCTAAGCTGGAAGTAACAGAACCTGAGATGAGTTGGCATCCGGTGTTTGGATCTAAGTTGTACAAAAGGTGCTACTATATTATTTACCACCACATCCTCCAAGGTTAATATACCCAGGGTTGCCCATTCACTAGGGTTAGGAAGTCTTCGTAACTGTGGCAGAAGCGGGCTATACCAAAGCAGTGTTCTAGGTGACTAAGACACCTCTTTTGAGCTAAAGAGTAATAATGATCACTGTCAAACCTTCAGAGTAGTCTGCATTGGGACGTAAGCGTGTGTCCCGGGGAGCGGGGGTCTATAAATAGAGTTCACAAGGGCTTTATAGGAGTCGAGAAGTGAAGCTTCCAGCTCCGTACAGGGATTGAAGTGTCTATGAGTAAACCACCGCTAAACATAAATCAGTTGGCTGGCAAGGAAGTAGAGATATATATTCGGGAGGGTCAGCCCACCGTGCTCAGTGGGTAGTCGTGTGCCTAGAATTATTCTAGGAGTATCCCCACCCCAAAAAGAAGATCGAAGATCTTTGTCAATATTAGAGTAGAGTGATAATGTTGGCCATACTCGAGAATTATGAAAAAGGAACAAAAATCTAGGTAGGGACTTCATTTTAAACAAATTAATGTGAAATGGAGGCGTTTCCATCTATCAAAGTCCATCTTGAGACGCTATATCAAAGGAGTAATATTATCGGGTATAAAACTACAAAAATCAGAGCTAATTATTATGCCTAGATAGGTTATTTTATCCGCCCATTGAAGTTGTAAAGGAAGTGCAACTTCCTTAGCCGCATCGTCTATTGCCATTACTAAAGGTTTGGACCAATCCAGATGGAGTCCAGAAAATACATAAATAAATCAAACAGAGATAACATCGCCTGTAGAGATGGACCTGTATCATTGAGGAATAGTAGCACATAATCCGCATAAAGAGAGACATGCTCCTCCCTTCCACCCATCTCCATTTATATCAGGGGCGGCTCTTACTGCTAGTGGCTCAATAGCCAGTGCAAAAAAGGAGGGAGATAGCGGGCAATTTTGCCTAGTCCCACGGACCATCGTAAATGAGGGGAAAATATGACGATTGGTTTTAATACTTGCTATAAGTTGTGAGTATTGGAACTGTCCCCTTCGGATAAATCCGTGGCCAAATCAAATTTGCCTAATGCAGACCACAGATAGGATCACTCTACTGAGTCAAATGCCTTCTCAGGATCCAAAGAGGCAACAACTCTGGTGCCACCTGACCCTATAGTAGACAAAATGTTGGTAAAGAGCCTCCGAAGGTTAACATCAGTGGCCTTCCCTGGCATGAAACCAAATTGGTCCGGATGAATAATATGAGAGATGATCTTTTGCACACGCATCGCCAGAATACTGGCTAATATTTTGATATAACAATTAAGGAGTGAGGACTGTATGAGCCAGAGTTTCTATGATCTTTACGAGCTTGGGGATCAGCACTATAAGAGCCTCTCTCATAGAAGGGGGAGGGTCGTACTACTACTGAAGGATTGAAAAAGGGTAAGCAAGTGTGGGGGGGGGGGCAAATCAGGTCAAAATGCAATTTATACCATTCTATTGGCAGATCGTCCAGACCTGGGGTTTTCCTGTATGGAGAGGAGCCAATAGCCTCCATGATGTCCTTTATGGTGGGATCCGCTTAGAAAGAATGTACAGCCTCACTATCCAAGGTAGGAAACCTAATGGTATCTAAGTATGCCTCTAGTTCAGATGGGCTGTTTGAAATCTTAGAGGAGTACAAATTGAAGTAGAACTTAGCAAAGAAGTCATTGATGGCCAAGGGGTCATTGACAGGCATCCCAATACGCTAGGTGATTTCTAAAATAGGATTTGGGGTGGTGTCCTCTCTAACCAAGTATGCCAGCAAAAGGCCATTCTTATCCCCCTGCTCCAAAAACCCTCTGTTGGGAATATAAGATTTTCTTCCTAGTGAGTTGAGTTAGTAAAAGTGTATATTCTCGTTGCTTTGCTCTGAAGGTAGTAAAGGCCTGGGAGTCCCTAGGCCTAAGATTTTCCTCTTTCAATGCAACTAGTTTAGCCTCCAATCCTATACGTTGCTTAGCTGGTTCCATTCTATGTGAAGAAATTGCTCGTGTAGCCACCCCTCTAATATATGCTTTGAAGGCCTCCCTTACCATATTGCTATCTGTCAACCTAGATTGGTGTTCCAAAAACCTGTAATTTTCTTTTTGTAAGGAAGTTGTGACCTCCGTGCAGGAGAGCCATAGGGGACTCAATCGCTATATTTTTCGTTTACCAACTTCAGGGAACCCCAGAGTGATCATAAGGGGAGAGTGGTCCGATATTCCCCAAGGGAGGTGTTGCGCATCTTCCACATATACTAGAGAAGCATAATTTCCAAATGCCAGGTCGATTAAGGAAAAGGACCTATAGGCGGGTGAGTGGCATGAATAAGCCAAGGAATGAGGGCAACGAGTCTGCCAAACTTCCCGCAAGTGATAAGTGGCAGCCCAATTAGCCAAAGAGGAACTACCTTCCGGGACTTCCCCCCAATTTATCTAATTCCGAGCACGACAATAGGTTGAAATCCCAGAGGAGCAGGGCCAAACTTCGATACCAGCAGCATTATGTCAGTGAGTAATAGGACAGCGGCCAGAGGAGGATTATAGACATTAACAACAATAAAGGATGTAAAGTGGATCTGACATAGCATTACAATGAATCTCCCCCTAGGATCTGTCTTAACAGATATAACCTCACATTGTAAGGAGTAACTGGAATAAGAGGCATGACAACCATGCCTGACCCATGGTCCTGCAAAAACTCGCAAATTGTAACCAAGTAAATGAGTCTCTTGTAAAAGTATAATTTGCAGGTTGTACGTTGAGCGAAGATTAAATACTAAGGACCTTTTAAATTTGTTATTAAGTCCTCTCATATTCCAGGAGATAATTTTAAGATGACGTAGCATTTCCTTGAGTGAAATTAAATACAATACAGACCCGGAGGACATCAACATACAGGGGTGTAACATATAAGCTACGCCCTCTTTGGGAATTCGGAAATCTAGCACTCCCAGAGATCAGATCATCAGTCCACCTGGTCAGACGAGTCATATATAAACAATTAGACAAGTATGAAAGGCAGAGGCTATTAAACCCAACCTCACCCTACCCATACAGCCGAACTTGAGAACTCTGGTTTTATTCCCAATTGCAGCATATAGCAAAAACATAAACAGAACTACAGGGTATATGTAAAGGATCTGCCAGACACAGCTTCTGTGTCGACGTCCGTGGTTAATTTTGACCCTGGCTTTACGGACTACGCTCCTGCTCTGTGTTTGGTACCTCGTATACTCCTGGTTTGACTCGGCTCGTTCACTACTGCTGTTGCTCACGGTGTTGCCGTGGGCAACTGCCCTTTTCCCTTAGCTTGTGTGTACCTTTGTCTGTCGTACACATATTGAGCGTAGGGACCGTCGCCCAGTTGTACGCCATCGCCTAGGACGGGCCGTGCAAGTCAAGTAGGCAGGGACTGAGTGGCGGGTAGATTAGCGGAAAGAAAGGCTGCCTGCAAGCAGCCAAGCCCAATTTCCCAACTACCAATTGATAGTAAAAATAAAAAATATATATAATATAATAACCTTTATTAGGCTACGTATAGCCAGACAGACCACATAGATATAAAGTTAAAATTATCACTACCTAAAAACCGGATTTAGATGTGAGTTACCTGTGTGTATACAGGCATAAATGGTAATTGACTTAGGAGTAATGTGCAGTTCCCTAGCCAGTTATATTATTAAACAGTAGCTAGCTAACAGTAAATAGTCAGTCCGGTCAGCGGTAGGAATTAAAATCCTAACAGCCCCCCCGACATGTTTCGCTACTAGGTAGCGTTCTCAGGGGTACACGGGGCTAATGGCGGCGCGGCAGGAAGGATACCCTAATATGGGCATGTCACATGACGCATCTGGAGGTGTGTGAGGGCACACAGCCAATAGTAGTGGTAGAGACGCATCGGCAGGCCAGCTGTAAAGAGCCGGCGAATGATCGTGAAGATAAGATGCACCAATAAGTGACAGGAAGCGGCGCATGTGCGTAACAGTAAAAAGAGGACAGGTGCAGGAATAGTCTCCCAGGCCGTGATATACCAAGTGAGCTCATCGGCGCATTGCGCCGATGATGATTCCCACTCGGTACCAGCAGCCATATTCCACAAACCAGGATCTAAACTGATGGATTACAGGTACAGAATCTCTCAGCACCGATCTAAGAGGTGCCAGGTATAAATATGTCATTAGGATGTGCGGGCAAGAATATGTTAATAAAGTGTACAGATTAAAGAAAAAACAGAAATAAAAAACCAAAAAGTAACTGCAGATATGAAAATGATAAGAATATACATCAGTACGGGGTAGTGACAGGAGATGCACATAGTGATGAAAGAATTCATCAGTAATGGGTGCATGAGTATGATTACCGGCACAGGTACTGAAGATAAAATTGAAAATAAACTGTATCGGACTAAGGTCTGAACTAACAGAATATAGATAACGATACTGGATGTTAGACACATGGCTTAGGGGAGGAACAAACATGTTAGACACTAAATTAAAGAAAGCCGCTTCCTGTATTAAATATGGTAAGTATTGGGTTGCAAAATGATCACATATATAGATAAACTAATATAGAGCCATAACGCCAATCATTACATCCCCAGATAAAATTTATAGTACATCTGACAGACAAGATGTATGTCATGTCAGTGACAGCAAACCGCCACCACTATGTGGTCACAGTCATGTGCTACATTATAAACAAATGTCTGGACCATGATATATTTGTATATGGTCATTAATAATTGAAAGAAATCATAACGTATATATGAATTAATCGGTATGTAACAGGTATAAGGACACACAGCAATTCCTACATATGTGAGTCTTCCAAACAGTGAGGAAAATTGTCAGTTATTACTATAGATTTAGAGAAAGGCACTAAAGGTAAATCCCTCGTTCAAACCTAAGGGGGACATAGTATTGAGTCGGTGAATCCACCGCGCCTCTTCTTGCAAGAGTTTGCGGTCTAGATTTCCCGCTCCGGGACCCATTTTAATTTGGGTAATACCCCAAAACTGGAGCAGCTTAGGGTTACCCCCATGAAATTCAAGGATATGTCTTGAAAGAGTTGTATCTTCATTACAATTGATAGTACTCAGATGTCTAGACACACGTCTTCTCAACTCCTGGATAGTTTTACCCACATAGAGCTTAGGGCAGGGACATTTGGCGATGTAGATGACCCCACTGCTCTGGCAATTCAGAAATTGTTCAATTAAGTACCATTTGCCATCAGTAGGATTGACAAAGTTCTTAACAGTCGGCATCAGAGGGCAGAAAGAACATCTGCCACATGGATGGAATCCCTTAACTGGTGATCTAAGCCAAGTGGATGGTGTATTAGATTGTCTCGAGTAATGACTATGTACTAAAAAGTCCCGTAAGTTCCTTCCCCTACGGTAAGTAATACTTGGATTGGTCGTAACGGCATCCTTCAGATCGGGGTCAGCAATGAGCATCAAAACCACAAAAAAGGCCATACTCACTAGGTAGGTGGGTGGGTGAAAACCCGTTCCCATCAGGACGCAGACGGGTCAAAGAATGCTGCAGAAGGAGTGTGCATTAAGTAGTGATAGCCCCTCCCACTAGTCTTGAGGGGAGTGGCGGACTAAGTGCTCAAAGGTGTGCGATAAATGAGTGTCAGTGTAGTGCTAGGGTGTGAATGGATGGTAAAAAATAAATATGTATGTATGAAAGTGTGTAATAATGTAATAAAAATAAATAAATAAATAAATGTGATAAATAGGGGTCAGTGCTGTGAATAGTACATGGGGTGTCAGTACTATGTGTAATACGTGGAGGGATAATGTGCTGGTCGTCAGGCATGGCGTATCTTGCCGAATAACAGCCTATTTGTAACGCCGCTAGTGTTAGCTAAAGCGGGCTGCTCTGCATTCCAAACCAAACGCCAGCACATCATGCCCTCCCAGCATATAAGACCCGGCTGCGTCCTGAAAAAAAGTGTAGTATACGTAGTAAGAAATATCCATGAAAACATGGGGTATTAGTTGTTATTTTGGCCAAAATACGCAAAGCTCGCAACCCAACGTCAAGGGTCCCCAGTGCCTTGCGAGTCCCTAACCAGAACTTTTCGTTCCTAATTTAAAAACACAAACAGAAAAAATGGGACATAAAGATCATCAAAACCACAAAAAAGGCCATACTCACTAGGTAGGTGGGTGGGTGAAAACCCGTTCCCATCAGGACGCAGACGGGTCAAAGAATGCTGCAGAAGGAGTGTGCATTAAGTAGTGATAGCCCCTCCCACTAGTCTTGAGGGGAGTGGCGGACTAAGTGCTCAAAGGTGTGCGATAAATGAGTGTCAGTGTAGTGCTAGGGTGTGAATGGATGGTAAAAAATAAATATGTATGTATGAAAGTGTGTAATAATGTAATAAAAATAAATAAATAAATAAATGTGATAAATAGGGGTCAGTGCTGTGAATAGTACATGGGGTGTCAGTACTATGTGTAATACGTGGAGGGATAGACACACGTCTTCTCAACTCCTGGATAGTTTTACCCACATAGAGCTTAGGGCAGGGACATTTGGCGATGTAGATGACCCCACTGCTCTGGCAATTCAGAAATTGTTCAATTAAGTACCATTTGCCATCAGTAGGATTGACAAAGTTCTTAACAGTCGGCATCAGAGGGCAGAAAGAACATCTGCCACATGGATGGAATCCCTTAACTGGTGATCTAAGCCAAGTGGATGGTGTATTAGATTGTCTCGAGTAATGACTATGTACTAAAAAGTCCCGTAAGTTCCTTCCCCTACGGTAAGTAATACTTGGATTGGTCGTAACGGCATCCTTCAGATCGGGGTCAGCAATGAGAATAGCCCAATGCTTTTGTAAGATTTGGGTAACCTGGGGAGAACAGGCATCATACGTGCCTATGCATCGAATGGCACTGGATGATCCTGTTTTTATGGATTTATTTCCCCTGTTTGACAATAGGTCACTTCTCTCAGAGGCTCTTGCCCTAGCATAGGCTCAATGTAACCATTTTTTTGGGTAGCCACGTGCTCTGAACTTGTTAAAAAGGCCATCGCACTCGACTTGAAAGGACGATTCGTTAGAGCAATTGCGTTTAGCTCTCAAATACTGGCCTATGGGTATCCCTTTCTTAAAGGCAGGGGGATGATGACTATCCCAATGTAAAAGGCTATTGGTAGCAGTTGCCTTACGATAGATGTCCGTTTGGACACCACCACCAGGGTCCAGAGAGATCTTGAGATCAAGAAAATTGATAGTGTTGTCATGAATTTCATACGTGAACTTCATGCCAATAGAATTAGCGTTGAGCATAGACATGAAGTCACAAAAAGTGTTGACATCCCCATCCCAGAGGATGAGAATGTCATCAATGTATCTTCCCCAAAAGGAAATATGTGAAGTAAAACGAAGAAAATTGTCTGAAAAAACGATAGTGTCTTCCCACCACCCTAAAAAAAGATTCGCGTAAGTGGGTGCACAAACTGTGCCCATGGCCGTGCCTTTAATTTGGTGATAGTATTTTTTGTCAAAAATAAAATAATTGTGAGTAAGTAAGAAATGTAAGAGTGACACAACGAAATCATTATGTCGTTGAAATTGAGTGCCTTTAGTGCTTAAAAAGTATTTGACGGCAGTGAGTCCCAAATCATGTTTGATATTGGTATATAGTGACTCCACGTCTATGCTCGCCAGCATGGTAGTAGGAGTAACATTGATCTCGTGGATCCTGGTGACGGTGTCCTTGGTGTCTTTTAGGTAGGAAGATAAGGAGGAAACAAACGGTGTCAATATCTCATTGACATAAAGACTAATACCCTGTGTCAGGCTATCATTACCTGACACAATAGGTCTTCCAGGGAGAGGAGAGGTTGCTTTGTGAACCTTTGGCAGCGCATAAAAGGTTGCCAGGGTGGGAGTGGAGTTATATAAGCATTTAAGTTCATCAGCAGTAATTAGATTATCATTTTTAGCATCCCTCAAGAGAGTATGTAGTTCAGACAGATAACTCACAGTAGGATTACTTCCCAGAATGGCATAGGTAGCGTTGTCATCTAATAACCTATGAACCATGCTGACATAGTCAGCCTGGTCCATGATCACTATATTACCACCCTTATCAGAGGGTTTGAGGACCAGACTGTCGCTCTTGCATAGATCCTCCATTGCCAGTCTCTCATCATTAGTGAGATTACCAAGGGTGCTAGATCTATTGGTTTTTAATTTTTTAAGGTCATTACACACCATCCTGACGAAAGTGTCGATGTGACTATATTGTGAGAAGGGAGGTGTAAGCTTGGGCTTAGGACGTAAAGACGAAAGTGGTCCAGCCGCATCTATGACACCAAAATCGCTCTCATAGAGCAAACTCTCCAAGTCTCTAAGGGTATTAGATTCAACACGATCTTGGGATGTTCTCTCAGATATACTACCCTTGAAGTACTTATGTAGGGCCAGTTTATGTGCAAAAAGGTTGATGTCTTTTACCCATACAAATTCATCGAAAGATGGAGTTGGAGTGTATGATAGACCTTTTTTAAGCAAGGATAATTGATAAGGATTAAGTTGACAGGAGGATAAATTTATTATCTGCATCTCATCGTCCCTTGTTGCCTGTATATTAGGTGTTAGGATTTTAGCCCCCAGTTCAGACTGGGTTGGCCTAAAAAAGGAAATGTAGTAAGGGGACCCGTAAGATGGTGGGTCACATTGTCCCACCATTCAGGTTGGGATTGGAACGATAGGATTGGGAACTGACAGGTGTGTTCATAGGGTTTGGCATGGACGTGGAAACAGGCATGGATGAAATAGATGAGGAATTTGATGTAGTGGAAGGACATGAAGTAATACGGTTAGAAAAATTGGTAGTTTGTTTGGATATGGTTGGTGTTCTTTTTGAGGTACTCGGTCTATTGTTCCTGATCTTTCGTTTGGTACCCAATCTCAGACTATCAGTATTACTCCTGGATTCCTCTGTACCCGAGGCGTCTGACTCAGAGAAATCCGTAAACACCGTAGTACGTTTAGGGTTAGAGTATGAGTTTGTTTTATAAGTATAGATCTGTCCTAGATCAAAATCTCTCCTATCACGAATATATTTTTTTTTTTAAACTCGTTTTATTAAAAGTAACTGTCAGAGTCAAACCATCACATACATCAGTAGAACATTACACATTCAATAGTACATATGTCAGAAGAATCAATTTATACAAAGGGAATACTCGCAGGTATTCATCATAATAACCCATGGTTCGCAGACCACTCACACATACTACAGGATTCTCAATTCCAACCAACCCGGCTTTTATTACATTACATCATGAGAATAGAAATACTCCCACACTTCAATATTCTATCACCTCGCTCCAATCTTCTTATATTTCCTACCCTGGAGCACCTGGACATGTCATTCTTCCTAGTCTTTTACCCTCTCCCACCCCCCGCTTGTGCCAGATCAGCTGTCAGCCCTTGGACTGTGCAGTGAGTGAGACTCGATGAGCACCAACCATCCCAGATCAAATTAAATTTGGCCGCCTTGCCCCGATGTTTGTACACTATTTTCTCAAATGGAAGCATGTCATTAACCATTTTGCGCCATTGCGCTACTGTCGGGGATCTATCCGCCATCCATCTCATGGCCACCGCCTTTCTTGCCATAAACAGTGTTTCTCTGAGGAAAATCTTCTCATATAATGACCATTGCTCCTCATTTAACAGTCCCAGTAAACATATCTCAGGCCTGCAAGTTATCGTCCTCCCCATCACTGCCATTAATAATGTAACCACCTCCTCCCAAAAGCAACGAATCCGATGACAACCCCACATTAAGTGTATAAAGTCTGCCCTCATCTCTCCACACCTATGACATTGTGAGGACTCCATTCTTCCCATACGATGCAGCTTTACAGGTGTTAAATAACATTGGTGTATGATGTACAGTTGCACTAGTTTATTATTTGCAGCTGGTGAAACCAGCAGATGGGAGCCCTGCGCTTCCCTCCATTCCTCTGCTGTGAGTTGTGGAATTAACGCACGCCACTTATCCTCCACCCCCAGGGGCTCCATTCGCATCTTAGCCTCCATTAGATAAGAATAAATTTGGGAGACAACGCCCCTTGTAAACGGCGTGCTCAGCCTCACCACTAGGTCACAACTGGAATGAGTCACGGAGTTCACTGGGAATTGTGCTAATAGAGCATGGTACAGCTGTATGCAGTATAATTCATCCCCTGGCGGTATATTAAATGCCGCCCGAATCTCACTCACCGTCATTACCACCCCTTCTTCCGTTAGCAATTGTGATAGAGCGACTACCTCTCTAGCTGACCAGTAACTCTTCCCTACCAATCCGTGCAAATGGGGAAAGCTCGGATTATCCCATAGCGGGCTCTCCGCCACCACCCCCACATATCCCAGTATATCTTTAGCCTGTTGCCAGACTCGTCTCGCCAGCTTATGTAAGGGTAACAGGGAGCGGTGTCTAAAATCATGCGGCTCCAGTATCGGCCACAGATTTTTCAAACCCAGTACCCGAGCGAGATGATTCTCCGCATTAGTCTCTAGGGGGGGGGAGACCCATGAAATCAAGTATCTGAGCTGCCCCGCCAAATAATATAGAAAAACATCCGGTAACGCAGCCCCAGCCTCGTCTTTAGGTCTTTGTAAAATCGACAGCTTGAGCTTAGATCTCCCCCCCCCCCCACACAAACGGCGCGAACATTGAATTTATTAGTTTAAAGAGCTTTTTAGGCACCAACACATCCATGTGCTCCAACACATACAAGAACTTTGGCATCACTATCATTTTTATTAAATTAACGCGCCCTGCTACTGATAAAGGCAGGCCCTTCCACACCTGTAGTTTGTCCCTTAGATACGTGACCAAGGGTGCTACATTTAACCCATACGATTTAGAGCTATCTCTAGCAATATTAATCCCTAGGTATTTGAACTCTGATCTTACCGGCAGTCCGCCAAACTGGGTACCCCATCCACAATTATCCTGTCTCAATGGCATCAGATACGATTTAGACCAGTTAATTAGTAGCCCTGAGTACCTTCCAAAATCGTTAATGAGGGAAATAGCCCTGGGGAGGGTTGCATTGGGGTTCGCCATGAACAACGCCATATCGTCCGCATATAATCCTATCCGGTCCTCTCTGTCTCCTATTCTAATTCCCATATATGCAGGATCCTTCCTGATGTTAATAGCCAATGGCTCAATGGCCAAAGCGAAGAGAAGTGGTGAAAGTGGGCACCCCTGCCTCGTGCCCCTATGGAGGCCAAAGGAAGGGGACAGGGCCCCATTCACCAACACCTGCGCTCGAGGAGCTTTATACAACAAGGAGACCCATTTAATAAATCTCTCCCCAAACCCAAATCTTCGCAACACTGCCAGCAGATAAGGCCATTCTACCGAGTCAAATGCTTTCGCCGCATCCAGAGATGCCACCGCCCAGTCCTGCTGCTCCTCCCATCCAATCTGCGTCACCACCTGTACCCGCCTAATATTTTCTGAGGTGGACTTGCCAGGTATAAAACCGCACTGGTCTGAATGGATGATCTCTTTTATCACTCTGCATAGTCTACTAGCTAACATCTTAGTCAAGATTTTGTAATCTACTGTCAGCAGCGAGATCGGTCTATATGAACTACATTCTTCCGGCTTTTTGTCTGGTTTTAGCAACACTATTATGGTGGCGTCACACATGGACTCCGGGAGAGCGGAGTTCCTATAGCTGTGTTCAAACAGGGCCAGCAATTGGGGGGCCAGCAGCTCTCCATATTGTAAATATACCTCCAGAGGAATACCATCCGGCCCTGAAGCCTTCCCCTTGGCCAACGAAGCCATTCCTTCCATAATCTCATCTAACGTAAATGGAGCCTCAAGCGATGCCATCCCCTCCGTTGTCAATGTGGGGAACCTCGTTCCATCCAAGTATCTCTCCATCTCCTCCATTCTATAATCAACTTTTGATGCATACAGCTGATCATAAAACTGTGTAAATTGCTCGAGAATCTCTCCCGGGGAGGTGTACATCTCATCTCCAGGCCCCGCAATGCCCATCACCGGGGGGGATCTAGAACTGTTCCGTACCATTTGTGCCAGGATTTTACCCGACTGATTGCCCAATTCAAAATGTGATTGTTTGCTAAAAAATAAGCTACGCGATGTCTTATCCCTCAGGATCTGTAAATATTGCCTACCCAGATTCAGCCAAGCATTTCGGTTAACCGGCGTGGGATCCTGAACAAATACCCCTTCCGCCTGTGAACATTGATATGCCATATTCTCCTCCTGCATGGCGGCTGCCCGTTTTACATAGGATATGGAGGATCGGAGACACCCCCTTAAATAGGCCTTAAGAGTATCCCACACCAATGACCGATTCTCCATCTGAGCATGTGCTTCTATAAATATTGATAACTGATCCGGTATGCGATCATTCTGTTGGATGAGCTGAAGCCAAAACGGGTGTATCTTACCCATTCCCCTTCTGCCCACCTGCGGCCTTTTTAATGTCAATAAGATCGGACTATGATCCGAGATCCCCCTCGGTAAATGATCCACTGTTTCTATCTCCAGGAAAACCGCATGTGATCCAAATATATAGTCGATTCTGGACAATGCATTGTACTGCAGGGTGTGACATGTAAATTCTCTAACCCCTTCATGTGTCGCCCTCCATAGGTCTATCCATCCCATTTCTTTTGCCAACATGCTCAACTGAGTGGGTCTACACGGGCCTCTACTCCCATTCCCCTGCAGTCTATCCATATCTGGGTCCATAACCAAGTTGAGGTCCCCCATCATGATCACTCGAACCCCCGGGTAAGCTGCTACAAATCGGACTGCCTCCTGAATTACTGCCAATGAGGCTGGTGGAGGATTATACACCCCCAGAATCACATATGGGCATTCATCCATAACCGCATGTAGAAAAATGTACCGCCCCTCCGGGTCTACATTGGATTGCAGCAATTTCCATCGAAGCTCTGCATGTACTAAGATGGCCACCCCCCTGGAGTGCGAAGTGTGCGAAGCATGACCCGCCCATTGTACCCAGGGCTTATTCAACTGCGCCACAGTGTCCGGTGTCATGTGTGTTTCCTGTAGACACGTTATATGTGGACGTTGTCCCCGAACAGCAGCAAATATCATATGCCTCTTTTCAGCAGACCCCATTCCCCGGACATTCCAGGACATTAACCGTAATCCTGCCATTTCATGTTGTTAACACTCATTGAAGCCCCATTGTCCTTGATTCTATCAACCAACCCCTGAGTAACAATTATCCCATTCCCGTATGCATTCCCCTCCATGTCTCGTATGTGTGCAATATCAAAGCCTTGTTCTGTAGCTATGTGAGTTGACTCAATATCCTCCATAACATTTCCATAAACAAACATTGCTCAACAGGAGCTAACCTTTGTAGCCTATACTCTAGGGGGTAGTTTCTACGGCTAGCGTGTTTCTGCCGCAAATACACTATCTGTATGAGTGTAGCGCCCCCCCGAGCCAGCATCCCCAGGTACTTATAGACACATTCTTAATACCTGACGTATAATATCAGTCCCCCATATCTTCCAATTAGAACATATACGGATGTTACTATGGGGCTTGAACTGCCAACCTTATAACATGGGCCTCATGCCCCCCATAACAATTTGCAGATAATATAGTACATCATCACATCATTATCTTAGAAGGATACTTTCAGCTGGAACGTCTGTACTATAAGCAATATGGGGTATCCATGAGTTCCATATGTCAGACATAACTTCCATCCTGCACAGCCACAGCACTCATCTTCGGGGAGATTGCCTATGCTTTCTCGTAATCCATTCTTCCGCCTCATTTGGATTCGTAAAAAATATGGCTCTGTCTCCATCCACAACCCGCAATCTAGCCGGATATGCCATCGAATAAGGAATCTGCAAGTCTCGTAGTCGGCGCTTGATAGGGACATAGGATGCCCTCTGTCTCTGCAAATCAGGAGAAAAATCCGGATATATGGACACAGAAGCATTTCCAAATCGAATCCCTCCGGCCTTCCGCGCTTCCATCAGCACCGTATCCCGATCTTTACAGTTCAGCATCCGAGCAAGCAGAGGTCTTGGGGGAGCACCCGGAGGTGGTAATCGTGCCGGGACCCTGTGCGCCCTTTCTACCGCATACGCCAGCGAGAATGGTGCATCCGGAAAGATTTCCTTCAGCCATTTTTCCACAAACTCTCCCGATCTCTGCCCCTCTGCCCTCTCCGGCAGCCCCACAATGCGGAGATTATTACGGCGCGATCTATTTTCCAGATCGTCGGCTTTCTGGCGCCACAAATCCACTTTACGGTGCAGATCCTGTATAGCCGCCGGCATATTAGCAGTGAGATCTTCCAAGGCCGAAATCCTGCCCTCTGTCTCCGTCACTCTTTCCCGCACATTTTGCAGGTCCTGCCTCAATAGGCCCACGTCCACTCTCACCTCATCTATCTTCGCCGTGAGTGTCGTACGTGTCTCAAGGATGGCTGTCAGGAGCTTATCCGATGCCTCCTGCAACGTGAGTCCCGCATCCCGTTCAGAGGGAGCTGATGTGGATGTCCCTGCCATTGCCGCGGCCTGCCCAGCAGAACACTCGCCGGCGCCATCTTGGATTACCACGCGGGCATAGGATTTCAGTTTTTCCGCCGCATTCATCGCTTTAGGTGGGCTCATCTTTTTTTTGGAAGATGTCCTTCCCTTCCGACGTAGCTGGTAAGGAATTTTGGCAACTTTCACGGATTACAGTACCGTCAGGAGGATATAATGCAGGATGCCAGCCCGGAGCTATCGCCACACACGTCCTCTCACATCAGTAGCTGGCCACGCCCCCATCACGAATATATTTATGGTGTTTACGTTCCTTGATCTCTCCTTGTAATTTCTCTATGTTCCTCTGTAGTTTTATTTCAGAAGTGCCAAACTCGGGACAGGAGCTAAACACTTGTATATCTACAATCTCCCTTTCCAATTGAGCACTGATACTGCTGTAATTCTGTTTCTCAAATTCCAATAAATATTGAAGCATGCGCATAGAGCTATCAGTGAGAATTTCCTCCCAACCTTTAACAAAAGCAGTATTATCTCGGTAAGAATTGGGTGTAATATTAATCCTCAAACCTCTATATATAATTTTTTGTTGTATGTAGGTTTCCAAACTAGCTACCTCCCAGCAAGATCGTACATATTTTTGGTCTGTTTTTTGAAGATCCCTGAACGCTGTCTGAACGTCAAATTGATGTAAGGGAAGATTAGGGCTCACCTGTCCGTCTCCCTACCCCGTCATTACATAATCACAGGCCCATATACCTTTTCTACCCTGGTCCCTGACACAACTATGGACCCCCTTGAGACCCTGGCTCAGCAAATGCAGGGCCTCTCCCTACAGGTCCAAGCCCTGGCTCAGAGGGGCAACCAGCGTGATGCTACCCTGGTAGTGCCCCCCACTTCACCTCTTGAACCCCACCTCAAGTTGCCTGACCGGTTTTCAGGGGATCGGAAGACTTTTTTTTCTCCTTTCGGGAGAGTTATAGGCTCTATTTCCGTCTAAGGCCCCACTGCTCAGGTTCTGAGAGCCAGCGAGTGGGTATAATTATGTCCCGGCTCCAGGACGGGCCCCAAGAATGGGCCTTCTCCTTGGCTCCTGACGCCCCTGAACTTTCCTCTGTTGATCTTTTTTTTTTTCTGCTCTCGGGCTCATATATGACGAGACTGACAAGACTGCCTTTGCCGAGAGTCAGCTGGTGACCTTACGTCAGGGTAAGAGACCCGTTGAGGAGTACTGTTCTGACTTCAGGAAGTGGTGTGTAGCTTCTCGGTGGAATGACCCTGCCTTGAGGTGCCAGTTTAGATTGGGTCTGTCGAACGCCCTGAAAGACATGTTAGTTAGCTATCCCTCTTCAGACTCTCTAGATCAGGTTATGGCTTTAGCGGTACGTCTTGACCGACGTCTCGGGGAACGACGACTTGAACGTTTTTGTGCTTTCTCCTCTGGTTCCCCCATGATGGCTCCCGAGGTTCCGTTGCTTCGTTCTTCCACGGAAAACTCGGATGAACCAATGCAACTCGGGGCCTCCGTGTCTCCCCAACAACGTAGAGAGCTCCGCAGGAAGAATGGTTTCTGCTTCTACTGTGGGGATGACAAGTGAACAACTGTCCTAGGCGTAAGAATAAGCAGCCGGAAGAACTTCCGCGCCTAAGTGACAATCGGGGAGGTCACTTGGGCGCACAGGTATTTCCCGTAAATATGAAACCTAATAAGATCTTGCTTCCCTTTCAGGTCTCTTTTGAGGGTAGGTCTGCTACCGGCAGTGCCTTCGTGGATTCAGGGTCTTCTGCTAATATCATGTCTGTGGAATTTGCTATGTCTCTAGCTATGCCATTAATTGATTTGCCTAAACCTGTCCCGGCAGTGGGTATCGACTCCACTCCACTTACTAATGGTTATTTTACGCAGCATACCCCTGTTTTTGAACTCATTGTTGGCTCCATTCATTTGGAGCAGTGCTCTGTACTGGTGATGCAGGGATTATCGTCCGATTTTGGTTTTAGGCCTTCCCTGGTTGCAGATGCATAATCCCACATTTAACTGGAATACTGGGGATCTTACCAAATGGGGTAATGAATGCATGACGTCATGTTTTTCTGTTAATTTTATTTCTCTCCCTGATTAGGTGAACACTCTACCTCAGTTTATTCAGGACTTCGCTGATGTTTTTTCTAAAAAGGCCTCCGAAGTGTTACCTCCTCATAGAGAATACAATTGCGCTATCGATTTGGTACCAGGAGCTAAGCTCCCTAAGGGTAGGATATTTAATCTCTCTTGTCCCGAACGTGAAGCCATGAGAGAGAATATCCAGGAATGCCTGGCCAAGGGTTACATTCGCCCCTCTACTTCTCCGGTAGGTGCTGGCTTCTTCTTCGTAGGGAAGAAGGATGGTGGTCTTAGGCCGTGTATCGATTACCGAAACTTGAATACGGTCACTGTAAGGAACCAGTATCCCCTTCCTTTTGATTCCTGATCTCTTCAATCCGGTTCAGTGGGCCCAATGGTTCTCTAAGTTTGATCTTCGGGGGGCTTATAACCTTATCCGCATCAGAGAGGGGGATGAATGGAAGACTGCGTTTAACACGCCGAAGGTCATTTCGAATACCTCGTCATGTCCTTTGGGTTGTGTAATGCTCCCGTAGTTTTCCAGAATTTCATAAATGAGATTTTAAGAGATTACCTGGGGGTATTTCTTGTAGTGTACCTTGATGACATACTTGTGTTTTCCAAGGACTGGTCCTCCCACATTGAGCATGTCAGGAAGGTGCTCCAGGCCCTTCGGGAAAACAAACTCTTTGCTAAAACCGAAAAATGTGTGTTTGGGGTGCAGGAAATACAATTTTTGGGTCAAATCCCCACTCCTAATGAATTCCGCATGGACCCTGCCAAGGTTCAGACTGTGGCTGAATGGGTCCAACCTGCCTCCCTGAAGGCGTTACAGTGCTTCCTGGGGTTTGCTAATTATTACAGGAGATTTATTGCTAACTTCTCGGTCATCGCTAAGCCTCTTACGGATCTTACTCGCAAAGGTGCTGATCTCCACTGGCCTCCGGAGGCGGTCCAGGCTTTTGAGGTCCTTAAGAAGTGCTTTATCTCGGCCCCAGTGCTGATTCAGCCTAACCAAATGGAGCCATTCATCGTGGAGGTTGACGCCTCCGAGGTGGTAGTGGGTGCTGTCTTGTCCCAGGGTACCAGGTCCCTCACCCATCTCCGTCCCTGTGCCTACTTCTCCAGGAAGTTCTCGCCCACTGAGAGTAACTATGACATTGGCAACCGCGAACTCTTAGCCATTAAATGGGCATTTGAAGAGTGGCACCACTTCCTGGAGGGGGCTAGGCACCAGGTAACGGTCCTTACCGACCACAAGAATCTGGTTTTCCTAGAATCTGCCCGGAGGCTAAACCCGAGACAAGCTCGATGGGTGTTTTTTTTACTAGATTAAACTTTTTGGTCACCTATAGGGCTGGGTCTAAAAATATTAAAGCTGATGCACTTTCGCATAGCTTCATGGCCAGCCCTCCTTCGGAGGAAGATCCTGCTTGTGTTTTGCCCCCAGGTATAATCATTTCCTCTGTTGATTCTGACTTAGTCTCCGAAATTGCGGCTAATCAAGGTTCAGCTCTCGGGAACCTTCCTGAGAACAAGCTGTTTGTTCCCCTGCAATTCTGGCTAAGGCTACTCAGCGAAAATCATGATTGCACTATCTGGCCATCCAGGCATCCTGGGTACCAAGCACCTCATTGCTAGAAACTATTGGTGGCCTGGGTTGCCTAAAGACGTTCAGGCCTACGTCGGCGCTTGTGAAATTTGTGCTAGGTCCAAGACTCCCAGGTCCCGACCAGCAGGCTTACTATGTTCTTTGCCCATTCCCCAGAGACCTTGGACCCATATCTCCATAGATTTCATCACCGATCTGCCTCCATCTTAAGGCAAGTCGGTGGTGTGGGTGGTAGTAGACCGCTTCAGTAAGATGTGCCACTTTGTGCCCCTCAAGAAACTACCCAATGCCAAGACGTTAGCTACCTTGTTTGTCAAACACATCCTGCGTCTCCATGGGGCTCCTGTCAATATTGTTTCTGACAGAGGGGTACAATTTGTTTCATTGTTTTGGAGAGCTTTCTGTAAAAAGTTGGAGATTGATCTGTCTTTCTCCTCGGCCTTCCATCCTGAAACTAATGGCCAAACCGAGAGGACTAATCAGTCTCTAGAACAATATTTAAGGTGTTTTTATCTCTGACTGTCAATATGATTGGGTCTCTTTCATTTCCCTCGCCGAATTTTCCCTTAATATCCGGGTCAATAACTCGTCAGGGGACTCCCCCTTTTTCTGTAATTTTGGGTTTAATCCACGGTTCTCTTCCGTTTCACCTGGTGGTTCCAACAATTCCGAGGTAGATGTCTTTCATCGGGAACTGTGCACAGTCTGGGCCCAGGTTCAGAAGAACCTAGAGGCGTCCCAGAGCATACAAAAGACTCAGGCAGATAGAAGACGTTCTGCTAACCCCTTGTTTGTGGTCGGGGATCTGGTGTGGCTGTCTTCAATAAATTTGTGCCTTAAAGTCCCGTCCAAAAAATTAGCTCCCCGGTATATAGGGCCGTACAAGGTCATAGAGGTCCTTAACCCTGTCTCCTGGAGTTACCCCCGTCTTTTCGAATACACAACGTGTTTCATTCCTCCCTCCTGAAACGCTGCTCCCTGTCCTTGGCTACCTCGAGGAAACCTCCGGTCCCTGTTCTCACCTGAAGGGGTAGAAATCGAGGTGGCCAAGATTGTGGACAGCAGGATGTTCCAAGGCTCCCTCCAGTACCTGGTCCATTGGAGAGGATACGGGCCTGAGGAGAAGACTTGGGTACCCGCCCGGGATGTTCACGCTGGGGTATTGCTCAGAAGGTTCCATCTTCGGTTCCCCAATAAGCCAGGTCCACCTAGAAAGGGTCCAGTGTCCCCTCATAAAAGGGGGGTACTGTAAAGGATCTGCCAGACACAGCTTCTGTGTCGACGCCCGTGGGTAATCAGTCTGCACCTGCTCCTAGGTCTGATAGAGTGACTCGTTCTGCTACCACTCAGGCTGGTAGTCTCAGGAGTGGGAGAACCTATCACAGCCTGGCCAGACGGTTCTAGCTCCCGCCCCCGGTCTATTTATACCTTCATTTCCTGCCTGTGATTCTTTCCTGTTTCCTGGCTCTGCTACTGACTACGCTCCTGCTCTGTGTTTGGTACCTCGTATACTCCTGGTTTGACTCTGCTCGTTCACTACTGCTGTTGAGCGTAGGGACCGTCGCCTAGTTCTACGCCGTCGCCTAGGACGGGCCGTGCAAGTAGGCAGGGACTGAGTGGCGGGTAGATTAGGGCTCACCTATCCGTCTCCCTACCCCGTCATTACAGTATACTTGAATGGTTAGTGAATGGGGGCAACCCCCTTCCTCTGGAGTGCAGTAAGGATACTTAATTAGAACTAATAGGCTCAATAGAGCTACAACATGGAAGACTGGAGTATTGCGGCAATATATCCATGTCCTGGTATATCTCCCAACATACCATCACAGCTGAAGACAACAGCGAGGAAAATCCAAGTCTACAGAATAGCAAAGTTATGAATACGTTCCATGATCTGAAGTAATTTCCCTCGGTTATATTTCCTTACAGCATAGGGAGATACGATACCACAGGAGAAGAGAAATCAGAGGCCACGACGCTCCAACCAGGCAAAGCTGTCCTCCGGTTTGTCCAGGAATATTGCTGAGCCACGGTGCACCAATCTGAGTTTTGCGGGGTAAACCATAGAATAGACTGTTTTGTTTTATTTCTCCCTCAAACATTTCTTGGCCTCTATAAACTATTGCCTCTGTTTTTTTTTTTTTTTACCTCCAGTGAATATTTGGGAAAGACTCTCACATCTTGGTTGGTATGTTTCAAAGGCCCCTGTTTCCCTGCAAGTTCCAGTAATTTGTCTCAGTATTTGAAATTTAGAAACTTTGCATTGAAAATGCCTGGAGGTGCCCCAAGTGGAGGAGCTCTAGTCTGGATCCAAATGTGCACATTCCACACAGAACATAGGAGAAAAGTCAGTATCCCCAAATGTTGGTTTGAGCCAATTTTCCAAGAATGCAGCAGAGTCAGGCCAGGCTTTTCCACTTCTTCAAGCAGGCAGACGAAGTGGATGTTACACCTACGCAAACGGTTTTCCATGTCGTCAAGTTTAGCCCGCCATGCAGACTGTTGTGTTTTTAAAATGTCGATCCTTGATCCCAGGGGAGTCACCACATCTTCCAAGTCAGAAATATGCCTCTCCGACTCAGCGGCCCCTTCACATAACCTGTGTACATCAGCCCAGAGAAGGCCAAAGTGTGTTCGAAGGACATAAATTTTCTCATAGCAATATGAGAGTCCGTAATAGCCTTTAGCACATCAAACATGGACGGATCAGGAGGGGAGTCAACAGGTGTGGAAGGAGAGGTGTAGGTCTCAGAAGACTGCGATGTACGGGGCCCCGATGTAGGACCAATAGATTTATCCATTTTGTCCGTAATTTTAGGTTGTTTGGAGGGGATCATTATGGGATTACCCCAAATTGCTGGATTATGTAAGAGCAGAGATAGACTAGTGCACAGCCAAACATACGTCAGAAAAGTATTGGCAAAGGGAAGCGGGGGGGATATCCTTTGTGCGTCACATATTATCCCAGATTACATCTGTGCAGTTTAATTAAGGACAGCAGGGGGGGCTGTAGTATACCCACAGTGTCACCAGCAGCCAGCTGCTAAAGTCACTCACCACTCTATGTAGCATCAACGAGGAGATGTATAGGCGAAATGGGTCCTTCACGAAACTCCTGCTCAATATGGTGGCTGCACCCATTGGAGCGTCGACTCCTTCAGAGTGTTCATTTGGCCATACCCTCCTTCTGCAACTAGGCGTTAGGGCAGACTCTTGGGCCGTTTTCAGAGGCCTCAGCTGCAGTGTTTTGTACTGCTCCGCTTTCGGTCCGGCTGGAACTAGCCGCTGCCCGGCTCCGGCCGCAAATTTAGGCCGGGGATCCGACTGCTGAACTAGAGCTCCCCGTTGAAAAGATTCCGGCCAGAAAGCGCTCAAAACGTCCCCCCACCTCCGGTAGAGAGAACGTAACGGAACAGCCGGCGCTGCTCGAAATTGGTCCAGGAGAGAGGATGGAGGAGGATGACGGGCCTCTCCATCGGAGCTACCCTGCAACGCATCCTCCCCGTCCAGACCCAACTCCTTTGGAGACCAGCGGAGCTTCCCTGTAACGTGTCCTCTCCCGTCCAGGCCCAACTCCTTTCGAGACTTCTATCTTCACTGGTCAAATATGAAAAGTGACCAAGTGGCTATAATCTCCCAGCAGATGTAGTTTAGTATATTTTGTAATTAAAGTAGGCAGAAATGGAGCAAATCTACATCTGCTCATAGTAGGCGTAGACATTTTTGGCCTATTATTTTAAAATGCACCTAAATTATTACATGTCTTTGCACTTTTGGTGCAGTTCTCGCATCTACCTACTCCGCTTTTTCTTGCATAAGATAGTCTTAATAAATGTTGATTACAGTGTTTGTAACCACAGAGACACAAAAGGACAGGCTTATCATTTAATTTACTCCAGGTTTCTGGTGGAAATACATTTAAAAAAGTCTCCAGGCCATCTTTTTCTAACACACGAATGTGTCACAATAAGTCGGAGTCGCACTGAACATAATACATTTTTTAAAGTTTTAAAATTCTTTACTACTTAGAAAAGTGTTGGAGAACAATGCCAGGTCCATCACCTTGTACTTTGCGATTGTAGAACCTATGGGAAGGAAAAACACTCTCATGATAGACGTTCAATAGGGGAGATAATTGAGCGAGATCTAACGTGATTGTGCTTGCGAGGTGATCGGCCATGATGTCCCTATATTGTCCTGGCCTAAGAGAGCACTATGCTTCCCTAGTCTTCGAAAAGAACATGCACGTTGGAGAGACTTGTTATGGATCATATATGTGAACACGCTATATGTATCAGGGCTCTGCTTGCTTTGTCTTTCCAGCAGAAGCTGTTCTCATCCTATTCATGTCACATTGCTCTCCCGATACTTTAACACTACTAATTATCTCCAGATTATGAGACCTGCTTGTTAGGCGTCTCAGTATATCAAGATACACAGCTCAATGTGGATCAGCTGCTTTCTAAGCAATTATTTCCCCTGGATTCATGTAGGGAAAGCTAAATTATTTCAGGTGGTTTATTAGCATCTTCATTTTTACCTATGAGATTAATTCTCTAACACCTAGGGTGTAATTTTATCAGTCCCATAACTAAGCCGGTAATAAAATACCCTGCTACACACCATTATTCGAGCATGGTGTCGGAGAGGAGCTGTAAAGAAGCCAGACACTTCTATGCATTGGCGTCTTGGATGACAGCTTTTTTTTAGATACATGATATCATTGTTTTCAATGTCTTGTTTACTGATGATTCCCACTTGACCTGTATCTTTGGGACTAACATTTGGATGGGTTTCTTGTTTAGTAAAGTAGAACTTCTCAGGAAAGTTTGGGGTGATTAAATGTCTGCGCCAGCTGCCCTAATTGTTGCCTTGGCCTCGTCTTTAGAAAGATAAATATGAAGCATTCTGTCATTTTATGCAATACATTTGAGCTTTGTGTTGCTATATTTTTTATTTCAATGTCTATTCTGTGACTGTGAGGGATATTATGACATTGATTTTGTCCAGGTCGTAGTTACTATAATTTAATGCTCGAGCTGCCGCTAAAGGAACTAATTGTAGGAGTGGATATTTTATACTACTATATTAAACTCCTATGTGTCAGTGAGAACTGAGTAATAATGGTAATCCCTAATAAATTAGTGGTGGCCATTGCTTCTACTGAATTGCCCCCTAAACTCCCATTTGGAGGGGTGTCTATAAGAAGTGCACATATTTAATGTTACATAGCTGAGTTTTGTGAATGATTTTTGGATCTGGTTATGTGATCTCTTCTGATATCCCCCCACCCATTCAGTGTATGCACCCACTAAGTTAGGGGTTCCCAAGCCATCTGACCCCACTGTTGGCCCTAACCTACTCTCAATAGAGACAGTATATCACCAGACCCTGGCAATCATGTTGTCCACGGTATCGTCACCTTTGCAGACTGCAATTTCCCAACGTGGCTAGTTGACGTGTCCTCAGTACGGACAACATGTGAACCCTGAGCCAAAAATCATTAATGGACAAACTTTTTGTGTACATTTGCCTCTCCCCCAATATACCCCACAATTTACCAATCCATAAAAAACAAAAAAAATAGGGGCGTGCTCCATCGCACTCCATACGTATGTAGGTATTTTCCCCTAGCATTGCTTACAATGTCCAATGGTGCCTGTAGAGCCCTGGGCTAACCCCTTAAGGACTGAGCCTGTTTTGGCCTTAAGGACACAGCCTATTTTTTCAAATCTGACATGTGTCACTTTATGTGGTAATAACTCCGGAATGCTTTTACCTATCCAAGCGATTCTGAGATTGTTTTCTCGTGACACATTGGACTTTATGCTACTGGCAAAATTTGCTCGATACATTAAGTATTTAATTGTGAAAAACATCAAAATTTAGCGAAAAATTGCAAAAATTAGCATTTTTCTAAATTTATATGTATCGGCTTGTAAGACAGATAGTAATACCACACAAAATTGTTGCTAATTAACATCACCCATATGTCTACTTTAGATTGGCATCGTTTTTTGAACATCCTTTTATTTTTCTATGACCTCACAAGGCTTAGAACTTTAGCAGCAATTTCTCACATTTTCAAGAAAATGTCAAAAGGCTATTTTTACAGGGCCCAGTTCAGTTGTGAAGTGGATTTTAAGGCCTTATATATTAGAAACCCTCGATAAGTCACCCCATTTTAAAAACTTCACCCCTCAAAGTATTCAAAACAGCATTTAAAAAGTTTATTAACCCTTTAGATGTTTCACAGGAATTAAGGCAAAGTTTTTTTTTTTGCAGAAATTCATTTTTCATCTATTTTTTTTGTAACACAGAAAGTTTTACCAGAGAAATGCAACTCAATATCTATTGCCCAGATTCTGCAGTTTTTAGAAATACCCCACATGTGGCCCTAGTGCACTTATTGACTGAAGCACCGGCCTCAGAAACAAAGGAGCACCTAGAGGATTTTGGGGCCTCCTTTTTATTAGAAAATATTTTAGGCTCCATGTCGGGTCTGAAAGGCTCTTGCGGCGCCAAAACAGTGGAAATCCCCCAAAAGTGACCCCATTTTGGAAACTACACCCCTTGAGGAAATTATCTAGGGGTATAGTTAGCATTTTGACCCCGCAGGTTTATTGCAGAAATTATTGGAAGTAGGCCGTGAAAATGAAAATCTACATTCTTTCAAAGAAAATGTAGGTTTAGCTAATTTTTTCTAATTTCCACAAGGACTAAAAGGAGAAAATGCACCACTACTTTTGTAAAGCAATTTCTCCCGAGTAAAACAATACCCCGCATGTGGTCATAAACGGCTGTTTGGACACACGGCGGAGCTTAGAAGGGAAAGAGTGCCATTTGTCTTTTGGAGATCAAATTTAGCAGGAATGGTTTGCGGAGACCACGTCACATTTGCAAAGCCCCTAAGGGACCAAAACAGTGAAAACACCAAAAAAGTGACTCCATTTAGGAAACTACACCCCTTGAAGAATCCATCTAGGGGTGTAGTGAGCATTTTGAACCCACAGGGGTTTCATAGATTTTATTAGAATTGGGCAGTGAAGATAAAAAAAAAACATTTTTTTCCAATAAGACGTAGCTTTAGCTCAAAATTTTTCATTTTCTCAACAAACAAAGGAATAAAATAACCCCAACATTTGTAAAGCAACTTCTCTGGAGTACGGCAATACCCCATTTGTGGTCATAAACGGCTGTTTGGGCATACGGCAAGGATCAGAAGAGAAGGAGTGCCATTTGGCTTTTGGAGCACAGATTTTGCTGGATTGGTTTCTTGACACCATGTCACTTTTGCAAAGCTCCTAAGGTACCAGTACAGTGGAAACTCCCCAAAAGTGACTCGATTCACGAAACTACACCCCTTGAGGAATTCATCTAGGGGTGTAGTGAGCATTTTGACCCCACAGGTGTTTCATAGATTTTATTAGAATTGGGCAGTGAAAATAAAAAAAATCCTTTTTCTTCAATAAGACGTAGTTTTAGCTGAAAATGTTTCATATTCTCAACAAATAAATGAAAAAAAGCACCCCAACACTTGTAAAGCAACTTCTCCTGTGTACGGCAATACCACATATGTGGTCATAAACTGCTGTTTGGGCACAGAGTAGGGCTCAGAAGGGAAGGAGCGCCATTTGGCTTTTGGAGTACAGATTTTGCTGGATTGGTTTCTGGGCGCTATGTCGCATTTGCAAAGTCCCTGTGGGACCAAAACAGTGGAAACCCCCCAGAAGTGACCCCATTTTGGAAACTACACCCCTCAAGGTATTCACCTAGGGCTGTAGTGAGCATATTAACTCCACAGGTGATTGGCAGAAATTGGTGTGCACTCGATATTGCAGAGTGAAAATGGTTTTTCAATAGATATGCCAATATGTGGCGCCCAGCTTGTGCCACTGGAGACACACACCCCAAAAATTGTTAAAAGGATTCTCCCGGGTATGGCGATGCCATATATGTGGAAGTAAACTGCTGTTTGGGCACACTGTAGGGCTCAGAAGGGAGGTAGCGCCATTTGGCTTTTGGAGCGTGGATTTTGCTTGTAGTAGTTTTGTTTTGAGTCTTACTGGTGTTTCCGTTTATAATGTCGGGGCACATGTAAGGCGGGCGGAGTATATAAGGGGCATAGTCAGGTGGTATAGTGGGGTAAAAAAAAACAATAAAATAATCCATAGATGTGTGTTATGCTGTGACACAATCCTTTCTGCACAGGCCGGTGTCGCACTAATAAATGGTCTTTACTTATCCCCCTTTTGGTCCACACTCGGCACCTTTGAAGTTTGGGGAATTTTGCTGGGAAAGTGTTGTCCTGGTATAATACGGGCGCCCTCACTTCCAGCAGATATGTTTGGGCCCACCCCTTCCTGGTTCCCTAATTTTAGGGGCCTTGATAATTCGCCACTTGAAACAGAAGAAATGTTCCCCTCGAGCCGGCACAACTACATATTTTTCTTTCCTGATTTATTGGTGCCTTGACTAATTTTATTTTTTCATAGACGTAGTGGTATGACGGCTGGTTTGTTGCGGGACGGGCTGTAGTTTTTATTGGTACCATTTTGGGGTACATGCGACATTTTGATCACCTGTTATCCTTTTTTTTTTGGGAGGCAAGGTGACCAAAAAACAGCAATTCTGGCATATTTTTTTAGTTTTTTTTATACAGCGTTCACCACGCATTATAAATTACATGTTACTTTTATTCTGCAGGTCAGTCCGATTCCGGTGATACCTAATTTATAGCACTTTTTATGTTTTACAACTTTTTGCACAATAAAATAACTTTTGTAAAGCGAATGGATTTTTTCTGTCGCCAAGTTGTGAGAGCATAACGGTTTTAATTTTTCGTCGACGGTGCTCTATGAGGGCTTGTTTTTAGCGAGACGAGTTATAGTTTTTATAGGTACCATTTTTAGGTACATGCGACTTTTTGATCACTTTTTATTAAAATTTTTGGAAGACAAAGTGACCAAAAAATAGCAATTATGTCAGTATTTTTTAGTTTTGTTTTTTTACGGCGTTCACTGTGCGGAATAAATAACATAATATTTTTATAGTTCAGGTCGTTACGGTCGCAGCGATACCAAATATGTATGGCTTTATTATTTTTTTCAATAATAAAATGACTTGATAAAGGAAAAAGGGCGATTGTGTTTTGTGTTATTATTTGAAACTTTTATTGTATGTTTTACAACTTTTATTTTTACTTTTTTTACACTTTTTTTTACACTTTTCTTTGGTCCCACTAGGGGACTTGAAGGTCCAACTGTTTGTTTGATGTTCTAATACATTGCACTACCTATGTAGTGCAATGTATTAGAACTGTCAGTTGTTCACTGACAGCAAGCCGATCAGGCTCCGCCTCCGGGCGGGGCCTAATCGGCTAACGTAATGGCAGATAGGAAGCCATTGTTAGGCATCCTGTTGCCATAGTAGCAGTCGCCAGCCTTGCCATCGCATGGCAAGGCTGCCAATTGCATACAAACCACTTTGATGCAGCGATTGCATTGAATCGCTGCATTGAAGGGGTTAATGCCAGGAATCGGAGCTAGCTCCGGTTCCTGCCGATAGATCGGGGTGTCCGCTGTAACATACAGCGGACACCCACTGCTGATGACGCCGGCTCAGCTTCTGAGCCGGAAGCTGAGCCGGCGCCATCTTGCCGATGGTACCGGAAGCCTCCTGGGCCCCGCCGACGACGGGGCATAGGAGGATTCCGTTACAGGCTGATCGGGAGGTAAGCATTAGCCCTCCGATCGCCTTTGCAGCCACCGGCAACCCAGCGATCACGTTGCTGGGGCGCCGGTGGCTATAAACTCCTCACATGCTGCGATCTCTATTGAACGCAGCATGTGAGGGGTTAATCGGTCGGATCGGCGGCTAGCTCCGGTCCTGGCCGATACCTCAGGGTGCCAGCTGTAACATACAGCTGTCACCCGGCGGTGATGTCGCTGGCTCAGCTCCTGAGCCAGCTTCATCTCCATCACGTACAGTTACGTGGAGATGCGCGAAAAGGCCATCTCCCATCACGTAACTGTACGTGAAATTGCGGGAAGGGGCTAAGGAGCAGTAAGACTCTGTGCACTGCGGGAGAGGCTTTGTGCACCGGGCACTGCCGTTTACGTGAGCCCTGTGTCGTAGCCTTAATCGTTAAGGTCATCGGTTGTGACTAATGGCTTTGCAGCTGGAAACGAGGAGCATGGACTTCTATGTCTTGCCACTTTTACGAGCCGTTCCAAATAAAGATGAGTTTAGAGGAAGTGGAGTGGGCAATTTTTGGTGCATTTTGTATCCCGTGCACTCTGATCTTCAGTTTTGCATTACATCATATTGGTTCCCTGTGGCTGCTCTTCTATAGCTTCAGACTGTTTCTGCTTCAAACTGGAGGTTCACTTTACTTCACAGGTGGATCCACAATGGCTCCACAATGGCATATCGCACTCCATGTTTTAGAATGCAATCTCCTGCTTGCGGTATAATACCTGTAAATAGGAAAAAGGATATTGCTCTGACTCTTCATTGGCAAATTCTCCTGTTTCAGTACAAACATATTTGCCTTTCAGGAATGTAGAAAGCTGTGTCACAATCCCCTTGGGAACTGTAATGGTGGACATATTGGATGTCACTATGCCTTTCCAAAAACAGATATCAAGAAGATAAAGATAAATATTACTGCTAAAAAGGCTCTGTTCCCCTTGGCATTGTAGGTTTCTGATATTCTTGCCTTCAAAAATACTGGAAACCTGACGACCCCATTATAGGTCAGAGGGGTCTGTCGGGATTTGTTAGAAATGGATCCAGCATCCAATAAAACTTGATGTAACCTAAAAATGGATCCAGCCTACAGGTCATGGTTCTATGATAAACTAAAGACCTAACGATGGTGTGAACAGAGTCTTAGATGTATTATCAGTTATTGATCTTTACTGAGTGTGCTTCACTGTAGCTTTAAAATAGGTGATTTACATTATAAAAAATTTAAAAAACCACAAAGGCTCCTCTAGAAATCCTTGTGATCAATATTGAAGGAGCTAGCAGTGTGTAAGACCCCTCGCCGCGCCTGTGTTGTATGTGTAGCATCTGCTGGAGATGCGGACTGAATAATAACGTGGAAATCAAGATTACTCGCACTCATCCTGCTCTTTGCCTCCAGCATAAACCCAGTGACCCATTAAAGAGCGCTTGCTCATGTTATTTGTCAAAGAAGCATCTTTCTATTTTTCTATGCTGGAAACACTTGTTGATTAAGGAGATTTGCTATGGTCGTGATTGTGCTGCTTGCGGAGAGGTCAGGGATGTGCCGCAGAATTGATTGAATGGCTTCTTTCCTTGATTAAATTGCATAACAGACTAAAATTGTAAATGCTAGTAGGGTTATTGCGATCCCAAATAAAGTTTCATGTTGATGGTTTTTCATTGCTTACTCTTTAATGTTTTCTTAGCTCACTGTGAGTTCATACTTGCCCCGTCGGATCTCTTTTGTCATTTATGATCTTTAAATTTTTGTAATTTTATCGATGTTTATAGAGTTGAAGAGCTTGTGACAACAGAAGAGGAGTTCAGACAAAGAAAAAGAGTAGATTAAAATTATATTTATGTAATACTTAAAGAATGGTAAGAATATGTTCTATATCCATATATAGTGTCAAAATGTGCCGCAGAGGGAACAAGTACAATCCAAATCAGACCTTACAAAGTGACAAATCAAACGAGGAGTCGGGGCCCTTCTCACAAGAGCTTACGATCTATGAGGAAATCGGGGTGACACAAAATATATAAGGGCTTGTTATGTATAATGGTCCAGCCATCATTTATAAAATAGGGCAGCGCTCTGATGGGAAGTGCAAGGAGTATGGGGGATACTGTTGAGTCAAGGGGTGAGATATTGAAGAATAATAATGTGAAAAGGACGGCAGTCATAATTGGAATACGGTAGGCTTGCTTAAAAAGATGTATTTTTAAGGCACCCTTAAAAATGTTAATGTTAGGAATTAGTCTGAACGCATTCCAATGAACTGGTGCAGCACGAGAGAAATCTTGGAGACCAGAGTGGGTGGTTCACATTATAGTGGATGCTGTTAGGCGGGATTCACACGACCGGGTCGCGTCCGAGCCCGAGTGCCGGCCGGTAAAATCGGCCATTCTGCCCGGCCGGTTTGCATAAAGTTATGCATCAGTGCCGGGCCGATGCGGACAGTGACATCAGCGGCAACTCCTGAAGGGGAATCCCCATGTGTTCGGAGATTCCGCTTCAGGAGTTTCCCCTGATGTCACTGCCCAGATATGGACAGAGACATCAAGCGCTCTGTCCAGGAGTGGAATCCCCGAACACACAGGGATTCCGCTCCTTCAAGGAGCTAAAGTGTGGCAAGCACATAACAGAGCGGGGAGATACCTCCCCGCTCTGCTATAGTGGCGTCGCTACAGTAGTAGCAGCAGCAGCAGCTGCTAGCGGCGCCATCAAAGGTGTCGCCGGGCCAGGGCGCTTTTAAAACAAGCAGGAGAAGGGAGCCAGCGCAGCGCTCCCTTCCACCTGCTGTACACCCCGGCCCTGCCACACTGTGTACAGCGATGCCATTAGTCAGAATGGCATCAACTCCTCCTCCTCACATGCACTCTGCGCTGTGAGGAGGAGGAGATAGAGCGCAAGAGCCGGAAAACCCGGCCGTCACTCGGGACACATCCCGGTGATGGCCGGGTATTACCCGGCCCCATAGACTTCTATGGGAGCCGGGCGGCCGGGTACCCGGGCGAAAATAGAGCATGTCCTATTTTTTGACGGCCGGTTTTCCCGGCCGTCAATAAATCGGTCGTGTGAATAGCCCCATTAGGGGTTTATTATTCCTAAAGCAGCCGGGTGCCGGCCGATTTATGAACGGCCGGCACCCGGCCGGGAAACCCTGCCGTGTGAATGAGGCCTTAGTCTTGGATCATTGGCAGACCATAGAGCAGCTGTAGGATAGTAGACAGATGAGGGAGGAGATGTAAGGACTGTGGAGATCTTTTAACTGTTAAGTTTCGGTTGAATTTTTAACCAGTGCAGTGACTGTTTTTTTTTTTTTTCGGGGTTAAGGTGACAGGAGCGTGCAAGGGATTGAATATAAGAAGTAAAGGAAAAATCTGAGTCTAACATAACCCATGCTGCCCTGGCGTTATGGTAGTGCCACACACTGAAATGAAGATATCCGGTACATATGCTATATGTATCATTTCTATAAAAAATATCTGTATCTAGAAAGTCAGTAGACGAAGGAATAAACCATAAATTTTTGAGCACCATGATGAATTTCATTTTAATACACATGTTGTAAAGGATCTGCCAGGTACTACGTCTGTGTATACTCCCGGGATTAATCAGTCGACACCTGAGGCCAGACCTCTTAGACTGACACCGGCTCCCACCAACCAGGGTGGCAGGCTCAGTCGGAGTTAGCTCCACCCCCTGTCCATTTATACCTGCCGTGTTCTCTTCCTCAGTGCTTGTTATTCTTCTTGGATTCCTGGCCCCACTGCTGCCTTGCTCCAGCCTGCTTCTGCCGTGCTTCTGCCTTGCTTCAGTTCCGCTTATCCTGCTTCGCTTTGCCCCTGACTTGCTTCCTGCTCCGTGCTCGCGTTGGTATACTCCACTACATCCTGATCCTGACTGACTCATTCACCGCTCCGTTTCCTCGCGGCGTTCTGTGGGCTACTGCCCCTTCCCTTGCGTGTTCCCTGTTTGTACTCCCTTGCACTTAGACAGCGTAGGGACCGCCGCCAAGTTGTACCCCGTCGCCTAGGGCGGGTCGTTGCAAGTAGGCAAGGACAGGGCGGTGGGTAGATTAGGGCTCACTTGTTCCCTTCACCTCCTTCCTGCCATTACACATGTCCTTCATTATTTAACCCCTTTAGGGGAACTTAAAGGGGTTGTATGAGGTTAGAAATACTTGGCTATTTTCTTTTAGAAACAGCGCCACTCTTGTCCGTTAGCTGAGTGCGGTATTGCAGCTCAGTCCCATCCATCAAACTTGTCGTGACCCCGTTAATAATAGAAGCCCTGACGCTAATGTGAACAGAGCCTAATGGATTGCATTTTTGCTTTTGCATCCTGTATTCTTGCGAAAGGATCCATATTTGTCTGACGGCTGCTGTGATTAACATGCAAATGAAAGAAGTCATCACATCTGCTTAAAGTCTTTAGATGTCACACTTGACTTTGTAAACTGTTCTATGAACCAGAATGTGAAGTCTCATGTGAGGCTGTTTATATTTCGTTAAGATTTATTTTCTAAGGTATTATTTTGCACGTATGTTTTTCATTGCTTAATAAAAGGAACAAATAAAACCCTGCTGGGTTACCCATTGGTTACGTCAGTTTCATTTAATTTCTTTGTTTCGCTGTCTGCTTTCTTTTCACTCACTTCTTCTGATTTCCATTCATCAGGTCTTCTTGCATTGAACGCTGCCACTAAAAGAACAGTAGCATAAAAAAAAATGAAGACTCAAAAATACTAGCAACACTTACCATGATAGCCTTCACTTCTATAAACCTATTTTGTTTAAAAGTAAAAAAATAAATGATGATGATAATAAGAAAATTTCTTTGGCGCAACTTTTTTATCTTCTTTTCCTGCGCGTGGCTCATGAGAACATAAGGTTTGGTGAAAGGGACGGGGCTTAGGGTATGTGCACACACACTAATTACGTCCGTAATTGACGGACGTATTTCGGCCGCAAGTAGTGGACCGAACTCAGTGCAGGGAGCCGGGCTCCTAGCATCATACATATGTACGATGCTAGGAGTCCCTGCCTCTCCGTGGAACTACTGTCCCGTACTGAAAACATGATTACAGTACGGGACAGCTGTCCTGCAGAGAGGCAGGGACTCCTAGCATCGTACATAACTATGATGCTAGGAGCCCGGCTCCCTGCACTGTGTTCGGTCCGGGACTTGCGGCCGAAATACGTCCGTCAATTACGGACGTAATTAGTGTGTGTGCACATACCCTTAGACTGTTTTTATCTCTGGCCGAGAGGTCGACGAAACCTCCTCCTACTACTCTGATTGAAACTGAAATAGAGCAAAATGATACCACGCCCCTTATGTAAACCACGCCCCCATGTGACACCCTAGCGGAAACCAAGGTATGAGAGGCCCTTGTTTAGAAGTCAGATTTCTACAAGACTTTTTTTTCAGCAGCTTCTAGAGGCTTCACACAAACCAAAAAATAGACAAGTGTTTGCATTATTTGCTTTTTCCCCCCACAATTTATGTCTAGGTTTAGAGTTTTTTTTCTATATAATGGGAAAGACTTACTAATACTGTCTAAGTTTTAGACAGCGTAAACTTAGACAGAAGATGTACCAAATTTATCAAAGTGATGCACGCTGTATGATAAATTTGGTGCATCTAGCTGGACATGTTAGACCCTTTTCCCTACCTTATACAAACTCTTGGTTGGCTTAGTTTACGCCAATATTTGGACCCGAATTTTAGTGCGCGGTGTCACATTTTCAGCCACGACCCCTTTATGCTGGACTGTGCCCCTTTACCCACTAATACAAGCCCCTGAACCAGAATTTTGGCAGATTTTGAATAGTAAATCTGCCCCAATGTTTATCTAGCTTGAGCACTGGGACGTGGGCTACCATTGAAATATCTGATCTGCCTGCACAACTCTAGTCATTTATGTTATTTTAGATTGAGTATCCACTATGGGTGTTTGCTCCTGTTGTTATCTGCTATGTACATTGTACTAGCAATATTGGGAACTTACTTTTTTCTTTCCATAGCCCGTATTTTTTTTTTGTTTTTACCTTATTTTAAAATAGAATTGCTTACAACAGAACTCATGGTCAAAGTTAATCTCTGTACTAGTCCTTTGTCTGTGACCTTGTATTGAACGTGTCTATCGGCATCAATGGTTATGTCCAATTACTTCCGGTCCTGTCATTGACCTTGATGACTTGACAGGAATCCACTTTGCCTCCTTACCACATATTACATTATTTGTATATTATAATAGCGCCGTTTATGTTGTATTAGATTATAATAAATTATGAAGTCCTTATGCTTTGTTGGAAAGCTCTCCTAACCTAAAGGTCACATGCAAATGTGAGGATCCCAGAGAAGCATAGAAATCGAGGACTAGAGAAAAAAAAAAGTCAGGGAAAAAAGAAATGGACATAAAGAAATAAGCGACCCTCAAAAAGCGATTCTGTCAAAACAAAGAAAATCTTACAGAACAGTGACCAATCGAAACCATTTGCAATGGATGCGTTACCATTGAAATCAATGGTAATGCAAACATAAAGCTATGGTTTCCATTTGTTTCCGTTCATGGGTTCCCCTGACGGACAGGTCCGACAGAACCCCGACACAGATGTGAACGAAGCCTAATATGCTGCTCTATGTAAGGATTGACTTCTACCTAGCCAAAACAGCACAAAAATGTTTGTGTTGTTTGGCTGATAGGAGTACTGCTAGAATTCACCGGACTCCTAGTTATGAGTCCAGCGTATTTATGAGCGGAGCGCTCCCCACCCCCTGCCGTGTATACACAGCAGCCTGTCAATCACTGACCAGAAGGGCAAGGAGTAGTGTTGCCCGCATGCTACTACTACAAGTACAAACCCGAGTTGTAATATGTTGTCCTTACACATTACTTATTATGCTGACAGATCACCTTTAAAAATTGGGGATTGCAGGAATCCTAACCAATAAAACCCATTATGTAATTTTTTTTACACAATTAATGGCATGCAAGAAACATTACAACAATATTGAAAACTTGTCATGAGGGGTTTGGGGAGGACACTCAGAGGCTTATTTTCATACCGATCGTGGAAGAATAAAACGAGTTTGTTCAAGTAATACAAGGACTAAAACAGACAAAATAGTTATGTTTATACTTTTTACACCTGAGCTAGTTAGGGGTCTTAGCGGTTAGGGGTCTTAGCGGTTAGGGGAGCTCAAAAGTGTTGACAGACTTCCTTTAAGTGTTTTGTCATGAACGCATTTTCCTGGAAGTAGCCATATGGGCCGTAAAAAATATATGGCATTTATTTTGGAATTGGTATCTATCAGATGTCACAAGCTGCATTACTTGTTTGTCCCTGTATTGCTTACTTCGGCCCAGTTCACACAGCGTTTTCTGGCGCTGATTTTGATGTAACACTGCATTGGAGTCAATGCCAAAAAATGCCCCAAATCTCCTTCTATTAATTTCAATGGAAAGTAGAGACATTTTGGTTTTCCAAGCAGTTTTTGACCGCTTGCGAGAAAAAAAGCGTCATGCCCTATCCTGGAGCGGTTTCTGCCTCTGAACCTCCACTGATATCAATGGGAGGCAGGAAAAAAAACCATGCCGTTAGTTTGGGTCGTTTTTGACGCAGTGTTTGCATATGCTAATTTGAAAAACTGCCTTGAAAATTTTTTTCATTTTCAAAATCCTAATGGAATTTTGAGACAGATTATTATTATTTTTTCATCTGCTTGGCACAAAAAAATGCCGTGTGCACATACCCTTATAGTCACGTTAAGATGTCAGTCAGGGACAAAACTTTTTTGATAAGCAAAGAAGATTCTCCAGTCCAGTGTGACACGACGGGGTCTTGAAAACATGAGCGTGACGGCAGGCTTTAAAAAAGTAACTGGGAAGCAAAGTGTTCTGGGCCCAGAAGATTAACATGCAACATGTGGAGAGCTAAATCACGAAACCGAAAGGTAAGCATCGGTGTGCAGAGCCTCCATATGTTTGTTTGAAGGTGTTTTTTAACACTGTGCCTTTGAGAGCTATATAATCCTGCAGAGAACATTTAACTTGTAGTAAAATAGTAGACCTAGATTTGACTTTCATTCGGGCAGACGTTGGATTCTCTCATGGATTCTGCAGTTATCAGCAAATCTGTTGCATTATGCTAAAAGTTACTTGGCCTTTGCTATAATCTACTATTTTGTGCTCACAGGCGAAAGATGTAAATTTGGCTGATGAGAAATAATTACTTTTTCACTTTAACATATACAAAATACACTAAACTGTTGCACTCACCTGGGTATGAATTGAGCTCCACATTATGGCATAATGTATGAATTTGGGGCTATAGAACATCTAATACACATATAACCTTCCCTTTTTAAAGCGGTTTTCCGGGACTTGATAAATCCCTACCACGCTGTGAAGAGCTGTATAATATGTACATTTGGCTTATATTTTTCTTCTTCCAACCGATCTTCTGTGTGCGTGTGCCGCATTGGGGACTTCCGGTTTAGGAGCTTGTATGGATCCAGGAACTACAGTTCTCAGATTGCCGTGTGAATCGTCCTACGTACAGTGCTGTGAAAAAGTTTTTGCCATCTTCCCAATTTTTTTTCATATTTGTCACACTTGCATGTTTGAGATCAATAAACTACGTTTAATATTAGACCAGAATAACCCAAGTATACACAGAATGCTGTTTTTAAATGATCATTTAATGTATTGAGGGTGAAATGCTGTTCAGTCCTACCTGGCACTATATTGGGTTCAATTTCACTAGCCACAACCAAGCATGATGACCTCCGGACCTGTTGAATCTAAACATCACTCAAAGAGGTTTCCCCACTAATCACATTTATCACCTATTCACAGGATATGTATGAACGCTGGCGGCCCCACCACTGGGACCCCCAACGATCACGAAAACCCACGTTCCTCCCCACTGCACGAACTAAGTGAGGAGGCTTTTAAGTGGAGCAACAGTCACGCATCTGCATTGCTGCTCTATTCAATGTCTAGTTATTAGTGGGGCTCCCAGTGGTGGGGCGTGATCATACATTTATCACTTTTCCTGTGGATGGGTGATAAATGTGGTAAGTGGAAAAACATCTTTTAAATAGAACCTGTCTGGCAATGTGAAGCAGTCTGGAATGTCTCAAAGCAGCACACGATGCCATGTTCTTATGAGATTCATATACAGATGCCAAGCAAAGACATTGAAATCTACCAGTCTGGAAAGGCTTACAAAGCCATCGCTAAGGCTCTGGGATTTCAGCGAGCCACAGTGACAGACATTATCGAAAAATTGTGAAATCTTGGAAATCGTGGTGAACCTTCTCATGAGTGGCCAGTCTGCCAAAATGTAACCAAGAGCGCATCGACGACTCATCCAGGAACAAAAGAACCCAGATGAAAATCGAAATAACTTCAGACCTCCGTTAAGTTCAATGTACAGGATTCCACAATAAGAAACACACTGGGCAAAGATAACATCCATGGGAGAGTTGCAAGGCACAAACCACTGCTGACCAAAATGAACATACATGCTCGTCTCGCATTTGCCAAAAAAAAACTCAATGACTCCTTAGACTTTTGGGATAATATTTTGTGGACTAATGAATCAAAGGTCAAACTTTTTGGAAGACGTGGGTCTTGTTACATCTGGCATAAAACCAAATCCCGCATTTCACTATAAGAACAGCATACAAACAGCCGTGGTGGTGGTGGTGGTGTGATGGTCTGGAGCTGCTTTGCTTCTACAGGAACTGGATGACTTGTCAAAATTGATAGAACCATGAATTCTGCTCTCTATCAGAAAATCCTGAAGGAGTGTTGTCACCTGTCTGTTCGTGACCTAAAGCTCAAGCGCAGTTGGGTAATGCAGTAGGACAATGATTCAAAGCGCACAAGCAAGTCCACCTCTGAATGGCTCAAAGGAAACAAAATTAAGGTTTTGTAGTGGCCGACTCAAATTCATGAAATAAATCTCATTGGGATGCTGTGGCAAGACTTTAAATGGGCAGTACATGCTCGAAAATCAACCAATTTAGCCGAATTAAACAATCCTGCATGTCCAATCAGAGTGTGGCAGCTTCAGACTGGCTCTGAAGTCTTAACGCAGCGTGACCTCACGAAATGAGGTTTTCTGGCGAAATCACACTGTGCTTGGCCGGTCTGAAGCTGCCTAGCAGTGATTGGATAGCGTCAGAGACTGTGAAGCTAGCTCCACCTCTGGAGAATCAGTGTAATTTACGCCCTGTTGGCTAACTACAGGGAATTAGCATATAGGGTGCTAAAACAACGGGTGGCCATCTCTCAGGAACGTGGGGCCCAGGAACAAAAAGACAGCGCTGGAATCGGGGACAGTGCGATTTATGTCAGATAAACAGTTTGCAATCTACGACCCAGTCACAGATCCTCTTAAAATCACTTCAATTATTCTATTAAAGGGGTTGTCCAGGCACGGACAACAGATGACCAATCCACAGGATGGATCATCTGTATATAATCATGGGGGTCCGACACCCGGGCCCCACAATGATCAGCTGCTCCGTCTGCCTCCGGGCGTCGGATGTGCATGCCAGAAACAGATGGCTCCGGTCCAGAATCACAGCCGAGCTGCGGTACTGCAGCTCTGCTCCTATTCAAGTGAATAGGAGCCGAGATGCAATTCTGCAGCACGTCCGCTATGCAGTGTACGGATCTATCTGCTTCTGGCTCTGAACTCTGCATAACATCCGGCGCCCGGAGCGGCTGATCAGTACGTGGTCCGGGTGTCGGACCCCAACCGATCATATACTGGTGAGCTATCCTGTGGATTGGTCATCCGTTGTTCGTGCCTGGACAGCCCCTTTAAGTAACGTATGAGTGCCATTTGACTTAAATAATGATCTTATTTGCAAAACTCCCTACTCCGTTGGATTGAAAGAGGTTAATTCACGTGCGGATCTGTCTCACATCAAACTGCAACTCCGTGGCAGAAATCGTAAATAAGCCTCAGATTTGTGGTGTGAATCCTGCAGTAAATACAGGTCAGATTTGCCACAGTGGTGTGAACATAGCCTTTAAGCGATCACATGTAGGGTGTTGAAAATTTCAGATTCCCTTTGTGTGCTCCATTGGTTACAGATGGCAGGCTGCTGTTTATGGTAATCTGTAGTTTCTTATTAACTGCTGACCACTCCTGCAGGACAAGCTTCGGTCGATATACCTGCAGAATATTATTGGGGCTCTACTGATCGTAAAGAGAACAATACCATATTAAAGTACATTCGAAAATTGCTGTTTGTACCATTTTGCTCTCTTTTAATTTTAGGTTTAATTATTCATTCTGGCTACTTTAGATTACAGCATCATTATTCCCCACTCATGCATGGTGGCTTTCTAACCCACTCGCTGCAGCTGTGTGTGCATCAGCATGTGGCACCGGCCTCTGCAAGTTAATATTCTGCCAGCGTTTGCTCTTGGCGTGTCATGTTTTTGACGTGCGGTCTTAGACTGTGCAGGAAGATTGCAGGCTGCTCCCCAAAGCTTCAAGTCTGATACCACTTATGTGTCTCAGTAGGGTTCAGACAGCTTTTGTTTTTCTGATCAGAGGCTGATGGAGAAGGAGTGGGAGGGTGAAAAAGTGTGAGACTTTGACGAGCCGTGTTGAGAGACAGTCTCTTCTACCTCCCTATATTTTCTCCCCTTTTTTCTTTGTATATTCTTTTTTTTTTTTCTAGGACTCTCCAGGGCCTGCCTGTTGAAAAACCACAGATTCTATTCAGGAACAGATTGAAAGGTTCTTCCTGATCCCTGATTTATTTTGCTTTTTTCATGACCTCGGCAGTAAAAATACAACATTTATTTTGAGATAACCTTGTGTCTCAGGTTAACGTAACCTTATGTAAGAGGTAACATAATCAGCAGGGATTATACACCGGAGAGTCTAATCCTTGTCCAGTGGTTGTAGACCAACAGATCTCGGATCTGTATTCTAGAACCTACACAACAGATTACATGCCATGTTGGAGAGCCTACATCATACATTTTTGAGTCCAAAAAGATGTGCAACTATAGGGGGATACAAAGGTTCCTATGGCATGAAGGCATTCTAAAGGCTACTCTGCCACATACACTAGTGTGACATCACTACATTGATTATTCTCATACCTTGACTTTGCATGCAGTGTGTACTCCCCTATTCCTTATAGATTGACCCCCTTATGTAATATCCCTTTAATTTAACTTTGCAGTATTTATTATCCATGTACCCTGTGGCACCACTGTGTTTGTTATTCCCATACGGTTTGTGCAATGACACTTCTTTATGAATTCACAGTGTTTATTATTCATGTACTGTGACATCACTTTATTACTGTTCTGTGACATCACTTTATTACTGTTCTGTGACATTACTTTGTGCGTAATCCTTGTATAGTGACACATTGTGACCATGATACCTTGACATTACTGTGTGCAACATCTCTGCACTGTGACTTTTATCCGTGTGCAGAGATATTATGTTTATTATCTATGTATTGTGACATCACTGTTATTAATCCTGTACTGTAACATCACTGTGTGCATTGACCCTTTCTTATGACATAAGTGTTTATTATTCATGCACTCTGAAACCACTGTTTATTACTTTACTGTGACATTGCTTTGTGCATAATCCTTGTATAGTGACACATTGGGACCATGATAACTGTACCTTGACATCACTGTTTGCATCATCTCTGCACTGACTATTATCCGTGTACAGAGATATCAAGTTTATTATGTCTGTATTGTGATATCACTGTTTATTATGCCAGTACTGCCACATCACTGATAGTTATCTTGTATTTGTGATGGTGGGATATCATTGTGTGCATTATCCAGGTAATGTGACAATACTGTATTCCTGTGCAGTGACATCACTGTATGCTCTTTCTGAGATATTCGTGCAATATATGAGGTGGAGAGGTTGCAGTTGCACCTGGAAACTGAGGCATAAGGGTGGCCCAATGGTTCCTCTGTAACATAGCCGCATACTACTAGTTAGGGCTGGGCAATTATTTAAAAAAAAAACCAAATTCAGGGCAATTAATCGTCATCTTGCAAATTTTGGTTTTATCAATTATTTTCTCCAGGTTTAAACTGCATCTGCATCTTCAGGACGCAGATACAGTTGAATCCAGTTGGAGAGCAGGGGACCATAAGGTCCCTGCTCTACCATGCACTATGTATCGCTTAATGCAAGGCAGTGATGTCATCGGGCCTGTCTGCGCTGAGCTGCACAGACCAGAGGAGCAGAGGAATCTCCTCCCACTAGTTATTGGAACTGGGTTAGGGGAGTATGTATATTATTATTTTTATCAGGCACTATTGGGGCCATCTGTGGGTGCTACTACAGGGGCAGTTATGGGGGTATTATACTGTGTGGAGTGCAGCTATGGGGGCATTACACTGCGTGGAAGTTAGTTATCGGGGCATTATACTATGTAGAGACCGTTATGGGGCATTATACTGTGGAGGGCAGTTATGGGGGCATTATACTGTGTGGAGGGCAGTTATGGGGGCATTATACTGTGGAGGGCAGTTATGGGGGGCATTATTCGGTGTGGGGACAGCTATGGGGGCATTATACTGTGTGGAGGGCAACAGTAGGGGCATTCTACTGTGTGGAGGCAGTTATAGGGGCATTATAATGTGTGAGAGCAGCTTTGGGGCATTATACTGTGTAGGGAGCATTATGGGGCAATATACTGTGTGGGGACAGCGTTGGGGTATATTATATACAGTAGTATACAGCAGGCTCAGGTGATATTAATTCAATTGCGTAGCATGCAAATAGGGGGTGTGGTATGCAAAAGGGGTGTGTCTTAAATCAGTCAATCATCGTAATCGAGCTTACATGTTCAATTAATCGTGATTTTGATTTGGGTCATAATTGCCCAGCCCTACCAGTAATATGTAGTGTTCTGTTCCAGTTTTTGCATCCGAAATTGATCAAGCTGCACCTCCTTCTTCTCTCCACTATACATATGTTTCTTCACCGTGCCTACCTACAATAGTAATACGGATTATAACTAAAATGGGAGCAGAAACCACTGCAGCACCACTGGAGCATAAGGCGAGGTGATATAAAACCACAAAATAGATTCCCATGGATTTCAGTGTAAACTGTAAAGTTTAGTATTTCTTCAAGTTGCACTTCCGTTGAGTGGCCCATGTTAATACCCACTGAACATGAGGGCCCTATCGGCAAGACACAAACCCTCGAGATCAGCTTCTGGCAGAGGGACGCACAAACAAGTGATTCTTCAATCAGTCTGACTCTTGGTGTACATTTAATGGGAAAAGGTAGCAAAAAATCTCCTCTAATGTAATGCAGTCCTACATGTGATCATCGGTGGGTCATTTGCATGTACAATGACTGAGGGAAATTGCTTTATAACATCCCATGGGACAGCAATGTGACCACTGCTTCTGTTTTAGTGTAACATTCATGCTGCTTTGGGTGTCCCACTCCTGAGACCCCAAGCGATCAGCTGTAATCTGTGGAGGAAACTGGCAGAGGGTGTTTAGTGATTTTGCAACGCCACCACAGGAGAAATGATCCATCACAGTTTCCATTGAAATTAATGAATTATCAGTGTTAAGCAGGGACATTCTGGGTCCTCCTGAGCGAAACACACTCTTTGTAGCCGCCCTTTACTCTGAGTTATAGAAGAGGGTCCTGAATGGGGACCCCCTATTTACTACAAATTCCTTAAAGTGGTTGTCCAGTCAGAAGAAATTGATGGCCTATCCTCAGCATAGGCCATCAATATCTGATCGGTGGGGGTTCAACTACCAGCACCCCCGCGATCAGCTGTTTTGAAGGGGAGATGCGAATTGCCGACACGCTTGTAGCAGCAGCTCATATTATTACAACCTTCCCCCATTCAAGTGAGTGTGAGCCCCACGGATCAGATGTCCATGGCCTATCCTAAAGATAGGCCGTTAATTTCTTAGGACTGGACAACCCCTTTTTAATAGGGTATTTTGAAATCGGTTTTCTACACATGATGACCCCTCTAGTGACACTGAGTGCTGCATCTTACACATCCCCTTTCTTTCCCTTGTGTAGTTTGCACTATACCCTCGGTAGTCGTGCATTTTACCAGTAGAACGTATACTGTAGTACAAGGAGGCGTGTGTCGGGGGAGGGGCGACAGACTGTTTGGGGATGTTTTGCAAAAATGTTTGTTTAATTAAACAAAAAAAAAATGAAAACCCATTACAAAGGGAAATGCTAAATTGGAAGTCGTTCTCTAGAGAGCTGAGAAAACCCTGCATCCTGTGATTATGTTTTTCTATACCGAAATCTTTAATTTTAGGAATAACATCAGTAATGTGGAATATGTTTCTTTTTATATTGGTGCCAAGTTTGAATATATTTACATGAAGTAGCAATTAAAATGGGGTTAATCAGTTTTTAATAGAACATTTCAAGCTGCAGGCAGAGAAGTTTTCTTAGCAAAACCCAAGTCTGTTGAGCTCGGAATGGGTGAGGCAGATATATCGGGAATACTGAGCAGTAATGATGGTGGTACAGATTACCTACTGGTGGCATATTTTAGAGTTTGCTCAACCCAAGGTCATAAAAAAAATTGCCCCGCCTTTCAACATTGCATAATAAAGTATTGAGAATGTTTAGAAAATGCTTTACATTGTACTGATCTGGAGCTTTGTCCTACTTCATTCAAATACAAAGCCGGAGAACTCTGTTGCTATCCTGCAGACGGCATGACTTCATATCTCACTGCAGTAGTAGGGTCTGTGTTTTTAACCCCTTCGCGCTCAGCGACATAATATTCCATCGCGCTGACCGCCACGTTCTCGCTCAGCGACGGAATTACGTCGCAGGGAAAATGCATCGCCATTTTACACCGGCGCGTGCACGAGCTGTGACAGCTGCGGTTTCCGACAGCAGGCTATCACAGCTCAATACGCCGGGACCTGTCGCGATGGTCTCGCCTCCACGATCGCCACTATTGGTCAGATAGTGAGTAACTGTCCAATAGTGGCGATCGGTCTCTTCATTTCCTCTCCCTGACATCATATCCTGCCGCACCCGCCCTTAACGCTTCTGTTGGAGATAGCGAGGCGTTCAGAGCGGTTATGAGAAGAGGGAGAGAAGAAAAAGAGTAAAAAAAAGTGAAAAAACAACTTTTTCTGCTTTCCACCTCCCCAATCCACTACCCAGTCCTGTACCCTTCCTCCTGTTTCCCCCACGTTTTTGGTCAGTGATCTACTATCCCTGACCACTTCTTAGTCTTTAGGACCAATTTCTTGGTCCCTGCGGGTTCTTTTTTTTCTTTTTTTTCTTTATAAAATAAAAAAAACACCAAAAACTGTTTTTAATTTAGACAATTTAACTGGTTAGTTTAGTATTAGGGTTAGGTAGTGTCAGGGAACCGTCAAAAAGCGTAGTTAGGTATAGCGTCAGGGAATTTAGCGTCAGGAATCCGTCACCGTAGTTAGATCTAGTGTTAGGGGTCCATCACCGTAGTTAGGTTTAGCGTCAGGGAAGCTCGGAATAATCTAGTTAGGTTTAGTGTCAGGGAATAGTCGCCGTAGTTAGATTTAGTCTCAGGGAAGTTCAAATAAAATCTAGTTAGGTTTAGTGTTAGGAACCCTCGCCCTAGTTAGGTTTAGTCTCAGGGAAGCCCACTCGTTCTATAAAAACACCAAATTTTTGGGCTGGTTTAGGTAGCATCCTATTGCTCCTAGTTAGGGAAGCAATCAAAGATGTCCCAACGGACATTTAGTGCCGAAGAGGCATATTCATTTCTTGCCTCCGACATAGAGTCGTCGGATGGTGAGACTCTGTTTTATTTATCCACCTCCTCATCCAGTGATGAAGAAGAGGAACCCCCTAGGAGACGCCCCAGGACCACCACTGCAGTTGAAGCACCCGAGAAAAATGACCCCGCCGCAGTTCAAACCCCCGAGCGAAGTGACTCCACTTGGACCCCCACACCAGACATTTATGAGCCCCAAATCCCTAGTACACGGGCAGCTCAGGGATAAAATTTAATACGGCAGGGCTCAGTGAAATGGAATTTTTCAAGTTCTTCTTCACTGATGACTTTTTATAGATCTTATGGTCTCCCAGACAAATTTATATGCCCAACAGTATATTACTAAGAACCCCACATAATTTTATGCCCAATCCCACAGGTGGACCCCTGTAGATGCAGCAGAGTTGGGCAAGTTCTGGGGACTTCACTTGAACATGAGGCTTCTGAAAAACCAGTCCATTAGGACCTACTGGAGCATGGACATCTTATACCACACCCCAATGTACCGTATGGCCATGTCCAGGATGCGTTATGAGGCAATACTTCGCTTCTTACATTATACGGATAATGAGCAGTGTCCACCCCGAGATGACCCCAGTTTTGACCGTTTGTACAAACTGAGACCCCTATTAGACCATTTTCAGTGCCCGGTTTGCCCAAGCATACACCCCCGAGAAGTGTGTTTCTATAGATGAATCCCTGGTACATTTTAAAGGGAGGCTTCAATTCCGCCACTACCTGCCGAGTAAGAGGGCAAGGTATGGCGGGAAGATGTATAAGCTGTGCGAGAGTGAAAATATTTTCTCTAAATTTTGAAATTTTTCACCAATAAACACTGAATATATCGACCAAATTTTACCACGAACATGAAGCCCAATGTGTCACGAGAAAACAATCTCAGAATCGCTTGGATAAGTTTAAGCATTCCGACGTTATTCCCACATAAAGTGAAATATGTCAGATTTGAAAAATGGGCTCTGAGCCTTAAAGAGGCTCTGTCACCAGATTCTCAAATCCCTATCGCCTATTGCATGTGATCGGCGCTGCAATGTAGATAACAGTAACGTTTTTTTGTTTTTCTTTAAAGCCAAGTTATGAGCAATTTTATATATATATGCAAATTAGCTTTGAAATGGACAACTGGGAGTGTTTTTTTTCGTATGTCCAACTGGGCATGTATTGTGTTTTTAACTGGGCGTGTTTACTTGTTTTACTAACTGGGCGTTGTGAATAGAAGTGTATGATGCTGACGAATCAGTGACAAGTCAGCATCATGCACTCCTCTCCATTCATTTACACAGCACATAGTGTTCTTACAAGAACGATGTGCAGCCACATACACAAGTGTCCTGATGATGAATAAACATGTCATCCAGCCTGGACATCATGTGTATTCAGAATCCTGACACTTCTGTATCTTTTCTGTGAGATTTCCAGCAAGGGAAACGAAATCTCGTTTACCTCGTAATCTCGCGAGATTACGCGTGGCTTGCTGGAATCTCACAGAAAATATTCAGAAGTGTCAGGATTGTGAATACACATGATGTCCAGGCTGGAGGTCATGTGTATTCATTATTAGGACACTTGTGTATGTGGCTGCACATCGTTCTAGTAAGAACTGCTGTGTAAATGAATGGAGAGCAGTGCATGATGCTGATTGGTCACTGATTCGTCAGCATCATACACTTCTATTCACAACGCCCAGTTAGTAAAACAAGTAAACGCGCCCAGTTAAAAACACAATACACGCCCAGTTAGACATAAGAAAAAAAAACACGCCCAGTTGTCCATTTCAAAGCTCATTTGCATATATATAAAATTGTTCATAACTTGGCCAAAAATGAAAGTTTAAAAAAAAAACAAAAAAAAAAACACGTTAATTTTGTCTACATTGCAGCGCCGATCACATGCAATAGGAGATAGGGATTTGAGAATCTGGTGACAGAGCCTCTTTAAGGCCAAAACTAGGCTGCGTCCTTAAGGGGTTAAAGCAGGCTTGCCAAATTTCCGGACACATCCATGAGACTCCAAGAGGAAGGGAAGATCTCCCAGAAGAGAGGGTGTATCTTCCTGGCCCCACAAATACTACTGTGTGTTTCTGCATTACTCTGCACTCCCGGGTGCTGACGCAAACAATGTCCTGAAGCTGACCCTATCATCAGGATGCGGTCTGCAGCGGTTCCCGGGCGTGCAAAGTAGTCTGGACTATGGTCTGTATAGGGAATAAAAGTGTGGTCTATGGTCTGTATAGGGGATAGTAGTCTGATCTATGGTCTGTATAGGGTATAATAGTCCGGCCCGGGGTATGTATAGGGAATAGTCTGGTCTGGGATCTGTAAATGGGATAATATTGTGGTCTTGGGTCTGTATAAGGGGATAGTAGTCTGGTCTGGGGTCTGGTCTTTAATCTGTATTTAGGGGGGAGTCTGGTGTGGGGTCTTTATTTAGGGTTCTAATCTTGGGTCTGTAATATAAGTGCAGCAGTTTCCCATAGTAACAATCAGATTTCACCTATCACAGCCCTGAAAAATGTTGGTCCCTGGTTAGCTCCGTTCTCTTTGCGATGTTCAGAGAAGAAAGTGGTGGTCCATCACAGCCTCTCTCCTCTCTGAAATTATATTGCCCAGTAGCTCTCTGTTGCTCCCTGTATTCTGCTGTGCACTGCCGGCGTTTCCGCTAGCCTACATTGCGCCCTGTGCAGCGAGAAAGGTGCAACCGTGCCTGCGCTATAGCAGGCAGAGTATACAGAAACGGCGACAGTGACGAGATTCTGCGCATTCTCGTCCTGGAGAGCAAAGCAATACAAAAGGACGTAACTATTAGCAACTAGCCACTAACATGGGATAAGGGGTATGTTTTTGGAGGGTTTAGGAGGAATAGTACTTGTTTGGTATTTATATCCTATGGCACATATGATGATTATCTATAGCCGTATAACATAAGACATAAATGTAATAGTGTAAATACCCCTTTAACTCCCATGTTTATTTAAGTAAGTTTTTTTTATCTTTTTGGTAGGCTCGAGCTCTCACTGCCCAAACAGCTGAAACAGATGCTATCCGATTTCTAGTTGGAACGCAATCTCTCCGATATGATAACCAGGTTAGTTGTGTGTCTCAACATTTTGTTCTACCTTAAATTAAATATTTCAATGTGGTTTTTATTACATTTAGAATTTTTCTACTGTGCTATAGAAAATAAGTTGTTAGCAAAGTTTTTTTTCATAGTCATAAAGTAACATAACAGTATGTGAAGTTAAAGCGGCTCTGTCACCACATTATAAGTGTCCTATCTTCTACATAATGTAGATTACAGCAGTGTTTTTTAAATTAGAAAAACGATCATTTTTGACGGAGTTATGACCTAGTTTTAGCTTTATGCTAATGAGTTTCTTAATGACAAATTGGGCGTGTTTTTTTCTTTTTGACCGAGTGGGTGTTGTGGAGAGAAGTGTATGACGCTGACCAATCAGCGTCATGCACTTCTCTCCATTCATTTACACAGCACATAGCGATTTAGCTATATCGCTATGTGCAGCCACATAAACACACTATAACATTAATCAAGTGTCTTGACAATGAATAGACATTACCTCCAGCCAGGACGGGATGTGTATTCAGAATCCTGACCACTTCTGTAGCATCTGTGTGAGACTACAGCACAGCGAGATCTCGCTGTAAATGACAGTTTACAGCATAATCTCGCGACACTACGCCTGCTGTGCAGTAAATTGCAGAGAAGTGTCAGGATTCTGAATACACACCCGTCCTGGCTGGAGGTAATGTATATTCATTGTCAGGACGCTTGATTAACGTAATAGTGTGTTTATGTGGTTGCACATAGCGGTATAGCTATATCGCTATGTGCTGTGTAAATGAATGGAGAGAAGTGTATGACGCTGATTGGTCACTGATTGGTCAGCGTCATACACTTCTCTCCACAACGCCCACTTGGTCATATAGTAAAACAATCCCAGTTGGTCATTATGAAACTCATTAGCATAAAGCTAAAATAGGTCATAACTCCGTCAAAAATGATAGTTTTTCTAAATAAAAAAACACTGCTGTAATCTACATTACAGCGCCGATCACATCATGTACAATATAGGCCACTTCTAATGTGGTGATAGAGCCTCTTTAAAAAAGACAATTCAGCCTATTCTTCTGTATATCCAGAGGAAGGAAAAAAAAACATGAGATAGACCATTTTCCTCATCTTTGGAAAAAAAAATTCCTTTCTTACTTCAAATATGTCTATCATAATTAATCTGAAAAATAAAAAAATACAAATCTAAGGGTACAGCTCTAGCCTTTGTAAATTACAAAGAATTAATAAAATCTTTATAAAAGCAGCAAAAATACAAAATGAAAGGCAGATGGCCAAACAGCAAAAAAAATCCCCAAAAATTCTCCAAGTATGTAAATGCAAATAGCCAAGATCTGAACATGTAGGATATTTAAATCGTGGTAATGGGGAGTTGGTGACAGGGGATCAAGAGAAGGCAGAGTTACTAAATGGGTTCTTTAGCTCTGTATATACAACAGAAGAAAGAGCAGCTGATGTAGCTGGTGCCAGTGCTGTTAATACATCAATTAATATACTGAATTGGCTGAATGTAGATATGGTCTAAGCTAAGTAAAATAAATGTGCACAAGGCTCGGGGACCAGGTGGGTTACACCCAAGAGTTCTTAAAGAACTTAGTTCAGTTATTTCTGTCCCCCCTCCTCATAATATTCAGAGATTCTATAGTGACTGGTATAGTGCCAAGGGACTGGCGCAGGGCAAATGTGGTGCCTATTTACAAAAAGGGCTCTAGGACTTATAGTTAGTACGGCTGAAAAAAGACACATGTCCATCAAGTTCAACCAAGGGAAGGGAAAAGGGAAGGAAAAATTTCTACACATAGGAGCTAATATTTTTTTGTTCTAGGAAATTATCTAACCCTTTTTTAAAGCCATCTACTGTCCCTGCTGTGACCAGCTCCTGCGGTAGACTATTCCATAAATTCACCGTTCTTACTGTAAAGAAGCCTTGTCGCCTCTGCAGCTTGAACCTTTTTTTCTCCAGACGGAGGGAGTGCCCCCTTGTTTTTTTAGGGGGTTTTACAAGGAACAGAATTTCACCATATTTTTTGTATGTGCCATTAATATATTCATATAAGTTAATCATGTCCCCCCTTAGTCGTCTTTTTTCAAGGCTAAATAGGTTTAATTCTTTCAATCTTTCCTCATAACTTAAATTCTCCATGCCCCTAATTAGCTTCGTTGCTCTTCTTTGTATTTTTTCCAACTCCAGGGCATCCTTTCTATGAACTGGAGCCCAGAACTGGACTGCATATTCTAGATGAGGCCTCACTAATGCTTTGTAAAGTGGTAATATTACATCCCTGTCCCGCGAGTCCATGCCTCTTTTAATACACGACAATATCCTGCTGGCCTTTGAAGCAGCTGATTGACACTGCATGCTGTTATTGAGTTTATGATTTACAAGTACACTCAGATCCTTCTCAACAAGTGAATCCGCCAGTGTAGCTCCCCCTAGGACATATGATGCATGCAGGTTGTTGGTACCCAGATGCATAACTTTACATTTATCTACATTAAACTTCATCTGCCAAGTGGACGCCCAAACACTTAGTTTGTTTAAATCTGCCTGTAATTCATGAACATCTTCCATAGTCTGAACTATATTACATAGCTTGGTGTCATCTGCAAAAATAGAAATCGTGCTATTAATCCCATCCTCTATATCATTAATAAATAAGTTGAATAATAGTGGTCCCAGCACTGAACCCTGGGGTACACCACTTATAACCGGTGACCATTCAGAGAAGGAATCATTGACCACAACTCTCTGGATACGGTCCTTGAGCCAATTCTCAATCCAATTACAAATTATATTTTCTAAACCTATAGTCCTTAATTTACCCATTAGGCGTCTATGGGGGACAGTGTCAAATGCCTTTGCAAAGTCCAAAAACACTAAATCCACAGCGGCCCCTCTGTCTAGACTTCTGCTCACCTCTTCATAAAAACAGATTAGGTTGGTTTGACAACTTCTGTCCTTAGTAAAACCGTGCTGGCTGTCACTTATAATGCTATTTATTGTCACATAATCCTGTATATAGTCCCTCAATAGCCCCTCAAACATTTTCCCCACGATGGATGTTAAGCTTACTGGTCTATAATTACCCGGGGAAGACCTAGAGCCCTTTTTGAAAATAGGCACCACATTTGCCCTGCGCCAGTCCCTTGGCACTATACCAGTCACTAGAGATTCTCTGAATATTATGAAAAGGGGGACAGAAATAACTGAACTAAGCTCTTTTAGAATTCTAGGGTGTAACCCATCTGGTCCCGGGCCTTGTGCACATTTATTTTATTTAATTTAGCTTGGACCATCTCTACATTCATCCAATTCAGTATATCAACTGATATATTAACAGCACTGGCACGGCTACATCAGCTGCTCCTTCTTCAGTTGTATATACAGAGCTAAAGAACCCATTTAGTAACTCTGCCTTCTCTTGATCCCCTGTGATCAACTCCCCATTACCATTATCTAGGGGTCCTACATGTTCAGACCTGGGCTTTTTTGCATTTATATGCTTGAAGAATTTTTTGGGATTTGTTTTACTATCCCTGGCCACCTGCCTTTCATTTTGTATTTTTGCTAATTTTATTACATTTTTACAGATTTTATTAAGCTCTTTATATTTTACAAAGGCTACAGCTGTACCCTCAGATTTGTATTTTTTAAATGCCCTTTTTTTGTCATGTATTGCCCCTTTCACAGAAGGTGTAAGCCATGTGGGGTTTAATTTGAGTCGTTTATACTTGTTACCTGTAGGAATAAATTTTGCACTATAATAACTCAAAGTAGATTTGAAAATCTCCCATTTATCATTTGTTCCATTATTTGACATTAGTTCTTCCCAGTCTATATCCTGAATTGCCGCCCTCATCCTGGGGAAATTGGCTTTCTTAAAATTAAATGTTTTTGCCCTCCCAGCCTGCGTTTGTTTTTTACAGTATAGGTAAAATGTAACTATATTATGATCACTGTTACCGAGGTTTTCACGAACATTGACATTCCCAACAAGATCTGCATTATTAGAAATGACCAGATCCAACAGAGCTTCACCTCTAGTCGGGTCTTCCACAAACTGGCCCATAAAATTTTCCTGCAACAGGTTGAGGAAATGTCTCCCCTTTGCAGTTGAAGCCGAACCATGACACCAATTAATATCCCGGAAATTAAAATCTCCCATTATCACTACAGTACCCGCCTGTGCAGCCCGCTCCATCTGTTTATATAGCTGATCAGCCATCTCCTCAGTTATATTGGGGGGTCTATAGATTACACCAAAAGTAATTTTTTCAGTGTTTACCTCCCTTTCTAGTTCCACCCACAAGGTTTCAACCTCCTCACAGTATTCACCCACTATTGTCTCTTTCACACTCGCCTTCATATCATTTCTCACATACAGACATACACCACCACCTTTCCTATTTGTCCTGTCTTTACGAAAAAGTGTAAAACCCTGTAGATTTACAGCCCAGTCATGTGAAGAGTCCAGCCATGTTTCAGCAACACCAACTATATCTATATGACTTCCCCGGGTAATTATAGACACGTAAGCTTAACATACATTGTGGGAAAAATGTTTGAGGTGCTATTGAGGGACTATATACAGGAGTATGTGACAAAATTTGTATTAGACGTGACAGCCAGCACACATTTACTAAGGACAAAAGTTGTCAAACCAACCGGATTTGTTTTTATGAAGAGGTGAACAGAAGCCTAGACAGAGGGGCTGCTGTGGATATAGTGTTTTTTCACTTTGCAAAGGCATTTGACACTGTCCCTCATAGACGTCTAATGGGTAAATTAAGGACTATAGGTTTAGAAAGTGTTTGTAATTGGATTGAGAATTGGTTCAAGGACCGTATCCAGAGAGTTGTGGTCAATGATTCCTACTCTGAATGGTCCCTAGTTATAAATGCTGTACCCCAGGGTTTGGTGCTGGGTCCACTATTATTCAACTTATTTATCAATGATCTAGTGCAGGGGTCTGAAACTCGGCTGGGTAAGTGGGCCAAATATAGAAAAAATGTGAAGTTGATGGGCCACATTACTTTCAAATTTGATACAATACAAAATTATTGTTAATCAATTAGTTATTTAAACTACTATAATAATACTAGATTACTATAATACTACACTACTATAATAATACCGCTAGGTTTAAACTTAACGGAAATTTGCGAGATTTCTCCATGTGCTTATTTCAACAATCCAGTTTTCCAGCTTAAGTGTCGCTAAATGCAGTCCAGCGGATCAGTTTGCAGCGTTTGGCAGACACACAATGTCAAGATTGGGCAGCCCCTATTTAGATACTGCCACAGAGCCCTCTGTAGATACTGCCACAGAGCCCTCTGTAGATACTGCCACAGAGCCCTCTGTAGATACTGCCACAGAGCCCTCTGTAGATACTGCCACAGAGCCCTCTGTAGATACTGCCACAGAGCCCTCTGTAGATACTGCCACAGAGCCCTCTGTAGATACTGCCACAGAGCCCTCTGTAGATACTGCCACAGAGCCCTCTGTAGATACTGCCACAGAGCCCTCTGTAGATACTGCCACAGAGCCCTCTGTAGATACTGCCACAGAGCCCTCTGTAGATACTGCCACAGAGCCCTCTGTAGATGCTGCCACAGAGCCCTCTGTAGATACTGCCACAGAACCCTCTGTAGATGCTGCCACAGTGCCCTCTGTAGATGCTGCCACAGTGCCCTCTGTAGATGCTGCCACAGTGCCCTCTGTAGATGCTGCCACAGAGCCCTCTGTAGATGCTGCCACAGAGCCCTCTGTAGATGCTGCCACAGAGCCCTCTGTAGATGCTGCCACAGTGTCCTCTGTAGATGCTGCCACAGTGTCCTCTGTAGATGCTGCCACAGTGTCCTCTGTAGATGCTGCCACAGTGTCCTCTGTAGATGCTGCCACAGTGTCCTCTGTAGATGCTGCCACCGTGTCCTCTGTAGATGCTGCCACCGTGTCCTCTGTAGATGCTGCCACCGTGTCCTCTGTAGATGCTGCCACCGTGTCCTCTGTAGATGCTGCCACCGTGTCCTCTGTAGATGCTGCCACCGTGTCCTCTGTAGATGCTGCCACCGTGTCATCTGTAGATGCTGCCACCTTGTCCTCTCTAGATGCTGCCACCGTGTCCTCTTTAGATGCTGCCACACACACCCCTTGTAGATAGTGCCCCCCCCCCAGTAGACAGCTCCATTGGGGCTCCCTCCTAGGAGTGGAATCCCCAGCCAGAGCATTGCCGACGCTTTGGCCAGGGATTCCTCTGCTGGAGGAGCCCCTGATGTCACTGTTCATACACAGTGACGTCAGGGGATCCTCCTGGACCGTAATGTGATGTTAGGGGCAACCCCAGAGCCGGTGTCCCAGAGCAGAGCACTAGTATAGACTCTGCTCCGGAACTTTGGGGAAGCAACTGACATCAGTGTCCATATATGGACAGTGATGTCAGGGGCATGCCCAGAGCTGGAGTCCCGGAGCAGAGCCGCTTCTAGCACTCTGCCTAGGATTCCAGCTCTGCTCCTGACATCACTGTTCATATATGTACAGAGATGTTAGGGGCAACCCCAGAGGTGGAGTCCCGGGCAGAGCTGAAGTAGCGCTCCTACTGGGACTCCAGCTGTGCTCCTGACCTCACTGTCCAGCCCTGGGGAAGCCCTAGACCAGGTCCATATGTGGACAGCAATGTCAGGGGATACCACAGAGTCCTGGAGCAGAGCCTATACTAGCGCTCTGCCCGGGACTCCGCTCTGGGGAAAACCCTGACAACAGTGTCCCTATATGGACAGGGATGTCAGGTAATTCCACAGAGTCCAGAATAATTGACACCAAGCTATGTAGTATTATTCAGTCTATGGAAGATGTTCATAAATTGCAAGCCAATTTGGTTGGACACTCTGAGTGTTTCGGCATCCACTTGGCAAATGAGGTTTAATGTAGATCAGGGGTTTCAAGCACGTGGCCCGCAGGCCGAATGCGGCCCCTGAGGCTGTCATCTGCGGCCCGCGGGACACAGAGCCGCTAGTATCGGCTCTGCTCCGGGACTCTGGAATTCCCTGACATCGCTGTCCATATATGGACAGTGTTGTCAGGGTCTTCCCCAGAGCGGATTCCCGGGCAGAGTGCTAGTATCGGCTCTGCTCCGGGACTCTGGAATTCCCTGACATCACTGTCCATACATGGACACGCGATGTCCGAGGCTTCCCCAGAGCCGGAGTCCCGGGCAGTGCGCTAGTATTGGCTCTGCTCTGGGACTCTGTGGAATTCCCTGACATCGCTGTCCATATATGGACAGTGATGTCAGGGTCTTCCCCAGAGCGGAGTCCCGGGCAGAGTGTTCGTATCGGCTCTGCTCTGGGACTCTATGGAATTCCCTGACATCGCTGTCCATATATGGACAGCGATGTCTAGGGCTTCCCCAGAGCTGGGCAGTGATGTCAGGAGCACATCTGGAGTCCCAGTAGGAGCGCTACTAGTGTTCTGCCCGGGACTCCAGCTCTGGGGTTTCCCCTGACATCTCTGTCAATATATGAACAGTGATGTCAGGAGCAGAGCTGGAATCCCAGGCAAAGTGCTAGAAGCGGCTCTGCTCTGCGACTCCATATATGGACACTGATATAAGTGGCTTCCCCAGAGTTCCGGAGCAGAGCCTATACTAGTGCTCTGCTCTGGGACCCCGGGTCTGGGATTGCCCCTGACAGCACATTCCGGACCAGGAGGATTCCCTGACGTCACTGTGTATGGACAGTGACATCAGGGGCTTCTCCAGGAGAGGAATCCCTGGTCAAAGCGTTGGCAATCCTCTGGCTGGGTATTCTACTCCTAGAGGGATCCCCAATGGAGCTATCTACTGGGAGGGTGGTGGCACTATCTACCAGGGGTGTGTGGTATTATCTACAGAGGGCACTGTGGCGGCATCTACGGAGGGCACTGTGGCGGCATCTACGGAGGGCACTGTGGCATCATCTACAGAGGGCACTGTGGCAGCATCTACAGAGGGCACTGTGGCAGCATCTACAGAGGGCACTGTGGGTGTGTGGCAGTATCTACCGAGGACACTAGCAACTTTTGCCCTTCGTAAATGCGTGCTGGCTGTCACGTCTAATACAAATTTTGTCACATACTCCTGTATATAGTCCCTCATTAGCACCTCAAACATTTTTCCCACAATGGATGTTAAGCTTACGTGTCTATAATTACCCGGGGAAGTTCTAGAGCCCTTTTTGTAAATGGGCACCACATTTGCCCTGCGCGAGTCCCTTGGCACTATACCAGTCACTATAGAATCTCTGAATATTATGAGGAGGGGGGACAGAAATAACTGAACTAAGTTCTTTAAGAACTCTTGGGTGTAACCCACCTGGTCCCGGAGCCTTGTGCACATTTATTTTACTTAGCTTGGACCATATCTACATTCAGCCAATTCAGTATATTAATTGATGTATTAACAGCACTGGCACCAGCTACATCAGCTGCTCTTTCTTCTGTTGTATATACAGAGCTAAAGAACCCATTTAGTAAATCTGCATTCTCTTGATCCCCTGTCACCAACTCCCCATTACCACGATTAAAATTTCCTACATCTTTAGTATCTACAGAGGACATTATCTAGGGGTGTGTGGCAGCATCTACAGAGGGCACTGTGGCAGCATCTACAGAGGGCACTGTGGCAGTATCTACAGAGGGCACTGTGGCAGTATCTATAGAGGGCTCTGTGGCACTATCACTAAAGGGGCTGCCCAATCTTGACATTTGTGTGTCTGCCAAACGCTGCCTACTGAGCCGCCAGACTGCATTTAGTGACACTTGAGTTGGAAAACTGGATTGTTGAAATAAACACGTGGAGAAAACGCACAAATTTCCGTTAAGTTTAAACCTAGCGCTGTTATTATAGTAATGTAGTATTATTATAGTAGTTCAAATAACTAATTGAATGATAATTTTGTATTGTATCAAATTTGAAAGTAATGCAGCCCGTCAACTTCACATTTTTTCTATATGTGGCCCACTTACCCGGCCGAGTTTGAGACCCCTGATGTAGATAAATGTGAAGTTATGCATATGGGTACCAACAACCTGCATGCATCATATGTCCTAGGGGGAGCTATACTGGGGGAGTCACTTGATGAGAAGGATCTGGGTGTACTTGTAAATCATAAACTAAATAACCGCATGCAATGTCAATCGGCTGCTTCAAAGGCCAGCAAGATATTGTCGTGTATTAAGAGGCATGGACTCGCGGGACAGGGATGTAATATTACCACTTTACAAAGCATTAGTGAGGCCTCATCTAGAATATGCAGTTCAGTTCTTGGCTTCAGTTCATAGAAAGGTTGTCCTGGAGTTGGAAAAATTGCAAAGAAGAGCAACTAAGCTAATAAGGGGCATCGAGAAGAGGTTATGAGAAAAGATTAAAATAATGAAACCTATTTAGCCTTGAAAAGAGACCACTAAGGGGGGACATGATTGACTTATATAAATATATGAATGGCCCATACAAGAAATGTAATGAAATCCTGTTCTATGTAAAACCCCCTCTAAAGACAAGGGGGCACTCCCTCCGGCTGTAGAAAAAAGGTTCAATATCTAGATGTGACCAGTCTTCTTTACTGTGAATCTATGGAATAGTCACCGCAGGAGCTGGTCACAGCAGGGACAGTAGATGACTTAAAAAATGGCTTAGATAATTTCCTAGGAGCTAATATTTTTTCATTCTATGTCAATGTGTAGAATTTTTGTTTCATCCCTTCCCTATCTCCCATCCCTTGCTTGAACTTTCGACATGTGTCTTTTTTTCAACCATTCTAACTATGTGATACTATGTAATCATAATTAATCCCTGGAACAATAACCCATCTCCAGAAAGACATCCAGGCTCCATTTGAACTCTTTTAGTGGATTTACTTCCTGTAGCAAAGAGTGCCATAGTCTCACTGCCAGGGTTGTGGAGTCTGGGTCAGTTTTAGGTGGAGTCAAAGTCAGTAGAAATATACAGACTCCGACTTCAAAATACAATATAAATAATATATAATAATTTTATTGATTTATTAAAAGCATAGTTTGTTGCATATTTACTTTTATAAGAATTTGGAAAAGTTTACAAATTTTAATCCGGTAAATATGTAATGCTCGAACAATCTAGGGCCCCTATTTATCATAGAACAGTGACAACTAGGTTTCTCTAGCGGCGATAGAAAAGCGGTTATCACCTCTCCTTTGTTTCTTCTCCTTTAGACTAGATTATCTTCATTCTGCTCCTCCAAAGAGTTTTGGGAGCGCTAAGGAGTATTCCCATCTTGATAAATAAACCTAAAAATGCGGGGGGAGAGGGGAAAAGATATCTCTTTATGCAGACGACATATTAATGTATGCAAATAGACCGGCCTGTATTTTGGGGAGAATAATACTTGTTTGAAAAATGTGAAGATCTGACAGGACTCTAGATTGACTGGGAAAAATCAACAATAATGCCTCTAGAGGAGGAAATGTGCTATAATAAATTTAAAGTAGTGGGAAAAGGGAGGCATTTAAATACTTGGGAGTGATGGTGTCGCAGGATATATCCAGCTATTTAGAATTGAATAGGGGAAATACTCAAATTTGGAAAAAGCTCCCATTATTAGTGGCCGATAGGATTGCCTTGCTGAAAATGATAGCACTGCGCCAGATCCTATACGTGCTTAATAATTGTCCGATATGGGTGGGGGGAAAATGGTTTAAAATTGAGAGTTTGGTAAGGGATCTTATTTGGAGAGGGAGAAGACCTAGGGCTAAGCTTAGTTTACTTATGTTAGAAGAGAAAGCAGGGGGGTTATCGATACCTGATTTTAGAGGGTATTACTTGGTGGGACAACTTTGGCATATCACTAGATGGAAGAAATTCTCGTATTTAAGGAAAATTGTTGAGGATAGCGATAGGGCTCCCTTTAATCTTTGTGAAATTTTTGAAGTGAAGAGGTCAAGAGATATAGTAAGATTCTCTGGGATTATTAAAGGGTTATGTAAGGTATGGGAAAAAAACACTTAAGAGGAGTAAAATTATTGGATAACTAAAATGTGCTCCACTGTTTAATAATGAAAATTTGAAAGAAGTAAGAAAAATGAATCACCAAAAATTTTGGCACAGGAAAGATTTATATGATATAAATCTATTTTTTCATGAGGGTAATTTAAAAAGAGTTGGACACTATATGGGGAGAAGGTGAGGTTCCAGGAGGGGCAGTATTTAGATACTGGTGTCAGGTCCGTATTTCACACCGAATAACCACCTCTGTAAATTGAAAGCTGAAGGCATGCCTGGAGAGAAGTACACCACACAAATGTCTGAGGTACAGCTTCAATGTCAGCCAGGAGGAACTGAACTTTATTCAGAACAAAGAAACACACACAGAGAAGACACATGCCCCTCCCTATAGATGTGGGACTTGCTTAAATTCTATTCGCTCCTCAGCTATAAGTTTTCGTGTACATTCTTCTGCACACTCCTCTTTGCATTCCAGGGGGCGGTGTCTTCCATAGGTGTGTCCGACATGAACAAAGAACTTGTTATATATATCAGTATATTACACAAAGAACTGAAATGTATATACATATGTGTGAGGATAATATTTTTCAGACAATATACATAGTAATGATCCCTGACAGTGGCAAATAAAGCATGCAGATAGAGGGGTGTTTCAAGTAAACGAGTGTCCAATTTTGGAATATGTCTATGTGAGTAAAGGAGAAAAAGGGTTTATGTCTAAATGTTATAAATTATTTAGTGCACAAAGTGATACAGTAGATAGAGTGAAGAATAGGGATAAGTGGGTGAGAGAACTGGGTGAAATTAGAAAGGAGGAAGAAGTTGGAGGAAGATCCCTGAGAGTATCTCTTAACGATAATTACAGGATAACACAATTTTTCATAATCCATAGATTTATATTTTACTCCTAAGAAGTTAGGTAAATTTGATAGTGATAGGAACACCAAATGGCCAAGATGTGATCGGGAGGAGGCAGGATTTATGCACCTAATTTACTGGTGTCCAAGAGTTCATAAGTTTTGGATGGAGGTGATCCAAAATACAGAGATGGTATTGGAGGTTAGTTTCACAAGTTCTCCGGCCATTTGGTTGCTGGGTGTATGTTATTGGATTTAGGGTATGTTCACACGTAGTCAACAAAAACGTCTGAAAATCCAGAGCTGTTTTCAAGGGAAAACAGACCCTGCTTTTCAGACGTTTTTTTACCAACTCGCATTTTTCGCGGCGTTTTCACGCCGTTTTCGCGGCGTTTTTTACGTCCGTTTTTTTAGCTGTTTTCATTGGAGTCTATGAGAAAACAGCTCCAAAAACGTCCAAAGAAGTGTCCTGCACTTCTTTTGACGAGGCTGTATTTTTACGCGTCGTCATTTGACAGCTGTCAAACGACGACGCGTAAATAACAGGTCGTCTGCACAGTACGTCGGCAAACCCATTCAAATGAATGGGCAGATGTTTGCCGACGTATTTGAGACGTATTTCCAGACGTAAAACGAGGCAAAATACGCCTCGTATACGTCTGAAATTTGGCCGTATGAACATACCCTTATAATACGTTCTTAATTAAAGAGGTGGTGGCAAAATTATTATTTTTTGGCCTGTCTGATAATTGCAAGATACTGGATGGCAGTAGGGGGTCCGGGGATTTATGAATGGAAAAGTACTATATTGAAGACTATAAACTATGAACTGAGTAGTAGCTCTGAGGTTAATAAAAGGTATAAATGTAAAGAGACGTGGGATCTTTGGATTACTAAAGTATCAGATAGGGAAAAAATATGGTACTTAGTAGAGGAGATAGAGGAAATTGAAAAATAAAGATGCATAGAAATGTACTTTATTTTTTGGGGTGCTCCTGTGGGGGAGGGAGGATAAGGTTTTGTAGGGGAAAATGTGAAGTAATTAATATTTTTTGTATTTTGCATAATAAAATAAATTTAAATAAATAAATAAAGCTAAAAAGCTCATCAGCTAAAAGTTATGCGGGGATCCGGCCACCTCTGATTTCCTTTAGTGGTGGCCGCGCTTGAGAGAGAAAGAGATTTACCTTGGAAAAACCCTTTAATATTTTCTTTGTTCTCAGTGATCGTGCTCCTGTACTTCGCTCCCTGCTCCTCTATTTGTTCCCCCTTCTTTTCTCAGTGCCTAGCCAATCGGCTCTGCTCGCACTGCGCTCCTCCTCTTTTCCAGCCTGACCGACTGGAAATCTCTGCCTCCCTCACAACCAAGAATGCTACAGAGTGTTCAGTGACCTTGCCAAAAGCTGCACGCCACTAAACAAAACTACAGGAGGGAGAACTGCTGTACTGACACAGAAGGGGAGAAGGAAGACAGACAACCAATGAAAGTGAAGGATACAAGGACAAATGGGATGCATACACAGAGAAGATATCCAAAACTGGCACTCTCCCCGTGTCCCTGGGTGTCCGCCCCTAAACCCATTATTAGATGTTTTTATCGGTGTCTTCGTCCAAAGAACTGCGTCCCAGTTAAAAATGGTGTCGCCGCCATGGGTTCTAGTGCAGGTGCATTGTTTTAAATCGGTCCAGACTGGGCGTGCTTGTAGTCCACTCACAATTGCTAAAGAGAACAGGAAGATACTGCATTAAAGGCCATGAAAACTTTTTCTCACTTTTTTTTTTAATGTAATGTATGTAATTTTGCATAAAATATGTATTGTTGCAGCTTCTCTATATCCACTTTACATAGAAGCGGCATAACGTCGCTGTAAGCCGAATCAGTCAGTGAGCTGAACTGACAGCGGCTCCTGTTTGCCTCTGACACCACATCTAGCCCTAATACTGATCCAATCTAAGTTCATTACATTACACAAAAAAATGTCATCCAAGGTTTTCATTAAGGCAAGTACTTAACCCCTTGCCGACATTTGATGTATACTTACATCATAGCCAACAAGGAGAAATTTGGAACAGGCTCACAAGCTGAGGCCGCGCCATACTACGCGGACGTCGGCTATATGAAACAGCTGACACTTAACTGCAATTTTGTGGCACCCCGCTCGCTTAACCCCTTAAATGCCGCTGTCAAAAGCAACCGCTGCATCTTTGCCATTAGAAAGAAGGGGCGGGCCCCTCTGAAAGCTCATCGCCCCCCCACGATGCGATCATGGCCTAATGAAGGCCCCCAAGTCTGCCATTTTTATACTCCTATTAAGCCCTGCCAGTGGCAAGGCTTAATAATTGCCTGTCAAAATCACAATCTCCTGCAATACATTAGTATTGTAGTATATAGTGCAAGCAATCCAAAAATTAAAAGTAAAAAAAAAACCTTTTCTGCATTTTCCCTCTAGAGCATTATAAAAAAATAAAACACAATTGGTATCGCTGTGTACGTAGAAGTCCAAACTATTACAATTTTTAACATCATTTAAACCTGTTTGGTGGACGCAGTAAAAGACAAAAAAACACCAGAATTTTTTAGTCACTGGAACTCCCACAAAAAATAAATTAAAAAGTAATCAAAAACTCACATGTACCTCAAAATGGTACCAATTAAAACTACAGCTTGCCCTGCAAAAATAAGCCCTCACACCGCTTAATCCATGGAAAAATGTAAATTCTGGTTCTCAGAATATAGCGACACAAAAGGTGTGTTTTTTTTATTTGTTTTTTTAACAATTCGTTTTTCCCATAATCTGATTGACCCTCAGAATACAGTTAACAATGGAGCAATTGCTGTTTTTTTTTCCCTTTCCACCCCACAAAGAATTTTGAAAAACCTACAACTCGTCCCACAAAAATCAAGCCCTCATAGGGCTTTTTCGACGGAAAAAGAAAAAAAGTTTTGGCTTTTGGAGGATGAGGAGGAAAAAATGAAAATCCGAAAAATTTGAAGCAGCAGGGGTTAATATAGCTGTTATGTATCGCGTATACATTTAGCACTTTTTAAACGTTTATTTTATTCCCACTAAGACTTGCACCTGATTTCGACGACACTGTTACCTTTTCTTACAACATTACCAACCACATATACATTTATACGCATCCAGCAGGCAACTGGCTTATCATACATGAGCTATTTGTGAAGGAGTCTGAGTTAGACAGTGGAAAAATAAAGCAGTCAGACATGACATGTGCTCCATGAGAATAGAGCGCTCCTTTTATTTCTATGGACCTGCAGGAGATGGCGGTCTTGGAAGTCCCATAGAAGCTAATGGAGCACTGGCCGAGCATGCGCACCAGTGCTCCATTCTCATGTAGCACTTTGGGGGTCTTTCGGTCCACCGTTCTCCTCATCGCTTGTGGTCCCAGCAGTCCGACCCCCAGCATTCACACATTTGTTGATGGGGCATACATGTGTTTTGTGGGAAAACCCCCTTTAAGGTTAGTGTATTTTACAGGTTCAGGTCTGTTGTGCTTGTGGGCAAAATTTTACATAATAATGTCCAGACTTTTATTATAAGCAATAGGACTTCTGCTTATGAGTCTGCTGTATTAGCCCAGCACTGCCGCAGGCTCCCCTCTATCCTGATCTTCCCTTAGTGTGCTGTATAGAGTAAATACCGGTCACGAATATGGAAAGTCATTGACCTCTTCAGGAAAGAGACCTCAGAAAACTTTTTGATGATGGGTTATAATTACGGCAATTGATAGAGCATCATTAGCGCCATTACTTAAAATACTATCTTATCATTTCTAATTAAATAAAGGCCGTTTTACCATTTAATTTTTGTCCTCATAATTTTGGGTTATTTGTTGTATTAGGAGATTGTTTTTTGATGTTTTTAGTCACTCTTTAATTTTATTTTATTTATTTATTTTATTTTTTGTTAAAGTTCTCACTCTTTTATGCATTTTCATCACTTTCCCAGTTGGGACAAATTAATGAATTCTGTTTCAATTCTCATCTGTTTTGTTTTTTTTCTGACGGGGGAGTCTCATAAATTTATTCTTCCATATGTCTAGATTCACGTTATAGACTTTGACGATGAGAATAATATCATCAATAAGAATGTGCTACTGCACCATGCGGGGGAAATCTGGCAAATCTGTGCTAGCCCAGCAGACAAAAATGTGCTTGCAACCTGCTACAACAAAAGTAAGTCTATCTAATTTGCATCGTAATGAAACTACAGATGATAAATAGGGTTCATTTGGATTATTCCTAAAATGTATACGTGTCCCTGAATAGATTGTACATGAGTGTAAACCTGTTAGGCAAATTTTGGATAAGGTCTGTGAGGGATTAGAAAATTACTATGTATATACATCAGGGCTAATGTCTGGATAATATACATTCAGTATGGATGCATTAATGGCATGAAAGTGCAAGGTCTAATGATGGTACTAATGTACTAGAACATGAGTGACATTATCCAGGGCATAGCCGTAAATGTACAATCGGTTGTAAAAGGACCCCAGGGCTGTCTTTCTATATTGCCTATTGTTACAAGCATACATTGGTATGCCCAAATAACTGTCTCTTTGTCAATAATGCATACAAAGTGTAATTTACTGGCATATTAAAATGATCAAAAGTAAAAAAAAATAATAATAAAGAATAATTGGGCCTAGAAGAATACAATAAACACAGCTTTTATTTAAATAGTGTAAAGTTTATTCTGCATACGTTACATGACAGAAAATCACACACGCCTTTGACACGGCAGACCACAAACTCCTATTTAACATGCTCCACTCTATTGGCCTTTAAGACACGGCTCTGTCTTGGTTTTCTTCCGATCTCTCTGACCGCTTGTTCAGTGTGTCGTTTGCTGGTTCTACTTTTTCTCCTTTTACCCTTACTCTTGGGGTTCCCCAGGGATCAGTCCTAGGTCCGCTCCTGTTCCCTCTCTACACAGACCCTATTAGACAAAACATCAGCAGATTTGGTTTCCAGTACCATCTCTACGCTGATGACACCCAACTATATACCTCTTCCTATTACATCATCCCTGCTCTAATACAAAACACCAGTGATTTTGTAGTGGCCGCGGACCGTCGGGATTACTAACCCCCCGATGGCCGCAGCCATGGATCTGTGAGCGCTGGCCCACTTCTCCTCCCTAGGAGAAGCCAGTGCTCCCTACGGCTCCATTCTGCTGTATCCCGTTGGTTGCGTGCGCACGCTCCTGGCCAGCCTTAAAGGGCCAGCGCGTGCACATCAAAATAATCATCAATTAGCCCATGATCACCCTGGACTATAAGAAGGGCCCTGCACCTTTCCTCCTTGCCTGAGCGTTGTGTTTACCCGTGTTAGTCTTGCAAATGATCCCTTAGTGTTATCCTTTTCCCAGTGTTCATGTGCCTGCTACCTGTATCCCGTGCTACCTTGTTCCTGTGTCTTAGAAAGTTGGAGTTGTGTTGTGCCACCGGTCATGCCTACTGTGTTACACCACGCCTGGTGTCTGCTGCCAAGGTCCCATCTGAGCCTAGCCATTGCTACTCTCTGAAGTACTACAGGTACCCTTGTGCTTGGACTATATATACATTGACTTGGTGCACTGTTTTGCCAGCTGCTATCTGACTATGGCGATCTAGCCCAGTGGGTCCACATACCCACAGATCGTGACAGATTTTCTATCCCATGACTCTAACATCATGTCCTCTATCTATCTGGAACTAAATCTTTCTAAAACTGAGCTCCTTGTGTTCTTACCTACTACTAACCTACCTAAACCTGATGTCTCCATCTCAGTGTGTGGTACTACTATAACTCCCAGGCAGGACGCCCGCTGTCTTGGGGTTATTATTGACTTTCACCTCAAGAACATCTCCAGAATCCATCCTTTTCTTACTGTGAAAACATCCAAAACTCTCATTGTCGCTCTGATTTACGCTCGTCTTGACTACTGTAACTCATTACTAATCGGTCTTCCATTCACTAAAAAACTCTTCTCTCCAATCTATCTTTAATGCAGCAGCCAGGCTCATCTTTCTGACCAACCACTACACCAACGCCTCTACCCTATGCCAGTCACCTCACTGGTTGCCCATACCCTTTATAATTAAATTCAAACTTATTACTCTAACCCACACAGCTCTCCACAGTGCTGCACCTCCTTACATCTCCTCCCTCATCTCGGTCTACCACCCTATCCGCGCTCTACTTTCTGCCAACGACCTTAGATTAACATCCACCATAATCCGAACCTCCCACTCCCGTCTCCAAGATTTTTCTGGTGCTGCACCCGTCCTCTGGAATGCGCTACCCCAGACAATCAGATTAATTTCCAACATCCACAGTTTTAAACGTGCTCTAAAAGCACATCTTTTTAGACAGGCCTATAATATTCCCGAATTTAACTCCATTCCCTGGCCCCCCTTTTACAATTACTCACGAGGACCTCATTCAGCAGTATCCCCCACACTCCTTACACACCCTAATGTACTTAATATATGTCATACACAGATACTGGCTGGTGACCGGCTCATGCAGCTTTATATTACTACCCCATGTGTATAAAAGATGGTTGGACCATGATACTTAAGCACTTTTCACATTTTGTGTCATCCATCTCCTATTGTTTGAATTGTATATTAGTTTTGTCACTATGTAATGTCTGATATTGTCTGTCCACGTACTTTCTGAAGAGTAAATTGCTGCGGAATATGTTGGCGCTATATAAATAAAAATTATTATTATTATTATTATATTACATGAACAGGGTAAAAAAAAGGTTTGTGTCTTTATTTTTGGGTTTTTTTTGTTTTGTTTTTTCCTCCATGATCCATGTGGTGGGAAGTAAGGTGTATATATCATCTTTTCTAAAAAAAAATCTGATGAATACAGTAGTATATGGTATTTAAATTTTGTAAAAATAAAATTAACTCATTGTTTGTTTTTGTTTTTTATTTTTTTAATAATTTTTGTGTTTTTTATATGTCATGCCTTGGGAGAGGTGTATATATAAAAAAAATATGATTTTCTCCAGCCAGTGGACTTTATATACTGTATATTAGAGGTCCTTAGAAATGTTTGAGGCGCATGCATTTTTTCACGGATGTCCTCTGAGCCCACTGCATCTTAGAAATTGGTACCAAGAGTGAAATGGATGTGCCTGGTCTGTAACGAGGTCAAGGTTTACAGCTACCATATATATATATATATATATATATATATATATATATTTATATTTTATATTTACATATATATATATTATATTTTTTGTTGTTTAATTCAGCTCATGTCTAGCAGAGTTAAATTCCACAGACCGAGAACCCACAAGAACCCACAAGAACCTTAATCACTGTAGTGCCCCAGTATTAGATATTAAAAAAAATTTCAATGGCTTTTTTTTTTTTTTTTCCATTGCTTTACTCTAATATGCCAACACCATTTGCAATATATGAAATTCTCTTTGAGCTTTTAATGGGTTTGTATCCATTCCTTTCCAATAAGGTTATATGAGCACATAGAATACCCACTGCATAATGAGGAAAGTCTCGGTGTAGACAAGAAACGAGATGGCCCTAGTGAGTGCAGGAGAAGTTTTGTGACAGATGAGGTCAATTTTGCCAACAGCCTGAAAGAATATTTCACCTCAGTATTCATGAGGCAGGCTGGATTTAATATCCCACTGACTAGGATAAATTATTCAGTTGAGGAAGGTGAAATGCCAAAAGGACTGTAGATCATTCCAGAACAGAGTATTTAGGAAATTAAACAATGAGAATCAGACAAAGCCTCAAACCAAGAGAACATAAAAAACTTTCATTTTTCACGGCTGTGAAATTGTGCATTTAAGATGAAGCGTACCAGGCACACGTTATTCACAACATGTAGTAGAACATTCCTTCACCGGGAAAAGTCATGTCTTCATTTATTTTTTAGATTTCTTTGATGCAATATTATTTCCTATTTTAAATATTTCATCCATTTTTGTTAACATTTGTATGAATTTATAAAAGCGGTCATGATAGTCTAGTATTTGTCTTTAAAGCGTAAGTAGCAGAGCAGGGAGACTGGTCTGCTCTCTATTTTTTTTTTGTACTTTAATTTTTTCAAATTTTACAAATTGAGGTGAGGACACTATACAAAATAACAATATCAATACAAGGCGGCTGCTTAGGTGTTGGCTAAACCTGGGGCGGAAATCCTACAGAACAAGGGTAATAATTCCTGTTTAGCAGGTGTTGAACGTAGGCTGGGTATAGCCGACGGGACGACTCCCAGCAAACATATGGAAGCCATGTCCACAGAAACAAATCGACACAAAAAAATTTCAAGGCTACGGTATGTACAGCTTTTGAAATATATAATTTTTTATTTTTTTTTTAAACGGTCTCAGTGCAACTTCCTAAATACATTTTATTGAAAATTATTTTTACTTTTTGAGATTCAGCTGCTTTGTATACTGTATCCTTCTGGTCAGCGGCACTGACCGTTTCAGTATCAGTGGGACCTGCGTGATCGAGCTGCTATCACATCTGAGTTAGACGTGACCGATTTTACAGGTGGATCCAGCGTGTCTGAAACACGTAGGACCCGCTTTCACTGAAACGGTCAGTCCCGTGGATAGCAGCTGGCCAAACAGATATAAAGCAATGTTTATAGTTCTGAAAGGGTACCTGAGGCAACGTAGACATAGCGATGGTTTCAGGGTAAGATGAGGCTCCGACAGACAGACACCAGGCCGGGTGTGACACAATAGATGCAGCGTAGGGCACAACATGACTCCAACTCTTGAAGGCACGGTAGCACGAGATACTTGGTACAGGCAGCAGGAACGGGAAACGCTGGGAACTGGAAAACACTAGGAGACCATTTGCAAGGTCAAACTTAAGGGGCATTCTGGGCTAATTGCAGCTATTTTGCAAATCTGCACGTACTGGCCCTTTAACCAGTTCAGGACTGGGCTATTTTGAGCCTTCAGGACCAGACTCCGTTTAGCCATTTTTAGCACGTGTTAATTAAATGGCTATAACTTTTTATTTGTTGGGCTAACAACGTGATTTTTGCCATGTTTTTTCCGTAGACAATGCAGGTTTATTTTTTTATCGTTTTTAGACACATCCTTTTTGCTATTTTAGAATTTTTATTCATAAAGTTTGAAAATAATAGTAAAACAAAATAAGCTTTTTTACGTTTCAGCTATTTTTTTCGGTATTAACATAGTTTTACCCTAAAATAGACCTTTTAATTGTGATCGTCATTGTCTACAATAAATTTTAATATATTACATGTCTATATTAGGATAATTGGGTCAGCGCTAGCGTTACAACAATGATTGGTGGGGGGTGTATTTTTTTGGGGGGCGGATATTTTGTGTATTTATTATTAATTTTTTTCGCACTTTACTATTTTTTTATTACTATGTTCTGTCCCTCAAAGGTCAAAAAAGACCTTTGGGGATCTTTATATATATTTTTTACTTTCTTTTACACCATCTTTTCCACTGGAGCTGCACAGCAGCCCCAGTTACAGGGGAAATCAGCCCTCATATAGTGACGATTGTCACTAATAGGGCTGTGCTGGGTCTAGTAAGACCCAGCAGCAGTCTTTCAGTAACGGCACCCGGCAATCATTGACCAGTCACATGAACACCGGGAGGAATAGAGAGAGCGCCGCGGCCGCTGCCTCCATTCCTATACACAGCGCGCATTGAGCGCTGTGTAAAAGAGATCGGAGAAGACAGAAGCAGCGAAAGCTGCTTCTATCCTCTCCTCAGGGTCCCCGGCAGTCACTGACAGCCGGAGACCCGACATTCAGCTGCCCGATCGCTCGGGCAGCAAGTTAAAAGCCGAGCCGTAAAAAGTCTATGGCTCGGGTTTTAAGGACCCTGACCGCTGGCCGTAAAAACACAGCCAGCGGTCGGGAACCGAGGCCGTCAGAGGGTAAGTCAGGACGACGGTCTGCAGCCATAGATGTTACAGTTGTATTATTCACACTGATGCACAATGTTCTTAAAGATATATATATTTTTCAAAGGTAATTTTTAAATAAAAAAAAAAGGAACCAACTTCACAAAATAAAAACGATGGCAAAAGAAAGATTGAGAGGAGGGGGGAGAGGAAAGGCAAAAGAAAGGGAGAGAAGTGTTGGGACACTGGGTCTGCCAGGGGCTACTCAAAAAAGATAAAGTTATCCGAGCTTACTCATTGAGTCCGACTTAGGAGGGAATGGTTTGCAAACAAACCTTGGAAGAGAATTCATGGGGTCCACGAGGCAGTGAAAGAAGTATGAGCAACTCGGTGAGCTCTTCCATTCTCATAATATCGTCAACTTTGTTGACCACGGACGATGAGGAGATAGATTTCCAATGAGCTGGGACACATGATCTGGCACCATTGACAAAGTGTTTCAGTAGTTTTTCCCAATACATCCTCAAGGGAAGGTCAGAGATGTGCAGTAGATACAAAGCCAGGGATTGGCTTAGTCGGATGTTAAGAATCTCGCGGGTCAGGTCCGCCCCCTGATGAGCCGAAATGGCACAAAAATAAATTTATATACTCCTAATTATGAGTCCGCTGTATTTATGAGCGGTGTGCATTCCCCGTTTTTCCTCTCCACTCTCGGCAGTGATTGATGGCTGGCTGCTGTGTATGCAGATATGCAGCAGCCCATCAATCACTGCTGAGTGGTTTGGGGAGTGCTTCTTTCATGAATACAGCAGACTCCTAACTATGAGTATATTTTTTATTGTACCGTTTGGGGTAGTAGGGGAGCGGACTGGTCCCCACACTATTCTGCCCTTACATAGGACAGATAAGTCTGATAACAAATCTGTTTTAAATTGCAATACCCTGGCATTGCCAATCAAAACTGTTTAAACATAAATAACATTTCTCTAATATATTATTACCAAAATCACTCCTTGTAGCAGCAGGAGGGCTTTCACAAAATGGTAGGTAAGACAGTTTTTTATGTTTTTTTATGGATTTGACTGTACTATTCCAGTTTTCACACTAGCCACTGGAGTACACAGACTAGGCACTTCCTGTTTGCGTCTGCACACTATTTTGTATGCCAGGCCACTTGTCACTTTCTATTTCCATTAGAAACATTAGAGTCTGAGACACGCGTGCAACGCCATCTTGCCATGGAGCATTAGCCTAGTACCTTCTGACACCATCAAATTGTATAGACTTTTTTTTTTTTTTTTATACAAATGGTTTATTATAAAGCAAATCCTCTGCTAGAAATCAGTCTAGGTGGAAAATGTTGCGAAAAAGCCATATAAAAGTTTTTAAGAATAGCCCTTCAATTCTATGTTGTCATTTGATACAGATTAGTACTGTGAGACCTCTATAAAAGTTTCCTACTTTATTCCAAATATAGCCCAGCGACTCCTTTCTTCTGAAATTGTAGTCTTGCTCCAGGCCTTCATAGATGTGGCATATAATAAAGGGCTGACTAAAATTTGAGATTTTACAGGTCGGTTAGTTGTCCAATCATTTCACTTTAAATTAGTATATGCTCTCCCTGACCGCAACATTTTTTTTCAAACTGAAATACTGTAGTTTTTGCAAGGTCTTAAAGCATGATGGCAATGATATATCTACCCGACTACTTGTGAAATTATTTGTTTAAATGGAAAAGTAGCCCTATCAACCATGTATTTGTCCTTATATATGTCAAATGATAAGGCTGCCCATCGCATGATGACTACTTAATTTATTAAAGCTTAAATTTTCCTCAAATAGGATGATTCCAGGTGTTTCAGGAATTGCGAGGGGACCATATGCACGTATGTAGGATACATGTATTTAGGAAATCGCCCAAAATTTGCCAGCTCTTGGCCTTTATATATTTTGGAAATCACCTAGACAAGTGCTATTGAATGACGCAGTCGTTGGATTTCCTGTTTTTTTTTATTGGGCAAAATAATATTTAGCATCCAACACCTTGGGAGACAGCAGAGGTTCTTTTAAAATTGGTGAAGAATAATCTGGAATGGAATGTCGGGACTGATAAATCATTAAATGTTAACATCAGTTAGGAAAAAGTGGAGATAAGAAAGTGTAACTAGCTGCAATATCCGTGCCATAGAAGCCGTTCTACTGTATTTAACACCGTTACACAGTTTTGTAATTGGTTATTCTTGTTGTTTTTCTTGATGTGGTGGTGGTGCGGCTGTAGTCAAGGTTTTCTATATTAGAGATCTGCAAATGATGATTTAAAACAGCGAGGAGATTTGCAAAGCGAATTGCGCCATAAAATTGGCATACTTGCCTTGTGCCAAATTTATTACGTTCTAGAAAGATTTTATATCAAATTTTTCACAGTTTTGAAATGTCTAGAAAACAGGGTGGGGAGGAGTCATAATATGCGCCAACTTTTTTTATGACATACTTTCTTTTGCCTCAAAATACTGGTGTGAAGTATGACGGCTATGTGGTGGCGTAAAAAAGAAAAAATCATGTCTAGTAAGTTACGCTAAATATATCAAGCAGCGAGCTCTACTGTGATTGTGTTTTCCAGTCCCTAAAAATTGGTGACCTATCCTCAGGATAGGTTATCAATAACTAATAGGTCGGTTTTCGACTACCGGGACCCCTGATGATCTGCTGTTTTGAAGGAGGTGCACCCCCTTCAAAACAGCTGATCGTCAGTGGTCCCGGGAGTCAGACCCCGACCGATCAGCTTTTGATGGCCTATCCAGAGGATAGGCCATCAATTTTTAGGAACTGGACAACCCTTTTAATTTGACGCAGTTGCTGCCTGTCTTGTCTAGTTTTTTTCCCGTCCATCTTTAAGACTGTATTAATAAATCTGCACAATTTTCCTCAATTATGTCACTTATAGGTTACCATACTCAAATGCCAATACTTCTTAGAACACTTCCCCCCCCCCCCCCCTCCCAACAGGTCCTTGACATGGCACTTAATATTCCCCACGGCTCTGCATTCTAGAATGCTCCTAGAGGTAAAGGCGGCATTATATTAGGGGACGACTATTTAACCACCTAACCATTTATCCTAAGCTGTGCTCTGGCTTCAGTAAAGGGAGCTTGGTTTAGGTCGAGCATGGTATGGGGCAGTGTGCTTAAAGAGGGAGCTGCTACTCTAGAGGCTCTAAATTAAAAGTCACTATTTAATTGACTATTAAGTCAGCAGAGCGTTGGCGACTTTTATGCACTTTGCGCCCCCACTCTTTCTATTTACGTGGTCTGCCACTTTGTGGCTGAGTTGCTGTGGTTCCTAAACGCTTCCACTTTACAATAATGCCACCCACAGTTGATCATGGAATATCTAGAAGGGAAGAAATTTCACAAACTGACTTGTTACAATGGTGGCATACCACGCTGGAATTTAGTGAGCTCTTTAGAACGACCGATTCTTTTGCAGATGTTTGTAACAGCGACCTCATGGCTAGGTTCTGGATTTTATACACCTGTGTCAGTGGGGCTGAATGAAACACCTGAATTCAATGGTGTGTCCTAATACTTTTGTCCATATAGTGTATTTTGATGATCAGTACTATAGGTCCATAGACGTCAATTCATTACAACCCAAAATATTTGAGGCCAGCAGCCATTTTTAAGGCATACTGGCGACTTGGCTCCTGTGATCTACATAACTTTTTTTTTTTCTTCCATTTTGAGAAATCCAAATTTTCGTCTTGTGGAGGAAAAAAAAAAAAGTCCTTATAGCCTTGTGTAACTGTCTCTAACATGTACGCTGAATCTCAAACTAATAAAAGGTTTAGAGAAATCTGCCAAGGATGGGCTTGCTAATATTGCGAGTTAAGGGGAAGAAGGGACAGACCTTGACAAGGATCAAAATTTTGAAACATTTAGAAATGCACAAGTTGGAATTTCTGACAAGCAGATCACGACTGACATATCCACTGGAGACCTTTGAACATATTGTCAAGACGATAGACAAAGGAGAACCCATGGATATAATTTAAGTGGATTTCTGAAAAGCATTTGATATAATGAGCTGCACAAAGGGCTCATCTACAAAGTCAATGGTTGGAATGGAGGAAATTTGGCTTGAGAACAAAGAATTTTTGAACGGCAAAAAGGGTGTTAATGCGAAGCAAAGTGTTTTGTGCGGTTCTTGTATTATTTTTTTTTTTACTTTAAAGATGCCTACCTACTGTGCCAAGGTATGTAGAGGTAACAAGCTAGAGGCTCGGCTGTTCGCAATTTGGATTATCTTGGTGACTATATTTAGCAAATGTGACAAATACATTGGGTTTTGAAGCATCGTAATACCCACATCTGAATATATTGTACAGTCCCCGTGTAATTTCATCTTCAATCCTAGCAGTATATAATTATATTACGGCGTTTGTTTTTCTGGAGAGGAAATTCTATGTCAGGAATTCATTCAAACCTGTTCTCCAATTAATGGGAATCCAGATTGCCTAGATCATAGAGATGGCATCTCCTGGTGAGAAGCAGAAATTAATTATAGTAGGAGAGTAGAATATTTTAGTACGATTTGGATTTCAAGGGCTGTCATTGGGGGTTAATATGTATCATCCTATGTTTTTCCCTTGTTTCGGGTTGATTGAACATCATTCATTAAAGGTTCACACACTTTTTAAGTTTTAATCAAAGAATAAATGTTCACACTCTGAAGTCTCGCAATGCCTCTCAGCAATCCTCTCAAGGATGCCTCTCCTACCTAAACTCTGTGGGTTGTCTTAGGATTCCTATTATTGTTCTTGTGTCTATACTTATTAGTATGTCAGTCATTTTATTATTTTACCCAAATATTCAGACACATTGTGTGTACTAGACATGGGCATGTAGACCATCGTGGCCACTGTCATCAACTTCCTTTCCCAAATCGCCGAAAGATGATATTGAGTTGGTTGCTGTTTGTTCTTTGTGCCATCTTGCACCATCTAATCAAATAATACGGTCTCATTTCTCAAATATATCATAATACCATAATATACATATGTACTGAATTGGTTGTTGAAGTACTGATTCTTTATGTCTTTACTGTGGTCTTTACCACTTTGTTAATCCCCATTTCAGATGATGGCCGCAAATTATTACACTTCATTATTTTCTATGAATAACGACTATGTACATTGGCGTAAATCAGTTTACAGCCGAATAATTTGTGCACAATGTCTTCTATATGGTCCACAGGATTTTCCCAGATGTGTGATCTTTTTTTAACTTTTAGTTTTTCATCTGCTCCATATACAAATTCCATCCTTTCTAAATCGAGACTTTTGTATACAACCTTTTGAAGGTAACCTTGGTAAATTCTGAGACTCTCAACCTTGACATCATCAAAATCTGTATTAATTTTCCCTGTAATGATGTATGTGGGTATTCCCAAATCTTGTATGGATTACATTCCTATAAATTACTTAAAGGGTAGCTAAACTTTGAATGTCGCTAAAACTGCTTTGTTTATGATCAGCTTTCCTCAGAAAGCCGAGCCAGTGGTGTACGGACTCATAGAGTTTCTATTGAGCCCATACACCACTTTCATGGTTTTCCAAGGAAAGCAGCTAAAAAACTAAGCGGCACATCACTCATCCGAGAGCTTCTGCCACTTCGTTTTAGCAATCTGTGAGGCTTTTAGTGCTCGGACCATGTCACTATGACGTGTTATAAGTTTAGCTACACATTAAATAAAGATGTATAAGTGATTGTACACATTAAAGACACCTTTATCATGGGAAAAATTATTTTGATATGTATATTGTTGACCTGGAGAGTTAGGAGTTGCTCTATGCTGATTTCTCTTTTATTTTCAGGACCTGCTATCTCTTGCATGCCTGCTTGAGGAGCTGCAAGTTCAGAGCTCGGGTGTTCCCTTTTCAAGCATGCACTCTCTCTCAGCTCATAATTCTTCTCAGGGTTATATAACATATTGTGGGTTAATAACATAAACTGCCTAACCAGAGATTACTGCACAGTGCAGAGGAGTAGGATAACAAGAGGCAGGGAGAGAATACGTGACTGCAGGATCAGACTACGCACAGGGTATTTTTGTAGTGGCTAACCATTGTGTTGCTGCTGCTGCATCCAACAGGTGCACACTGTAACGTCTATGGCCGCGGTCTGTCGTTCTAACTTACCTCTTGATGACCGCGGCGATGGACGTCCTGCTGCTGTGCTGCGTCTTCCCCCTGTGAGGCGCTGGCACTCACTTCCGGGTATCGAGCCTGTCTCCCTGAAAATCATCATCATCATCAACTCAGCAACTCCTGGACTATAAGAGGGTCACCGCCCTTCTTATCCTCGCCTGAGCGTTGTTGTTTCCCTTAGTCTTGCAAATGGTCTCCTAAGTGTCTTCCAGCTTCCCAGTGTTTCCCGTTCCTGTTTCCCGTGCTATCTGTACCATCCTGCTCTACTGCCATGCTGAGCTGTTGTCGTGTTGTGCTGCATCTCCACGCCTGTTCTACTACTCCACGCCTGACGTCTACCTGCTGCCTGGTCCCAGCTGAGCCTGCCTTGCTACTGTCTACACTGCCTCAGGTACCCTTTTCTGGACTATAGACTGTACCATACCTGCTTGGCCAGCTGCCATCCCGCGACGCGGTACGACCTAGTGGGTCCACTCCCCGCCTCGTGACACCCATAAGTCCTAAACAGGACAAGTATAACCCAAACAGTATGATATTTTAAATCAAGATTATTTGCAGAGTTGCTATTTTAGATACATTTTTTGCAAATAAGAAAATGGTTGCAAACAGGCATTTACCCTTGTATTTGCTCAGCTGAGCCTTCCGACATTCTGTTATCCATATCCATTAACTTTTATGTGGCTGTAGAGGACTTGTTTTTTGTGGCCATAACGCAGGACTATAACACATTATGGGCGGCGTTTTCGTCATCGGCTGTACAATAGAAAAAAGTACTGTAGGCAGTGGCAAAGTGGTTAAAGATGTAAAGTCCATGTTTGCTTTATGTAATGTCTTATACTCCAGTCACATCCGGAACAGCATTCTATATTCTACAAACTGCCAGTTGGAATCTGTTACTGATCTTGGCTGATAGACGTAATCCCAGCATAATCCCATAAAGCAATTCTCTCTAGTACGGTGCATTGTAGGGGGTTTTGCTTTTCTTAACAGAAGAATGCTTTATTTTTTACAAATAAGACACCTCTCACAATTCAGCACTAAGGGCTTGTTCACATGTGCGTTCAGCTATGCGTTGTTTTGTTGAACGGCGCCCGACGGAAACCTTTGACCTTTTTGGGCTCCGTTGAGTTTCTCTTTGGGGTGTCCATAGTTTTACCAGAAACAATAGCGCACCATGCTGTGTTATTGTTTCCAGTATTTTAGGCCGGATCTGCAATGGAAGCCCATAACAAAGCCTCCAACGCAGATGTGAACAGACCCTTAGCTAGCTGAGACTTCAGTGAACAACTAAGAATGCCGGCAAAATTCTGTGTGTAGTTCGTGGTTTGAGATAATATGACACGACAAACTGGATATTTTCATATGGGATAAAGGTGGTATTGGACTGATTCAATGTTTGCTGATTTCTGTAAGTCGTGCATTTCATACTTGGGACACAGCTGCAGTAATGTTAAATATTTTTTTTAGATGGGTGCAGTGGAGGCCCCCGGGGTAATTGCCCCTCTTGCTCTAATATCCTGGCCCTGACTTAATACATAATGTACTGTGAAATTATATTCTTGTCCAGCAGAATTTGGCCAGAAACCAGGTAGTTTATAAAGATTTTAACCGCATCATAAGGGTTACTTATAGTCTCTGACACATGTCAGATAATATTAGGAGGTAGTCAAAGTGAAATTATGTCCACTAGACTTACAGAACTAAACCTCTAAAGATGAGGCTTTTTTTTCTCCTTACATTGATTGAACTTTAGGCTGAGAAGACTTTTGTCCTGGTGGGTTGTTCTGCATCCAGCTATTGAATATCTTGGATTTTTTGAGTGCTGTGCTTTTTTTTTTTTGTTAAGTTTTCCTGAGCTACAGGCTGTATTAACCCCTTAATGACCAGCCTATTTTAGACCTGAATGACCAGGCTATTTTTTACGTTTTTCAATCGCCGCATTCCAAGAGCTATAACTTTTTTATTTGTGCGTCGACATAGCTGTATAAGGTCTTGTTTTTTGCGGGACAAGTTGTATTTTTTAATAGCACCATTTTGAGGTACATATTATTTATTGATTAACATGTATTAACTTTTTTTGGGGGGGAATAGAAAAAAATCTGAAATTTCGCCACTCTTTTTTGCGTCCTAAATCTACACCGTTTACCGTGTAGTATAAATAACACAATAACTTTATTCAGCGGGTTGTTACGATTGCAACCATACCAAATTTGTATAGTTTTTGTATGTTTTACTACTTTTACACAGTAAAAACGCTTTTTTTTTCAAAATTATTTGTTTTTGCGTCTCCATATTTGAAGAGCCGTAACGTTTATATTTTTTCGCCGATGTAGTTGTATGGGGGCTTTTTTTTTGCGGGACGACTTGTAGTTTTTATTGGTACCATTTTGGAGTAGATGCGACTTTTTGATCACTTTTTAATCACATTTTTTTAAAGTCAGGATTCACAGAAAACAGCAAGTTTTCTGTCGTTTTTTATTTAATTTTTTACGGCGTTCACCGTGCGGGTTAAGTAATGTAATAGCTTTATAGTCGGGGTCATTACGGACGCGGCAATACCAAATATGTTTAACTTTTTTACTTTATTTTGTTTTTTTAATAGTAAAGCAGTTTGTAAGGGGAAAAAGTGGGTTTTTCATTTTTTTTTCACTTTTTTTTTTATTAACTTTATTAAACTTTTTTTTACTAGTCCCACTAGGGGACTTTAATATGCGATTCTGCGATAGCTATTATAATACACTGCAATACTTCTGTATTGCAGTGTATTATGCCTGTCCGTTTAAAACGGACAGGCATCTGCTAGGTCATGCCTCCGGCATGATCTAGCAGGCATTCATTACAGGCAGACCTGGGGGCCTTTATTAGGCCCCCGGCTGCCATGGGAGACACAGACACTCGGCGATCGTATCGCCGGGTGTCGGTGGGAGAGAGAGGGAGCTCCCTCCCTCTCTCCAAAACTACTCCGATGCGGTGCTCGCTATTGAGCACCGCATCTGAGGGGTTAAACGGGTGAGATCGATACTAATATCGATCGAACTCGGCAGAGCAGGGAGTTTTGACAGCTCCCTGCTCTGTTTACTTATTCCGATGCCGCGACGTAAAAAGTCTATGGCATCGGAATAAGGCCCGTTAGTGACCGACGTAAAAACACGATGGGCCGGTCACTAACGGGTTAAGGTGTGTTCACACGTTCACATCTATTTCTAGTCCAGAACTGAATTCACAGTTTTCCTGGTTGTTCATGTTGGAAACAGTCAACAAGCTTGTTGTCAGAAACATCTCTAACAGTAAGGCCTCGTTTACACGAGCGTGATATACGTCCGTGCGACGCGCGTGCTTTTCACGCATGTCGTACGGACCTATGTAAGTCTATGGGGGCATGCAGACAGTGAGTTTTGCTCAGCGCGAGTCCGCTGAAAAAAACTCATGACATGTCCTATATTTGTGCGCTGTTCGCGCATTACGCACCCATTGAAGTCAATGGGTGCGTGAAAATCACGCAGGTCACACGGAAGCACTTCCGTGCGAACAGCGTGATTCGCGCAACAGCTGTCAAACTGTGAATGTAAACAGAAAAGCACCTCTTTTCTGTTTAAAAACATCCAAACGGAGTGTCATAATGATGGTGGCTGCGCGAAAATCACGCAGCCGCGCATCATATGCTGATGACACACGGAGCTGTTAAGTGCCTTTTGCGAAAACGCCGCGTTTTTTGCGTGCACAAAACGCACACGCTCGTGTAAATAAGGCCTAAAGCTGAGCTCCTATAATGCAGTATGACCGTTGTTTTCTCCTACATCAGAAACTGGTGTACAAACTGCACTTTCCAGAGCACAAATCACTTTAGTACAGACATTGAACCAGCAAAGAATTTTGGAAGATTTCAGCTGTGAAGCATGTAGCATTGTAAATGCAGCTAAGGAAACTTCTGGCTGTAATTAAAGAATAATTATTATAGAAGAAACCATGGCACTCAGTATAGAAGGGTGCTCAGGTAGGGTTCTACTCAGTAGTATTTTGGAAGACAACCTGGCACTCCAATTGGAGTATCACGGCGCGGGGTGTGGACCCACTGAGCCGTACCGCGTAGCGTGATAGCAGCTGGCCAAACAGGTACAATGCAATGTCTATAGTTCAGAAAGGGTACCTGAGGGAATGTAGACAGTACCGGTAGATTCAGGCTAAGATCAGGCTCCGACAGTAAACAGACACCCGGCGGGGTACGACACTATAGATGCAGCGGAGGGCACTACACGACTCCAACTCTTGACGGCGCGGTAGCATGGGATACTGGGTACAGGCAGCAGGAACGGGTAACACTGGGAACTGGAAAACACTAGGAGACCATTTGCAATGACAAACTTTAAGTAACACAACAACGCTCAGGCAAGGATCGAGAGGGCAGAGCCCCTTTTATAGTCCCGAAGCATTCTGGGCTGATTGCAGTATTCTGCAACTGTGCGCGTACTGGCCCTTTAACGCCATGCACGCGCCCTACGGGAGACAGTGTCCGGACCAGGAAGGGAGTGCCGGCATCTCTCAGGAGGGAGATGCCGATGGAAACTCACTCGTCCATGGCCGCGGCCATCAGAGGGTAAGTCAGGACGACGGTCCGCGGCCATAGACGTAACACCAGGATTTCTTCCAAAATGTAATTAGAGTGACCAGTCAGAAGTTTGGATCCGTGGCGGTCTGGGTGCAGCCCCACCGTTCGCTGAGATGAGCAGGCAGAAGCGAACACCCAAGTACTTTGCCCCTCTTACTGCGATCAGCAATTCTAGTATACTGCATGCATTGAGGATGAGTTTTCCCACTTTTGTTTCAATGTGTCAGCAATGAGCAGAGCTTGTTGGCTTCCCAAGGTAAAGAATGGATAATGCTGGTTCCCTTTCATGGAAGTGCAGCTAAAGCCGGTTTATATAGGCCATTTATTTGCAACTTTTACAAGTGCTGTTTTGTTTTTAGACCTGAAAAGCTTCTCCAGTAAAAAAAAAATGATGCTTAAAGGGAATCAGCAGTTTTGAGGCCTCCCCCTCGATATAGGGAAGGGGAAGTTCATTGTAACATCAGCTTTTTCTTGGTATTTCAAGTTGTATAGGGCTGAGTTCACAAGAGGTGGATACGCAGCGTATCAGCCCTGTGCGCTGTCCGGAATGTCCGCTGCAGAAAACTGCATCCCAGGAGACTGCTGCAGCCTGTGATTGGCTGCAGTGGCGGTCACATGGGATGAAGCGTCATCCGAGGAGGCTGCGCTGGAGGGAGGAACACAGACTTCTGGGTAAGTATGAGATTATTTTTTTCCGAGTTGCGTTTTTTGTGAACCCACTGCAAAAGACACAACAACTGCTATTTGCTGCGGGTTTTTCCTCCCCACTGAATTCAATAGGGAAAACCCGCAACAAATAAGCAGCGTTTACCAAAATGCAATTGACATACTGCGGAATAAAATTCCACACCGCAGGTCAATTTCTGAGTGTTTTTCTCCACTCAGTATTTACGCAGTGTGTGAATGAGATTTGTTTTATGTCAACCACTTTGCTGCTACTGTATTTGCTGCGGACTTTGCGCAACTAATTATGTTGCCGAAAATCCGCTGTATTTACGCAACGTGTAAACTGACCCTAGAACAGAAACCAACGCTTTATCCCCTCGGTGCGGCGGCAGCAAATGCCACTTATTGCTCTGAGTGACGAGGTGTAGAGGCCAATTAGGAGACCGCTAGAGCCATCACTCAGAGCAGAGTGACGGGGCTCGCAGCGCGCAGTGAGGAGAGCCAAGTGGCACTTGCACATCAAGTGCCTTCCTCAGTGGTCCTTGCAACCACGGTGTCGGGATAATGAAACCTTTTTTATTCGGTCATTTTATTTGCATGACAAACACAAGCGATGGGGACAATGCCCTACCCTATATCGCGCTGTCAGCAGTCTTGAAACCTCAAAACTGCTGACCGCTACCTTTTTAATGGCCAAATATATCCACATTATAACTCACTCTACAGGAACAAATGCCTTTATAAAATACGATATTTTGCCGCTGTCAGTTTCGTGGATATTTGGATTTTCAGCTGGGAATTCTGAGAACATACTGTTTAATTCATGGGAGAAAAAGACGTTCATAAACGTAACACATCAGATAATAAAAATCTAGCTTTTAAAAATTTGACCACTTACATTCGTAAAGATGAGACTTTCCTGGCTTTTTAGGGCATGTGCTTGTTTTAGCTAAAACCAGAACTGGATCCAAAAATGAAGTGTACAGCGTTCCTATATTCCTTGATTAACATGTTAATTTTTTTTGTTGAATTAATTTTTTATCATCAGTCGGGGGGGGGGGGGTCTATTTTTTTTTTGTGATACTGAACTCCTATTTCTCTTCTTCCCTTAGTACAACTGTTAAGTTTTAATTTTATATTTACATATACATACAAAGACTCAATTTAAACATGTCTCTGCTTTGGACAATGCCTACTTATTAGAAAGGTCCCCTGATAATAAGCTGATCACAAAGTGTCCCCCTGCATGGACCCCCAACGATCAGATGTAATCTGTGGGGAAACCTGGAAGTAAATATTCAATTTCCTTGCTACGCCACCACAGGAGAAATGAGGCATCACACAGTGCTCATTCTAATCAACGGATTGTCTTTGTAATACAGGACAGGTCATCCAGAGCTAGAGACGCTATGTAACCACCATTATTTCCCGTGTTGCAAAAAAAATAATTCATATCTTAGACTGGCCAAGAAAAGTAAAATGGACAAAAGAGTACAGATAGAGAACAGAGGATGATTGGAGAAAAGTATGATTGCCCCAAAAAAAATCTAAATTTCAGTTGTTTGGATCACAAAGAACAACATTTGTTAGGAGCAGAACAAATGATCATGCTGGAGGTCTCCTGGACGCCATGTGTCAAGCATGGTGGAGGAAATGTGATGGTCTGGAGGTTTTCGTGTTGGTAAGGAAAGATGCCCAAGTAGCGGAAATGCTGTGGATTTCCCGTCTGGACCTGCGGACAGAAAATCCGCAGTGCAATACAGTACTAACCATGTAGGTGAGACATGGACAAATCTTCGCTACATACTGCAGAATTTTTCCGCACACAAAGCGCAGTGCAGATTTGATAATCCATAGCATGTAATTTTTTTCTTGTGGATTTCACTTTTTTTAATGAGAGGGATGAATTCCACTGTGAAATCCTCTGCAAAATCTTCATTTGTAACGGATTTGCG